>NC_064851.1:164795909-165395909 GCF_024139225.1 Suncus etruscus | reverse complement strand
AGAACCTCCAGTGCAAATCTAAGAGGCAAAAATAATAAAATAAATAAATAAAATAAAATAAAAAATAATAAATTAGACCCTAACAAACCAACACCAAGACATATAGTCATCCAAATGGCAAATAAACAAAGAAAAAGATGAATTCCTTAAAGCAATAAGAAAGAAAAAAACTCAAGTACAAAGGAAAAAACATAAGAATCAAACCAGACCTCACATTTGAAACAATCCTAGCAAGAAGACAGTGGAATGACATATTTAAACTACTGAATGACAGAAACTTCCAACCTAGAGTTCACTACCTTGGAAAATTCTCATTCATATGGGAGGGATAACTAAAAACATTCTCAAAAAAGAAAACACTCAGACTTTTGCCCTAATCAAACCAACTCTAAATGAACTACTCAAAGATGTATTACACAATCAAAAATCCCAATTGTAACAACAACCACTCTAATCAATACAACTGCACAACAGCCCTCTCTGCCAATAATCTCCTTAAATGTCAATGGTTTAAACTCCCCCAATAATTGACACATAGTAGAGTGCTGGATTAGAAAACAAAAACCGGACTTCTGCTGCCTGCAAGAAGCACACCTAAAAGTACAGGAGAGACACAGGCTAAGAATAAAAGGATAAAAACCAATTGTTCAAGCCAATGCAAAACAAAAGAAAGCAGGGACAGCCATTCTTATATCAGACCAAATTGTATTCAGCTTCAAGAAAGTGACAGGGACAAAGAGGGTCACTATTTACTTATCAGGGGAACAATAGATCAAGAAGTACTAACTATGAACATTTATACACCAAATGCAGAGCCAGCAAAATATGTAAGGCATTTGCTTGCAAACCTGAAGAAACATATGGAAGAAAGTTTGATAGTAGTAGGAGATTTTAAACACAATTTTCACCGCTAGACAGATTCACTAGGCAGGAAAATAACAAAGACATAGGAGCCTTAAATGAGAGACTAGAAGAACTAGGTCTAATAAACTTATATAAGGCCCTCCAGGACCAGAAAGTAGAATTCACATTCTTCTTAAGTGCACATGGAACATTCTCTAGAATAGACCATGCCTTAGGTTAGCAATCTAACTTGCAAAAAGTCACAAGTATAACAATTATTAGAAGCACCCTATCAGATCACTATGCATAAATCAAGATTGACTGTAAAAAGAAGCTATGCAGAAAATCCAACATATAGAGATTAAACAACATGCTGCTCAACAACAGCTGGATTAAAGAGGATATCAATGAAGAAATAAAAATATTACTTGAAACGAATGATAATGAGGAGACAAATTGTTAAAAATCTGTGGTACACAGCAAAAGCAGTTATTAGGGGGAAACTCATAGCAATACAGGCCTATGTTAGGACAGAGAAAAATGACAAAATCGACAGCTTAAAGGAACACTTTAAGGATCTAGAAAAACAGCAGCTAAGGAACGCAAACACAGCCAGAAGACAAGAAATAATAAAAACCAGAGCTGGAATAAACAACATGGAAACTAAGAAAACAATACAAAAAATAAATGAGACAGGAGTTGATTTTTTGAAAGATTAAACAAGATAGAGAAACCTCTGGCAAGACTCACCAGAAAAAGAGAAAAACACCCAAATAAATAGAATCACAAAATGAAAGGGGAGAGATTACAACAGAACCCCAAGAAATCTAACACATCATGAGGACTTATATGAAGAATTCTACTTAGATTAGAAAACTCCCAAAAACTGACAGATTTCTGAAAAAATATCATCTTTCAAGACTGGATAAGAAGAATGAAGAAAGCCTAAACAGGCCAATAACATCTAAGGAAATTGAATCAGTAATTAAGAACTCGCCAAGAACAAAAGTCCAGGTCCAGATGTTTTTTTCAACTGAATTCAATCAAACATTCCGAGAAGAATTACTACCATTGAATCTCGGACTTTTCCAAAATATTGAAATGACAAGAATCTTTCCTAACTCCTTTTATGAGGCTAATATCACTCTCATTCTCAATGATGGCAAAGACTCCACCAAGAAAGAAATCTACAGATTAATCTCACTAATGAACATAGACACAAAAATCCTCAAAAAAATTTTAGCAAACTGAATCGAACTGTACACCATGGCCAAGTAGGTTTCATCCCAGGGATCCAAAGATGGTTCAACATACGCAAATAAGTCAACATCGTACACCACATCAACAACAAGAAAGACAAAAGTCACATGATTATATTAATCCATGCAGAGAAGGCCTTCGACAAAATCTAACACCCATTCATGATGAAAACACTCAGAAAAATATGGCTGGAAGGAATCTTCCTCAATAGTTACAGCTATCTATAATAAGTGCACAGACAACATTATCCTTAATGGCATAAAGCTGAAAGAATTTCCACTAAGGTCAGTATCTAGGCAAGGCTGTCCACTGTCACCTCTCTTATTCAATATAGTTTTAGAAATCCTAGCTATAGCAAGTAGACAAGATAAGAGAATCAAAGGAATCCATATAAGGAAAGAGGAACTCAAACTATCTCTTTTTGCAGATGATATGATGATATACATTGAAAACCCTAAGAGTTCACAGTAAAACTCCTGAGAACAATTAACCAACACAGCAAGTATTTGTCTTTGCTACAAAGACAATACACATAAGACAGTAGGATTCCTCTATACAAATAGCAAAGTAGAGGAGAAAGAGATCTAGGAGACAATCCCATTTAAAATAGTATCAAAAAATATCAAATACCTAGGAATCAATCTGACAAGATAACTGAAGGATCTATACCATGAACATTTCAAAACACTCCAGAAAGAAATTGAAGAGGACCTAAGGAAACAGAAGAACATCCCATGTTCATGGGTATGTAGAATCATGATAATCAAAATGGCAATCTTACCTAAACTTTAGAGTCAATCGCGATCCCTATCCAAATTCAGACATCATTTTTTTTTCTCTTTTTTTCTGGGCCACACCCGATTGACGCTCAGGGGTTACTCCTGGCTATGCGCTCAGAAGTCGCCCCTGGCTTGGGGGGGACCATATGGGACACTGGGGGATTGAACAGTGGTCTGTCATATGCTAGCGCTTGCAAGGCAGACACCTTACCTCTAGCGCCACCTTCCCGGCCCCAGACATCAATTTTAAGGACTTAGAACGATCTATTAAAAAATTCATATGGAGCTACAAAAAAGCCAGCATAGCAAAATACATACTGAAAAACATGAATTTGGGTGCCATCTCTTTACCTAACCTGAAGCTTTACTATAAAGCCATAGTGATCAAAAAAATCATGGTACTGGAATAGAGACAGAGTCTGTGGGTTAGAATAGAATATTCAGGGATATACCCACAAATGTATGGTCAACTAATATTTGACAAAGGATTCAAGAACCTGAAATGGAGCAAAGACAGTCTCTTCAATAAATGGTGTTGGAACAACTGTATAACCACCTGTAAGAAAATAAAGATTGATCCATATCTCACACCTTACACAAAAATCAACTCAAAATTGATTAAATACATTAAATCAGACCAGAATCTATAAAGTTCATTGAGGAAAAAATAGGCAGAAAACTTCAAGACCTACATATCAAAAAAGTATTCAATGATGAAATGCCAGTGGCAAGAAGCTTAGCATCGTACATAAAGAAATGGGATTACACCAAACTAGAATATTTCTGGATGGCAAAAGACACCCTGCTCAAAGCTAGAAGACAGTTAATGGAATGGGAAAAGATTTTTGTACTCAGCATATCAGATAAAGGGTTGGTATCTAGGATATACAAAGCACTCAGAAGTGTGCTCCAAAAATCTAATAAGGCCATAGAGAAATGGGGAGGAGAAATGAGTAGACACTTCTCCGAAGAACGAAAGATGGCCAATAAATACATGAAAACATGCTCATCATCACACATCGTTAGGGAAATTTAAATAAAGACAACAATGAGATACCACCTTATACAATGGCCTAAAGGATAGAAACACCAAGAACCTTAGGTGTCAACATTCAGTGAAGAGAGGTCTTCAAATCAAGTTGAACAGGAGCAACACAAAGCCTCGACTATTCATTATACCATAAAGAATGCAGCAACAATGGGAACAGCAGCTTAGAGTGAACAGGTAAGCAATGATCCTCCACTACAAAGGTCTTATAATAATGTCTTAAGGTATTTATCCACAGAACCAGGTGAAGAATAGGATGGGAAGTCAGAGTCTCTAGCTGCAGTGATTACTAACAATATGGTTTAATGCCCTAAATTTTCCAAGTATAAAATAACCCTTCACCTTCTTTGTCCACAGTGGTTCTTGGAAACAAAGGGTGAACATCCTAATTTTACACCTCAGTGCTCAGTCAAACTAGATACCATAAACAGTGTCCATTATGATAATGTCTTGATAAAATAATCCACACATTTTCTTTTGTTTATGTCTTCTATTAGGATCTAAAACATATGATTATTCAGACCACTGAAACAGTCAAGATGCACCACAGACTTATGTTACAGGTCCTATTCATCGAATATGTTTTTGCAAATTACCATTTCCTCTCTCTCTCCTACTTCTTCCTTCCTCCCCCTTTCTTCTTCTTCTTCTTCTTCTTCTTCTTCTTCTTCTTCTTCTTCTTCTTCTTCTTCTTCTTCTTCTTCTTCTTCTTCTTCTTCTTCTTCTTCTTCTTCTTCTTCTTCTTCAACTCAACCTAGGTTAAATAAAACCCACGATGCCTTTTTTCAAAGGCATACTATAAATGGGGAAATTTTATGTACAGAATCAAGTTCTTATCGACTAGGCATAGGAATCCATACATTTTTAATACAGGGGCACCTCACACCCTGAACATTTTTTTATGTAGACCCAACATAGATTTTATGAGATCAGACACAGACCATCCAATCCTGAGCCCTAGAGCCCAGACATAGAATGGAAACAGTTCCCTGCAACAGTACCAGGAATAAAACTATCCCAGGAAAACTCCTAATACAGCTCCAGCACCAACTTGTGCCAGTTTTGATATGACATTCTGACAACAAGGAAGTGGCAAGAACTTTATCTATTCACCTAGTAGTAAAATAAATCCAGGGTTTTGTTTTGTTTTATCTATTTTTTTGTTATAAGTTTTTTTTAATATTTTTGTTTGGTTTGGTTTTTTTGTATTGTTTTGTTTTGGTTTTGTTAGTTTTTCTTCTTTTCCCCTTTCTTTTTTAAATTGATATCTATAACCTCTAGAGACTCCCCCTGATTTTTGTTTGCTTGATTGTTGTTTTTTTGTTTGTTTTTTCTTTCAAACAGAGCCACATAACTTGGATTATCTGGTTATGCCTCACAAATTAAGGGGAAAGAAAAATTGATGGTACCAGAACCCAAAGTCAACGACAACAGAATCAATAGCCAATCTTCAACAAGCTATACACAGAGGGGGCCACTTACCATAGCAGTCTCGGGGCAAAAGAGGGGATGCTGAGAACTGGGGTGAAGGGAGGACAATACTGGTGGTGTGAAATCCCTGATTCAATGCCACTATTACCGCAAATATTACTGTAAAATATTTGCGATTCACATTGGTCACAATAAAAATTATTAAAAAGAACGTTTAAGAATAAAAAACATGGATAAAACACATCTTATTTTTTTTTTATTAACTATCTCTGCTTACCAGACCTCTATTATTAGTAACCATGGTTTCAACATAATCTGTGACCACGGATAGATTACACCTGAATAGAGGGAAATGAAAAGTTAATACATAGAAGTATCTCACTCTCTTTAAAATCATACAACAGTTGGTCCCAAAGTGCCCAATTCCAGGCACCACATATGGTCCACTAAATGCTGCTAAGAGTGATCCCCGAGGAAGAGCCAGGAGTAGCCCTGAGTGCCACCAGTGTTACACAAACAGCTTTCTAAAAATTATACAAAACTGTTCATTTTACTTTAACACTTTTCTTTTACATCCTGGCCGCAGTGCTAATAGGCCAGAACATTTTTGAGGCAAATGAAAGGTGATACTAATCCTAGAGCACAAATCAGTAAAAAATGCATTTCACTAAAACTGATGTTTTACAAATTAATTCTTTGGTACTAATCACCTAATATAAATTGTATGAAAAATTAAAGCACCTGTATGCCCACACTGACATCTGCTCCAAGAAAAACTGTGCCATGTGTATAAAGCAACATCAGATAAGGAATAATGGAAATTTAAATTTATAAACAAAATTAATAAACATTCTACTTTATCATTTTTATTCATGCAATGATACATTGTATTGAGTGACCAAAGTGCATATCTTTATAAATCAGGATTTGTAACATGTGGTGTCATCTGTTGGCTTGTACATGTTATCTGTTCTTGGTTCTTTTTATTAATATAGATTCTTTTCCTTATTCAATACAATTTTTTCATCTGGGATGCTACCCTTGCACCTTGAGCAATGATTGTCATGAACTTGCCCTGACTTGGAGGAGAAAGAAAGAAATATTTGCCAGACATCTTAGAAAATATTTATACAACTCTGGATATACAGAATAAGTATACAAGTAATAATTTTTCTAATAATTATAAATATATTATGAAATACATTTTTCTGACACCCATATTCTATTTGCTTGGCCTCATGTGAGATTACAACTTGTAGTTTACACAGCTAAGCATTAGATCAGGCATCGCCTTATTAATGGGAGGTCTTCTTGCTTCAGAAGTTCTTATATACTATGGAAATGATAAGATATCATCTGAAATTACTTTTGCCATCAGAGTTTTAAAAAATCAATCATTTAATGCTTTGTGCCTTTAGCTTTTTTTAAAACTCTAACCATACCACTGCCAAATTGTATTTGTGTTCCAACTTGCTCTTCTATTACTACCACATTTTCTTTCTTCTTTCCTGTCGAAGATTTGATACGTTCAAGTTTTTCAGGTACCTAACGTTCAAAAGCTTTTCTCACTATATAACAGTATTATTGACATCATAATACATTTATTCTTAATAGCTAAATTCTACAATATGAGGATACTTATACTATTAATTCCAAAATAACACAAGTATAAAAATTTTAGATTATACCTTTAGATACTGGACACAATATGAATCTGGAGTGCCACCTATTGTATTTGTTCTGTTTTGTTTCTTCATTTCAAAGTAAGATATATGCAGTGTGCATAGGAATTTGTTCATAGTTTTGATTTTTTGAGGGAGTCACACCTGGTGACACTCAGGGGTTACTCTTCACTATGTGCTCAGAAATAGCTCCTGGCTTGGGGGATCATATGGGAAGTCTGGGGATTAAAATACTGTTCGTCCTAGGCTAGTGCCAGCAAGGCATATGTCTTTTGCTCTGTGCCACTGCTCCGCCCCTCCATGTTTTTTTTGTTTTATTTTTACTATAGTTCAGTCTCCAATGGTGTGAGAGACAGTGAACTGGCACCCTGTTTAAAAAGTTTGAGGACCACTGAATTCTGGACAATTATTGTTTCTATACGTTTCTATATGGGATTCCCACACATTTTTCTACAGACAGGATCGCAGTTGGTTTTATTCATAATATGATATCTTGTCCAACAATACATATTTGATGTTTATTCTCATAAAATAAGATTATGTTAATCTCGGGGCCGGAGAGATAGCATGGAGGTAAGGCGTTTGCCTTTCATGCAGGAGGTCATGGGTTCGAATCCCGGCGCCCCATATGGTCCCCTGTGCCTGCCAGGAGCAATTTCTGAGCCTGGAGCCAGAAATAACCCCTGAGCACTGCCGGGTGTGACCCAAAAATCACAAAAAAAAAAAAAAAAAAAAAAAAAAAAAAGATTATGTTAATCTTAGAGAGAGATAATATAATATATTGGGTGTTTGCTTTGTGCATAGCTGAGCCAACACCACATATGACACTTTCCAAAAGAGAAGTTAACTTGACCAAAATGCAGAACTAAGGGAACTGAAGAAATATTACAGTAGATAGGAACTTGACTTGTGCACGACCAACTTGGGTTTGACCTCTGGTATCCCAAAAGATTCCCTTATTAGTACTAGATGTTTCTCCAAGTGAACAAACAAAAAACAAATGTAGAAAGAAAATAAAAACCACAATTTAAAGAATTGTACTTTTATATTTTACATATGATATACCTTCTGACAACAGATAACTCATTGGCTTTTAGATTTTTCTGAAATCATTTAACCATTATAGTAATATAATTTAGAATATATTCATTACCTCCAAATCAAACATTGTAATACCTGGTATTCCTTGCCATTCATCTGCCTAGCTCTAAGTAACTATTGATCTCCTTTCTGTCTCTGTAGACTTGTTCATTTTCAACGTTTTAATGAAATCAATACATATCTGGTCTTTTGGGATGAGTTTCTTTCACAAAGCATTTCTTAAATATACTTTTTATTGTCTATCTTGTCACCAGCTGAAGGGTAGCAGTGAGTTTACACTTCCAGGATACTCTGAATAATTCTGGGATGAACATTCATCTTTCTTTTTAACTGTAAGAATGATTCTCATCTAGTAAAGGGATTTATCTAAGAGTGGAATCATTTGTTGAATACTAATTCTATGTTTGACAATCAGAGATCCATAAAAGTTTATTTGAAGAAATATCTATTCCAGGTCTGCTATGTTCAAGTTGAGAGATTTGATTTTCTAATATTTGAAACAGCAGGGTTTTTATATTGACTCAACACAAATCCTTTATCAGTGATATGTTTCACAATTTTTCTTTAATTGTATGTGGAGTTGATGAGGATTTCCAACTCATAAAGCATATAATCATGTTAAAAATAGTCACAGTTTTAAAATATTAGATATTATTTAATTGTAAGTGGTAGAGAAAGAAATATTCTGACAAAAGATAAGGTATTATATATATATATATATATATATATATATATATATATATATATATAAAAGGAAGGTAGATGATCTAGTGTTTAATGGTTCAAACTTGGTCAAAGATCATTGAAATATTTAACATGTATTCTAGAATAATAAAAATTAAAGTTTATGCATTTATAAATTTAATTGTTTTCATTTAAATAATCATAGATAATGGATATAGGGAAGTTTAAGATAAGACATAAAAACATTATCGTAGTCTTTTATAAATGTAATAAGATTCTGACTACAGTCTTTTGCTTTTCTAATGTAATTTGGTTAGCTCATTCCCTGAAAAATTAGGACAATTTCTGTAATTAGTATCATAAATATTTATAAAAGACTACAGAAGACACAATTACATTTTTGAATTTTGCATAAATGCTACCTTATTCACTCTGTCAAATATTTCCCTTGCAAATGAATTTTTTCCATTCTAAGTATTCAGAACCATTGTCTCAGGAGGTTACTTCCACCTATGAAACTGGAGTTGACAAAATTCTGTTAAAATAAAATATAATCCTACTTTCAACATTTGTCTACATTTTATATAGGTTCACAGAAAAAGAGTTTCATCGTAATGCTATTGTAAATTACAGTGGTACAATGTTCCTTATTCTTTTATCTTGCTACAAGGGACTTACTCATTCAATTAACTTAAGCAATCACAACTTTAAACTCATATATCTATACTTAATTATCTAAATATGCAATTACTTAGAGGGCATTATTTCATTTATGTTTTGCTGTCAGGATGGGGAACACTTTCTGTATTTACCAATTTCATACATTTTTATATGCTATGAGAAGTCCCTTAGTGATCAGCCAAGAAACATTTTATTTTAGGATCTGGATAAAATAACTAGACAAATACCACTGTTTTTTAATTGCATGAAAATTATGCATTAGTGTTTTAAAAAATTAGCAGTTTCTACTTCTTAGAGGAAATAAGACCAAAAATTGTGCCACTTTTTTGAGAAGCCAAAACAACATAAATATATTTAAGTGTTTTTGTTGCATAATATTTATGTGATTTTCTGCATGTAATTACTAATTGTTCTCTTGAATTACTCTGTCTTTTCTCATTTAACTAGGTTGCCTTTCTTTTTTTTTTTTTTTTTTTTTTTTGTTTTTGGGCCACACCCGTTTGACGCTCAGGGGTTACTCCTGGCTAAGCGCTCAGAAATCGCCCCTGGCTTGGGGGGGACCATATGGGACGCCAGGGGATCGAACCGCGGTCCGTTCCTTGGCAAGCGCTTGAAGGCAGACACCTTACCTCCAGCGCCACCTACCCGGCCCCACTAGGTTGCCTTTCACATAATCACATAATGCAACAGCATTAAAGAGACTGACTAAAGAGCAACAAAAATGACTAAAACAATAAAATAAACTGTAGACTTTGTCAGTTGTCAAAAAGTCATAGCAAAGCAAAACAAGCCTGGATGAGACTTTCAACAAATACAAGAATGCTAAAGAAATAGATAGCAGCTTCATAGATAGCCTTTTTCCCTTTCAAGAGAAAGCCTGCTTATATGAGGCTTTAAATTTAACTGAATGGGATTTGAGTCCTATCTCTGGAGTGTTTGGCACAGGACTCTGATTGTCCTGGGCCCATCCCCTGCTGGGAGAAATCTGCTTTGGGAGATTGGTATTTCCTCCTCTCTTCAGCTGCAGCTGCCCAGATTTCACCTCTCAGGCCAGTGTTCATGAAAACAGTGACTATCTTGGACATTTAAAAACTCATGGAGATCTCATTTGCACTTAAATATGGTGTATGCACATGAATAATAATTGTTCATTTACTGGATAAAATTATGCAAACATATATTTTCAGGCCCTTTTAGAGGCAAGTTCATTACTTCAAGTTCATTGATATATTTTTTCAAATTTTGGGATAGGAGGTCTTTCAATCTTCTCCAGAGCCAACTTTTTCTTCCTATTGTATAGTGTTCCACATCTCAATTGGCCTTACCAGCCAAATTAGTTGAATATAATTTTAACATTGAGAATATCTATGCATCAAACTGTACCTGCAGGGAAAATATTCAGAATATTAGAGAATAACATAGAAAAGTGTAATTCGTATGTATATTTTAGATATATTTTAATAGATATAATTCTTGTATTATATGTATTTCCTTACATAGATATAGTTTTCCCCACCCATTTTTTTGGATATTTTTAGTAGGAAATTCTAGTAGATAAATTTCTCTTGGGTTCTGAGTTCATGTTAGAGCCAGGTTACACAGATTGTGTAGTTTGTCATTTTTACTTTCATATGTAACAGAGGCATCATGTGGCATTGTTCCTTTTGGTATAGGCACAGAAAAATGGGGAAATCTTACATATAGAAAGAAGTTCTGTTCTAATATGGATAGGAACTCATCAATTTTATATTGCAGGGGTCCTTTGCTGAACATTTAAGTGACTTGACCTAGGCTTGAGTTGATCCAACACTGGCCATTCACCCCTAACCTTGAATCTCATCTTTTGAACCTGCATGGTTTTTTACACCAACAGAAGGATGACCTAGTACTTCCCTGGCTCCAGAGTTGGTTCATGTGACACCGTGAAAACTTATAGAAACAGCAACACCTTGCTTTCAGGATGGGTTTTCCTGTTTTGTCACCTAATGGTAATGAAACGAGCAGAGGTTCCCTAACCCTGACTTCAACATGGAATCTGTGCAAAAAACGAGACCTCTAATTACTAAACCTTGACCGTGACTATCGTCATTGAGAATTTTTCCTAGGACCAGAAAGAAAGGCTGGAGTTTGACAACTTAGTATGTTTGGAGTCTGTCATTAATCTTAATTCAGTATGCTTCATGGATAGTGACACCCTGTTTTTTAAGCCTTTACTTTCTACTTTTGGCCGTTCTACTTTCCATTTTCTTTCTATTTTACCCAAATTTTGCTGCATTTATGCAAAAAAAAAAACAACCTGCCACCCCTTTTTATCTTTTAGATGGGGGTCCTGCTTTCTTCATAAAATCTTGGGACATGGATTACTTTGTTTTACTTCATATTTCTGCATTTTTCAAAGGAAAAAAAATAGAAAGGATGTGTGCCAGGACTTAATGTTCTCAGATGCATTGGTGGAGAATAAAAGGACAGAACTAAATAACAAAGCTAAAGTCAACAACATTAGAATCAAGAGACCCAACAATATATCTAAACTTAAAATGTCGGTTAGATTCCCCAGTATCCCATATGGTCCCCCCCCCCCCCCCCGCAAGCCAGGAGCAATTTCTGAGTCTTGGAAAATTACTTTAAAGATCATTTGACATGTTCATAATTATTTTGTTGTTGTAGTTCTTGCCAAGTTTTTTAAGAAAAATGATGGAAAAATTTATTATTCAAGTATGCAATATATATACAATGTAATACTAGTCACTCATTTGGAGAAACAAAAGTTACAGAGAGAGAGTGTTCTGTGGCAATATAATTGTTCTATGCTATACAAAGGAGCTTTTACTGAAAATATTTATTTCTATTTGAAATCTATAGATGCACAATATTGTTCAAATCAAAATAAAGTCTGAAATGGACATTTTGTGGATATCTTAAAATATGTTAAAACATTAAAATATGTTTAAAATATGCATACCTGAAGTTCATTTCTTATTTTAATTTTTCCATGTATTTTACAAGTTCAGGCAGACTCTCATTTAATACCAATTTCATCACAATCTGTAACTTCCTCTCAATTCTAATACAAGTAACCTGAGACTCTGCTTCAAACATGATTAAGCCAGTTAAAAGTGTTGAAGACAAAGTTTTGTCATTTTAAAAAGACACTTATTCTTTAAAAGAGGAACACGTTTAATAGACCTCAAGTAAAGTTTATGTTACTCTGTTTCACTGGAAAATAAATCAACCCAAAGAGACTTTATTTTTAAGTCTAAAGCATTTACTTGTTCAAGCAGTTTCAAAATAAGGTTATGAATATACATCCTGAAATATCTGCTAATTAAAAAACAATGGGTCTTTTTTTTGAAAGGAAAAAGAAGTAAGTGCAAACTCTTATTATGTTTTTTGATCTCTAGAAATGTAAGTCAAGTTAAAATATTTTATTAGAATACTTGTTTCATTCAGACTCCATCCATAGATTCATTTCAGAGGACCTGAGACAAGAAAGGCCAGTGTGGAGAACTAGTAAATAAGTATACGTTCTCATGGTGATGCAAAATATACTTTCAAAACCAATCCTATGGATGAGAAAGACCCTATCTTTGAGATACACCTCCTGTCCCAGTATTTTATTGTTAAACATTATTACTAATTGTTACTAATATTTTTTTGTTTTGTGGGTCACAGTTGGCTACTTTCAGGGCTTACTCCTGGCTTTGCACTCAGAAATTGCCCCTGGAAGGCACAAGGGACCATATGGGATGGCAGGATGCAAGGCAAATGGCCTACTGCTGTTCTATCTCTCTGCCTCCAATATTTTGATAACTAATTCTGAGCATTCCAGTTTGTAAGCTAACAATGATACCGTTTCTATAGGTTTTCTTTCCACTCAACTACCCACACTTTAGAGCTGTGGTATTAATTGGCCAGTCTGCAGGTTGTAGAAAGGTTGAAAAAACATTGGAGTAATGTCTTGGTTAAATTTGTACACATACCTACACTTAAATATGCAATGCCTTTAGGTTAATGCACACAGCATTAATGTATATTAATCTTGTAGTTGAGTTATCATCCCTTTCTTTTGTAAGTAAATTGATTTTAGTTTTCTATAAATTTTATTTTAATATATTATATTTTTATTTTACTATACTTTTTATTTAACTATCACATTAAACTATAGAACATCAACTATTAAATCCATTTCTTAAATTCTTTTTTTTTTTTTTTTTTTTTGGTTTTTGGGCCACACCCGGTAACGCTCAGGGGTTACTCCTGGCTATGCGCTCAGAAGTCGCTCCTGGCTTGGGGGACCATATGGGACGCCGGGGGATCGAACCGCGGTCCGTCTCCTAGGTTAGCGCAGGTAAGGCAGGCACCTTACCTCCAGCGCCACCGCCCGGCCCCCATTTCTTAAATTCTAACTACATATGAATCACTATATATTGTGTTCCTCAAATACTTTGTAAATAGCCATTATGTATACACAATTTTGTAATAAAATTTGAGTAGAAATACATTGTCTTCATTGTATCATCCTCAAGAGCTTATAAATGGAAAGAAATAAGCCAAGTGTTGTTTAGAAATAACTTATTGCGTGATTTTAAACCTTTTTGCTGTAATCATTAAAAAATATTACCAGGAAAATTTTAATAACTCATAAGCATTTTCTTGATTTTAGAAACTAAACCAATAGCTTTAAAATATGGTTCTCTTTATGTCATTTAATTTGTGAAGCATTATGATTTCAGTAACATTGCTAATTTTTATTGCTCACATCAAAATATTTTAAGCACATATGTGTAGTTTTTAAAATGGAAACCTATTTTGAATACTTGAATAATTGAAGAATTATTTGGCAAAGGATATAGTTAACTGAGATTTGGTATACACATAGAAATTTCTATATTAAAGTGTACTTATTAAAAACTACCATGGACTCCACAGGAGAGATTTGTCTTGAATGTAACAGACCCAGGTTAGATAGTTCATAGTACTTAGTTCCACAAGCACTATTAGAGGTGGCCCCTAAGCCAAGAGCTAGGAGTAGTCCCTACGCACTATGAATATGAACCTAAGGAACAAAAATAATAAACCAACTAACATGAATTTAAAATTACAATAAACTTTCTTTTCCTTTACTCAATAAAAATTAGCTGAAACTCTTAAAAAATACATTTTGAGGAACAGAATCTATTTGGTTTCAGTCATGTATTGTAAAGAGCTGCCCAACCACTTGTGTTTGAGTCTTTCAGGCACAGAGAGACTCGACATGAGCTTTCAAGACTCATTCAGAACTAAGAGGAGGCCAGTGCTGTATTCTGCCCTTCACCCACTGCAGCTCAAGAGAACTGAGCATTTTACGTAAAGTTCTGGATGAAAAACATTATAAACACATTGTGTGATTTATTTCTTTGTGGTGGAGGCATTTTGGGCTACATCTTGAAATGCTAAGGGACTCCTCTTAACTCTACTCAGAGTTCAGTTCTGAGACTTTTATCCCTATACCATCTCTCCTGACCCTAACTATATTATTTTAAATACTATTTATTATATTTAATTTAAACTAAAATGTAAAAATAATCTACACAAAAAGTACATATAATTTTCACCTAGCGCATGGAAGAATAAGAAAATCTAATTATTTAAATTTTTTAAATATTTTGTATTTGTTTGGGGACCACAACTGGCAGTGCTTAGGCTTTATTTCAAACAAAATTTTCAGGAATTATTCCTGATAGTCAAGGAGTGTGTTGCTGATGAAATGAGTGCAAGTCAAAAGCCCTATTCACTGTAATATCTCTTTAGCTGACTTTATTTGAGAAAGGAACAAACTTTTATTATTCAAAGAGTTTTATAAAAAAAAAAGTTAAGAAACTTTCTATAGAATAGGAGAAAAAACTTGCTAAACATATCTGATAAGAGCTTTCTATACAGAATATGTCCAGCACTCCAACAATTTAAATATAAAAAGATAGATAACCCAATTTTTAAAAATGTGTGAGATGAATAGATATTTATAAAAACTGGAGTTTTAAGTGGTCAATAAATACAGGAAAATGGTCAATGTTCATATTAATGGTTGTGTAACTATAAGTACAGACCACTATAAGGTATAACAAAAATGACTATAATTAGAAGATGTTGATGATCATACTTGAACATACTGAGTTCTGGTGAAAGATGAATTGGACTCTAGCCATTATTAGAAGAAAATAAATTAAAGCTGCCAATAAGAAGGCATTATAGTGATGTCTCAGAAACTAACTAAATTTTCTATTTAGACACTCACTGAACAACTGAAGACATTAATACTTTTAAAACAATTTTTTTGTAGCTTTATTCACAGTGTTATTCACAGAATACTGTGCTTCATCACAGAGGAGTGAATTCATATCCACAATAGAACATTATTCATCTATTCAGAAAAAGAAGTTGTGATGTGCTGATACAGGCGTATATGGTATGGAGGATTCTTTTTTTTTTCTCTCTCTACAAGTGAACTAAGAAATAACAAATAAAGGTTCCCATTCTGAAATTTCTGAAATAGGAAAAAAATTATAAACAAATTATATTAGACGTTGCCAGTAATTTGAAGTAGTAATAGCAAGCTATTGTCTGAAGGTTAGTTAAGTTGCACAACATCAAGGCATAATTAATGTCACTTATTTTTACACATAGGTGGTAAAATGAATTGAAATGTAGATAATAAAATCTATTTTTGGCTTTACCAAATTCATCTTAACAATATACTTGAGGGGCCGGTGAGGTGGCGCTAGAGGTAAGGTATCTGCCATGCAAGCGCTAGCCAAGGAAGGACCGTGGTTCGATCCCCCGGCGTCCCATATGGTCCCCCCAAGTCAGGGGCGATTTCTGAGTGCTTAGCCAGGAGTAACCCCTGAGCATCAAATGGGTGTGGCCCAAAAAATATACTTGGGTAAGGAATTACTATACAAGTATAACAAAGTATTTTCCAGGCTGTATTTATTTTGTAAAGATGTTTTATTGAGTGTTAAATGTTCCAGGCTCCAATTTATTAATTTTATGCTTATCAACTCATTATTGCTATAACAAGTTAATGAAATAGACTTTGTTGTTACTTGAGGTCTTTGACAGCTGAAGACATGAGGGACAAATCAGTCCCTTACCACCAAAACCTCATGGTCTGGTTCCAGAAATTCTCCTAACCATTGGACCTCATTTTGGACTTTCACTTTGTTTCTGCATTTTGGACTCTTTATTTAAATTGAAAGTTCTGGGAAGGTTAATTGTACAGGGGGTAAGACACTTTGCCTTGAACATGGCTGGTTTGATTCCTGGCAACTATATAGTTCCCTGAGCCCAGAAATAAGTGATAACTAAGTGCTGAGCCAGGACTAAGCCCTGAGAACTTCTAAGTACAGCCTTCTCACAAACAATTTCTTTTTTTCTCTCTCTCTCTTTAATTATGTATTTATTTATTTGGGTCACACCTGGCAGTGCTCAGGGGCTATTCCTGGTTCTGCTCTCAGAAATCACTCCTGGCAGGCCTGGGGGACCATATGGGATGCAGGGATTCAAAAAGCCCCCCATCCTGGGTTGGCTGCATGCAAGGCAAAATACCCTACTGCTGTGCTATCTCTCCAGTCCTCTTACAAACAACTTCTAATGAGTGTTTTTGAGACCAATCTGGAGATACCTACCTACAAGTGAATTAGTTTTCATTATTTTCAAGACACACTTATTATATCATCTACCAATTCTCCCTGCAACAGTTCTAATTTCCTCAACTGATTACTGATTATAAAAATGTGGCAATTGGTTATCAACCCTCATGTACTGTAACTCTACCTGGCATGTCTTTTTTCAGTTTGACACTTCAAAATTGCTCTTTCAGGGGGCCAGGGAAATAGCACAGCGGTAGGGCTTTAGCCTGGTTTGCAGCAGATTAGAATGGAATCAAATCACGGAATCTCATACGGTCCCTGTACCTACCAGGAGTGATTTCTGAGTGCAGAGCCAGGAGTAACCCCTGAGTGCTGCCAGGAGTGACCCAAAGAAAACAAACAAAAAAAATTTGCTCTTTTGGTAAATTCAGCTGAAGCTGAGTATGTGAGGATGGGAGGTCAGTTAGAACATGCTCCAGGTGGCTGAGCAGCTTTCTCACGCTTCATTGAACTTTAGCATAGTGGTTTATCAAAGTTATAGTGACAGCAAGAAGTACCAAATAAGCTTCCTGAAATGAAACAAACACTGTGTTCAGTTGTTCTCCTGGGTCCCTGACACAGGGGATGATGCAGTGACTCACTCCAGATGCTTATGGTGCATAATCACATGCAAAGATGAGTGGCTTTCTAGATTCTATTGTACTCCCTAGTCAATTGTGAGACATCATAGGGTGACAAAGAACCTGCCTGGTCATTTACACTTGTTTGAGCATCTGAATTCCTGGAACTGGAGAGATAGCATGGAAGTAGGGCATTTGCCCTGCATGCAAAAGGAAGGTGGTTCGAATCCCGGAATCCCATATGGTTCCCTGAGCCTGCCAGGAACGATCTGAGCATAGAGCCAGGAGTAACCCCTGAGCACTGCCGGGTGCGGCCCCAAAACAAAACCAAAACCAAAAAGAAAACAATAAATAAAAATAAAAAGAATCGGAATGCCTATCTCAAATACAGGCAAGAGTTGGGAGGAAGGGAGGGAGGGAGGAGAGATCATTGGTGGTGGGAATTTTGCACTGGTGAAGGGGAGTATTCTGAAATCCAACTACAATCATGCTTGTAATCTTGGTGCTTATATATATATATGTGTGTGTGTATAATATATATTAAATAATATTATATAATATGTATAATCTTTAGTTAAGCACCATGATATATATATATATATATATATATATATATATATATAAATGTTTGCTACCTTTACAGGGTCTATGTAAGGGAATAACTTTTTTAGGAAGGTGAAGTGTCCATATTTCTTCCCCATTGAAGTCAGGTGTAAATCACATTTATACTTCCTACCTTCACAACTATAAAAACCAGAGAATGTTGAAATAATCTAAAGAAAAACACATTTTTCAGAATAGCTTGGGATGAGAAAATGAGCAAACTAGGACACCCCTGATTTGGTTTGACAATTTAGGGTGATGACCTTGACCTGGGGTTAAGGAGATTTGAATGGAATGCCTCGCTTGGTTCTATTTGGCACTACTTTGATTCTCTTGAATGATTATCTTATTGATACTCTCATTTGCATGGTTTCATTCTAGTTAATGAAGCAATAAAGCTAAAATACAAATGAAAGAAAGAGTTTATGTTTGAACTATATATTGCTGCAATGCAGGTGATGCTATGTTTGTACTTCTCTCCAGATCTTATACTGCTCTTAGAGTTTGGATCATTTTATGAGGCAAAAAATAATCTTGGATATGAGAAGCCAGGAGCAGAGGACAAACTGTTTTTGGCCCACCTAGAAGAAATACTTCCCTTTCTGGCACGAGTCCTGATGAAACCTGAGCAGAGCTGATAATTAGGACAGTGTTTTCCAAAGTACCCAGGTGAAATGGCCTAGAAGGGGTGCTGGACCATGGGAGGGAATATGGCATTTTCAAGTAAGGGACAGCATTTCTCTGTTTCCTCAGAAATTGTAGGCTTCCAGGAGAATAGGTATTATTAATGAAATAAAAACATGCTATTTGAACCCAATGAATTTGGGCACCTTAGATTTTGGGTAAAGCATATATGACAGTAAAGTTATGCATATTGGGTCAAACATCACACCAAGAACTTAGGTTCCTTTCAATATTTGTATTTGTGGTGCCCACACCCTGTGGTGGATGTGAGAGAAAAAACAGCTGATAAATCAGCATGTGCATGACAGCCTAGGAATGCTTTCCTTAGTTTCTACATGGTACCAGCACAAAGGGCTCTTTGGAAGGATGGGGCTCTCAGGCAGAGTTGACCAGAATACCCCCTGAAATCCTAGACTGTCGACAAGGAAAAATTGTAACCCAGGGCAGTTGAGTGAATGGTGGGGGAGCTAAGCTCATGCCAACTCCTAAGAAATCCTCAAATCTGAAAATTAATATTCTTGGGAAGACTATAAGCAAGAAGTCACTTGCTATGACTGCATTCACATGCTCTGTAAAATTGGGGACTAGATTTCTATAGGATTTTTGATTCATCTTAAATCAAGATGCTAAACCAGAATTTGCTTGTTGCTGTGTACAGGGATGATGACTAAAACACAGTTGGACTTTTTGAGTCTCACTTCATCAGTCAGCATCATTTGTTCTTCCCTGAAAGCCTTCATTTCTCCTCAAACGCCTTGACCTTCCTGTTCTTGAAAGAACTGGATTTCTGTGGGCCTCAGTTGGCAGGTGCCTGTCTGGATGGGGATGGCCAAGCTGCTTGTGTCTGCCATGCGTGGTCTCCCAGGGAGCCATGGGACATGGATGTTCAGAACCTCATAGATAGCAAACAGATGAAATTGACACCTTGGGTCTTCATTTCTCCTATTGAAACACACTGTACTCCTTCCCTTTATCCCATTGGTCAAGCATTTTGAAGTGCTCCTGGTCTCACCTTTGGGTTTTTTTTGTTTGTTTTTGTTTTTGTTTTTGTTTTGGGGGGGAACACCTGCTGGCTATGTGCTCATAAATCGCTCCTGGCTTGGGGGACCATATGGGATGCCGGGGGATCAAACTGTGGTCTGTCTTACTACTCTGCACCACCGCTCGACACACAATTTTGGTTTCTTAATTGGAAATAGTGTCTTTTTAAAAATATTTTTTGTGTTCAAAGTGGGTTACAAATCTTTTACAGTAATATTTAAGGTACATAGTGAATAGGAATAAGGGGAATTCCCACCCCTAGTATTATCGTACCGCCATCTCTTTCCCTAGCATGTGTCCAACTTGTACAACTTATTGTTGATTGGATATTGATTCTGTTGCTGTTGACTTTAGGTTTGGTGTTCACGTCTGATAATTTTTCATTTCCACTAAATGTTCATATGACTGTCTAGTCCTGGTACCGTCCATTTTCCCCGTTCAAATTATGAGGCTGAGCAAGATGGTATCAGTAATGTGGTTCTGTTGAGAGTATAAGAAATGAAAAGGGAAAGAAGAAACAAAACCCTAGAAGGAATTGTCTAGGTGTTATAAATATAAATTTAGAAGAAGAAAAGGAAAATAGGGGGGATAAGTAACAAATCACAAGAGAAGAAAAAAAGAAAACCAACGAAGCCATAACAACAAAAATAAAATAAGTAGCAAAAAAAAAAAAGAACAAACAAAAACAAAACCAGCAGCTACAAAAGACAAGCAAAAAAAAAAAAAAAAAAAAGACAAAAGAATACATACAAAAAGAACAAGGAAAAACTAAGGAAAAAAAAAAACAAAAACCCCCAAACCAGCCTGTACTCTCACCCTGTCTTGTGGTCTTGTGGCAGCTGTGACTTGCTATGCTCTTTGAGCATTACCTCTGCGTTCTTTTAGATTTGCCTTTGATACTGTAAATTGTTCCCTCTTTATAGTTTTTGATAAATTCATCTGATGGGAATTCTATTTAATGTTAGGAACCTGAATAAAGAAACAAGTGTTGGGTTATGATTGATGATCATGAAGACATTCCCTTGATCCCTTTCTTCAACCCTTCATAAAAACAGGCAAGCATTTTGTTCTGAGCTCCTTCTACCATCACTGCTGATCTTGCTCCAGCTCTAATTTTATACTTAGCTGACTTGAGCACTGCTGGAGTCTAAGCTGCAACTTTGGTGTAGTCTGTACAATTTGTTCTCACCCAGTAGCAAACTGACTGCTGGCTAGAGGTTCCTGGTCCGGCTATCATATTACCTGTTCTGCTTGCCAGTGCTGTAAGTGGCCTTGATGAGTTTCCCATGCTTGGCTATAGCCCAGCCCCTCTTGCTTGCAAGTAAACAAAGCTATTCAAGTCTTGTATCTTTCTTTTCTCCTTTGAAGCACTGTCTTTAATTACTAAGCTGTTCACATTTTTGGTAACAATTTATGTGAAAAAATATGAAGATTCAATATTTTTACTCTAAGATGGCAGGGCAAAATTTGTGGTAGAAGGGCATATACTGAAGGCAGGGACACTGCATTCTACACAGCTCAACCTCAGCATCAGCTTCTGGATTACAACTTGTTCGAGTTTGCAAGAAACTATAGCTGCTAACTTCATACAGCCTTTAAGTTACTCCTACTCAGTACCTCAAGTGAAAACCGTCAGCCCAGTCTCAAATTTGTGTTTCAACATTCTAAAATATCCTGTTCCTACCACTAAAATATAGAGCAGGGAAGAGAGTGTCTGGAAGGCTCCTATGTCAATTCGAACAAGGTAATTAGCACCTCTTAATACATTTTCCCACTTTGAAATAAAACTGTGTTAATAATTCCATTTAGGGGGTAGTAATAGATGAGTAGAATCCACTGGTAATTTAGAAACTAACATAAAATGAAAATTTAAAGAATATAACTTTCTCTCATAAAAAATAATTTGAATACTCTATCCCTACTAATTGGAGAATACTTGGAACACTGGCTTTTTTATTCCATTCTCAACCAACAGAGAAAATAAAACTTCTTAGCATATAATCAGAAAAGTATGGGATGAAAATGTCACCTGAGTTTCTGCTTCTGAGTACATTGTGCCTGATTAATACTGATTCAGTTCAAATTCAGCTTTTAAGCTACTTACATTGGGCATTAAGTGACATTTACTTTTCTATGTATTGGCTTTTTCTCTTTATACAGATCTTAATGTTGGATGGCCTCTTCCTCAACTTGGCCTCTGAGATAATCATATGTATTAATTCTTATCAGGTCTTTACAGGAATACTTAATAATCATTACCAGTTAGCAGAAACTAGTTTCTTTACAAAATTCTATTTATTCATGGTCATTATTCATATTAAATGAAACAACAATTTGTACAGAACCAAATGAAATTGCCAAGATCTTGCCATATGGCAATTTCAATATTTTAGTAATACATAAAGCTGTTAATTAACATAATGGCTGATAGATATAAAATGCTCAATAAATGTTTCATTATATGTTAAGATAAAGATGATAAATAATACTAACTTGTTTGAGATATAATTAATCTAGGTAAGATTCTACATTATCTTCTACCACTGAGCCACTGCTCCAGCCCCCTAAAATATTTTAATTAATAATTGGAAAAACAATATGAAACATATGCAGTTTATAAATTAAAGTTACACATGTAATATAGCAATTGCTATATTATCAATTTATACAAACATCTGCTTTTGTGTGTGTATATATGTATACATATGAACATACATATTTTGTAAATATACTTGTAGATAACTGTACAATAAATTTGGTAGAATTTTGGTAGAATTGATTTTCACTTAGAGATAATATTTGAAGAATTATGAGTGAGAATTTTTGTTTTTATAAATTTTACTTAACTATTTCCTTGACTACTTTAGTCCATTTACAAATATTTTTTTCCATTTCAAAATTTAATTATTAACATTTAAGTAACAATTATAATTGTGTTAACATTTATGGGTTTTTTTTTGAAGACATGAACATATTAATTGGAACAAGTATTTTCCCAAAACTGAACTCGGAGAAAATACAAAACCTGAACAGGTTAATTACAAGCAAGATAACTGAAATAGAAATTAAGAATCACCACAAGAACAAAAACTTTCATCCAGTGGGTTCATCGACGAGTCCTCGCCAATCTTACTCTTTAGGCTCCGAACTTATTACCTAGTGAAGAAACATGCATATTCCTAACACATTTTTATGGAGCCAACATTACTCTAATAGTCAATGCAGATAGAGACCCTACTAAAAAAAGAAAATTCCAAACCAATTTCCTTGATGAACATCAATGCAAAAATTCCCCCAAATTTTAGTGCATGGAATCAAATATTTTTTAAAAACCTTCATCACTATTAATTGGGATTCATTTGAGGGATATGAAATATTTCAATATACACAAATCAAAATGAAATGAGAAATAAAATAATATTAATTAGTGCTGAGTAAGTTTTTAACAAAATCCAACATAAATTTATGACAAGAAAACCTCAGTGAAGGGTCAGAGGGATAGGACAGCCAGTAAAGTGCTTGCTTTTCATGCAGCTGGCACAAGGTGATATGTGTGGTGGGGAATGCTCTACCCAAAATAATAACTTTTAATGAATTCTATTATTTAATGCATATTATTATTTAAATTTATTTAATTTAATTAATATAAATTACTTAAGACTACTATTTAATAAATACTATCACAAACCTGAGCATCTGGCAAGGCAATTTCTCTTTCTCTTCTCACTGTTAAGCCCCTCCAGGTGAATCCTAGTCCTGTGTCTGTTTTTCATAGGTAAGGTTTTGAGACAACTCTCACCTGTCTAAGCTCCTCAGTTGAGAAAGAAGAATTGAAATCCATAACAAGCTCCTCTTTTTTTCCCCGAGAACAGATTTGGAGCTGAGGAACAAAGAAAAGCTTAAAAACAGAATGATTTCTATTCCAGGGGACTATTCTCAATAAAAATTCCCCTTTCATATTGATGCAGAGAAAGAACCAGGCAAAGAAGTTATTGGGTTGGACATTCACTGAAATGGGTTTATTTCCATTTGGACTACAGAAGATCTTGGTGGAGGCAGTTGAGAATGTTTTGTGATCCAGCTCCCTAGGAAAAGGGCCAAATGTTTTCTGAGTGTGATGTCCTTTAGGTCATGTTTCCAAGGAACCTGGCACTAATGTAACATTCAACTAATTCTAAGAGCTTCTCAGCAGCTTCATGAGAAATACTCGATAAAACTGAATTTCAAATGGTATAAATCATAGTACTTAATTAAAAAACTAATTAAAAATTAAACAATATTCTTTTTTTTTTTTTTTTTTTTTTTTTAGTGGCTAATTTTTTTTTACTAGCCTGGGAAAAAAAGCTCATCTCAGTACAGGAAACCAAGAATTTCAAACAAGATACCAAAAATTTTTCAAGTTAAAGACAGAAAACTTTCAAACAATCAACAGAGACATCCCTTGTTACATTCAAGGGAAACCTTATAGACTAGAAGAATTTTTAGCAACCACCTTCAATATCAGACAATAGTAGAAAGATCTATTTAACATACTAAAATGCATAGTAATCATTCATTTATATTTTTTGTAATGGTTTTTATTTATTTTTTTTTCAAACAGAAAAAGCCATTTTAATCACACATATACATTCATAGGACTTTAAACAAAATGTAATATAAAATATAAAAAAAAAACCCAAAACCCCACAACAACAACAAAAAAATTACATTTACTTGTAAACTGCTTAACAGCTGGTGGGTTGGCTGACAGGGCTGCCCAAGAAAAGCAAAAGCAGATATAATGAGGTACATTTTCAATGAATAACCACCACAGATCATGTGAACTGCTCTAGCAGCCCAGTCACCTGTTCCCCAATCTCGCCTCCTTAGAGACAAACCAGGGCAGTCCTCCCATGAATTGAGGGCTCCAGCTATATCGATAAGCACCTCAAAGAACAGACAAAACAAACCAAAAAAAAAACAAAAACAAAAACTAAAACAAACAAACAAAAATCATGCCATGGTCTTGAATCTTGAATTAAGAAACATGGTATAGCACATAACGAAAGAGAAGAAAGGAAGAAAGAAAAAAAAATATAATTGGGGACAACACTTTCAATAATCGCACCCAAACAGAAAAATCGACCAAAATAGATAAATAAATCAAAAATAATAACAATAATAAATAAAGGTAATATATATATATATTTATATAAAAAATAACCAAGATTTTGTGCTTTTTGTATTTGTTTTTTTCCCTCCTGCCCTGGCACAGTAAATGTTGGGGTCATTCGAAAAGGAATTCACTTGGCCTAAGAGATATGGGGTTTCTCTGTCCTTGGAGCATACTGTCGTGGGATCAACTCTAGACTTTGCTCATGATCAGGATCCTTTACTTTCCCGATGGTGTTTTTTGTTTTTTGTTTTTTGTTTTTTTTTTTTTTTTTGGTGTGTGGAAGACTTCTGCTCTATGTTTAGAGGTCTCAGTATCTGCACAGATCCTGAGGTGGGACTTATGATGAAGTCAGTCTTTGTGGTTCTAGAGGTTCTGTTACCTCAGTGTCATTTTAATCCATCTTCTGTGGTTGGTGATATTGGTCTTTGCACTGAACCTAGGGTGGCACCTAGGATAGCGTCTTTCTTTGTGCTTCCATAAGCCCCATTCCGTTACAATTGTCTCTGCCGGACCTTTGGGACTGGGGATCATGATTATTGTGCAGGTCATAGTTCAAGCCCTAAACTAGGGCTTTTTTATTGGTCCCAAGATGTATACAGTCTGGTCGTGGTTCTAGCAGCCAGTCATCTGTAAATCCCGATCTTGGCTTTTGGACCTACCAAAGGGTGCCAAGACTTCTGGTTTTGTCTTGTCGTTAGTTGGTAAGGTAATCTGCTCTAAGGTCAAGATGTTTGCATTTTCCTCGTTGTCAGGATATCATGTTAGAGCTGGGCCTTGTTGTTAGTCCCGCGGTATCAAGGCTGTCCCAGATAAAGTTTGTTTCCTGCAGCTGTTGTGAAGAGCTGTGCCATTTCTATGTCGGGGCTCAAGGGTTCAAGGCTGAATGAATGGTATCTAATCACCTGAGGTCTAAGTTGATTCCACATGACTTATTTTCAAGGCAGGAGATATCCCCATATTGTAAACAACTATGAGTTCCTATCTCTAGTATATAGGAGCTCTTTTTTTTTTTTATATGTAAGATTTCCCCTTTACTTAGTGTGCCTTTGCAGGGGGAAGTGGTGCTACATTATAATGTCTGTATATTTGTGGGTGGATTGATGGGATAACCAAAACAGGTCACATACCCAAAAACGAGCGGGGAAAAAAAAAGGGAATTAAAAAAGTATGTGCTCACCAATATATATGTAGGACAATCATTTAAAAAAATAAATAAAATAAATAATAAATAAATAAATAAATTAAAAACAAAACAAAACAAAAACAAAAAACAAAACAAAACAAAAAATAAATAAAAATAAAATAAAATAAAATAAATTAACGAAGTTTTTAAGGAACCAAAGTGGTGCAGAGGACTACCTTACATTTGGGGGAGAGCAGGTAAGAGGTGGTGTATTACAGGTTTTATGCCTATGCCAAAATACATGAAAAAGGAATAATGCAAATTTTTGATTACACAATATACCATAAAGAAAACAATAACAACAGAAACGGCAGCATAGAGAGAACAGGTAGGTAATCAGGCTTCTACAACAAAGGCCCACAATAATCCCTTGGAGTTCGTATACAGGAACACAAGTATAGAACACCAAGGGAAATCACGGACTGCAATGGCAACATACCATAACACTACCTTTTAATGCCTTTATCTTACTATATTTTAAATAACCTCTCAGCTTTTCTGTCCACAGGCGCCCTTGGATACAAAGGGCGGACAAACTAAGGTGGCAATTCGGGATACCACACGGGATACCATACCTTGCATGCACTACGAGATGGCTACGAGAAAACTCTTTAACATACACTTTATCTCTAGGTAATACCTCCATTTAGGAATTGAAGCACGTGATCATTCAGATCATCGAAGCAGTACCTGAGACGTACAGACTTAAACCACAGGCTCTATTCTTTGAACACTTTTAATCAAACCAGCATTCCCTTGCTATTCTCTCCTCTCTTCTTACTACTTTTCCTTTTTTTTTTTTGTTTTTTCTCTATTCTGCTTATTACTTTTTTCCCTTTCTCTTCCCCTTTTCTCTCTAAGGTATTTTCTCTTTTCTCTTCCTTCATACCCTTCCCATATACCTTCCCCTTTCTCCCCTCCGGAAATCCAACTATCCCTTTACCCCTCAATCCCATCCAGATCTCCCACCATATTAAAATTTTTCACCCTCAGTCCTTATTCTATTAGGCATCAAGATTGACCTCCTACCCAACGAACCAGTACCCTGCACCCAGGCGAGGGGACACCCAGATAAACCCACACCTCGTCTCCTGAAAGAAAAGACAGCCAACTCCCTTGTGGACTCATGCTGCGAGGCCCTCCCTACTAACTCTCCCTAACGCGGACTGTTCCTTGAAACTGGGCCTAGGTCCAAAAGTATCCCCAATGCAAGAACTCTTCCAAGACCTCCCTGCCGCAAATTTTTAATAATCTGAAGAAGGTCAGGGGATGTGTTAGGTAGATGCCTGGGAACCCACACACCACAAGAAAAACCCAAAAGACAATGGGAAAAACTGTACTTCCAACATAGGCATAAAACCTGTAATAAACAATATTCTGTCCTGACTAAAGCATCTAGGTATGAAATCTACTTGATCATAGTGAATGATCTTCTTGATGAGCCATTGGATCCTATTTACCAGGATTTTGTTGAGGATCTTTGCATCTTTGTTCATCAGGGATATTATTGGTTTGTAATTTTCTTTTTTTGGCAGCATTTCTGGTTTTGGTATCAAAGTGAAGTTGGCTTCATCAAAGCTATTTGGAAGTGTTTCCTTTTTTTTTTTTTTTTTTCAATTTCATGAAAAAGCCTGGCTAGGATTGGTAGTAGTTTCTCTTGAAAGATTTGAAAGAACTCATTACTGAATCTGTCTGGGCCTGGGCTTTTGTTTTTGGGCAGACAACCGATTACCATTTTAATTTTCCCCATAGTGATGGGGGCTCTTTTTATATGCTACATCCTCCTTATTCAACAGTGGGGTGTTATAACAGTCGAATAATTTGTCCATTTTTTCCAGGTTCTCATGTTTGGTGGCATAGAGTTTCTCAAAGAAACTCTGATTACCCTTTGAATCTCTTCAATATCTGTTGTGATCTCCCCCTTTTCAGTTCTAATACTGGTTATCAGGTTTCTCTTTCTCTTTGTGAGTTTTGCCAATGATCTAACAATCTTTTTTGTTTTTTTCAAAGAACCAACTTTGATCATTCGGATTTTGTGGGGGTTTCCCCTTCATTGATCTCTGCTCTAAGCTTTGTTATTTCCTTCTGTCTCCCTAATTTTGAGTTCCTTTGTTGATCATTTTCTATTTTTATAAGCTGTGTCATTAGGCTATTATGGTATGCCCCTTCATCCTTCCTGATGTGTGCTTGCAAAGCTATAATTTTTCTTCTCAGTACAGCATTTGCTGTGTCCCATGGATTCTAATAGTTTGTGTCTTCATTGTCATTTGTTTTCAGGAGAGTTTTGATTTTGATTTTTTTTTATTTCATCTCGGACCCACTTGTTATTCAGTAGCAGGCTGTTTAATTTCCAGTTGTTAACTACGTTCTTCTTCTGTGTCCCTTGGTATTTCACATCTAGTTTCAGAGCCTTGTGGTCAGCAAAGGTAGCCTACACTATTTCTATCCTCTTGATTTTATGGAGGTATATTTTATGTGACAGCATGTGGTCTATCCTGGAGAATGACCCATGTATATTGGAGAAGAATGTGTATCCAGATTTCTGGGGATGGACTGTCATTCATATATATATATATTTATTTATATATATATATATATATATATATATATATATATATATATATATATATATATATATATATATATGCCTATGTCTCAATTTCTCTTTTCAGGACTAGTATTTTTTGCTGGATTTCAATCTAGTTGACATATCAAGTGTTGACAGGGCTGTGTTGAAGTCTCACAGAAGTATTATGTTATTATTGACATCCTCTTTCAAATTTGTCAATAATTGTATTAGATATTTTGCTGCTCTCTCATTGGGTGCATATGTTTGTAGTGCAATTTCTTCCTGTTTTACACATTCCTTGATTAGTACGAAGTGTCCAACTTTGTTGCTTATCTGAATCTAAAGTTTCTGTTGTCTGATATTAATATGGCCACCCCAGCTTTTATTTAAGAGTGTTGTTTGCTAGGATAATATTCCTCCAGACTTTTATTGGGTCTATGTTTGTTCTGACTATTCAGGTGTGTTTCTTGTAGGCAGAAGGTTGATCCATTTAGCCACTCTGTGTCTCTAAATTGGTGCATTTAGTCCATTGACATTGAGGGAGATGATTGTCATGGGATTTAATGTCATCCTTGTGTATATATTGGTGTGTATGTTGGTCTGTCTGTTCTTAATGTAGATATTTTAGTTTTTACTTTATGGTTTGTTTTACCTCTGTAAAGGTTCTGAGCTGTTGCTTATCCATGAATCTATATACCCTTCCTTCAAATCTGAACGTGAATTGGGCTGGGTGCAGTCTTCTAGGTGAAGCATCCATTTCATTCAGTCTTGTCATAATATCGCACCACTGTCTTCTGTCTTTGAGAGTTCCTTGTGACATGCCTGCTGTAAATCTTAAGGATGCTCCTTTGAATGTAATTTCCCTTTTTGATCTTGCTGCGTTTAGTCTATCGCTATCTGTAGGATTTGTCATTGTGACTAGGGTGTAACTTGGGGTGTTTTTCTTCAGTCTCTTTTAGCTGGTACTGTTTGGGCATGCAGGATTTGATTGCATGTGGTCTTTAGCTCTGGGAGGTTTTCTGTGATGTCTTTGTCTGTTGATTCTTCCTGGGGCTCACCTTTCTGGGCCTCTGGTACTCCAGTGATTCTTATATTGTCTCAATTGTGTTTATCAAAGACTTCTATTTACATTGTTCTCATTCTTTGAATACTTTTTCCATTGTATGATCATTTGCCTTGAGGTTCTTTTCCAATCTCTTATGCTGTATGGAATTGTTCTGCATTTTATCTTCCAGTTCACTGATTCTGTCCTCAGCTGCTGTTACCCTGCTAGAGAGGCTTTCCTTTGAGGTTTTCAGGCCAACTACCATATTTTTCAGATCTGTTATTTCAGTGTGGAGTTTTCTGATTTCTATCTTTTTGTTCTGTTCAGCTAGTGATATGTTTTCTTTGATTTCCATGAGGATTCTTCATATTTCTATTTTAAACTCTTTATCTGAGAGATTAATCGTTTGGTTGGTATTTTTTGGATCATCAAAGCTATCACCTTCATTTTCTCTGCATGGTGTTTGCCAGTGAGATTTCCCCATTGTCACACTTGTAGTGTGATTTTTTTCTGAGTTTTTTGGTAGGGTACATTAATTACAAATAGCATGAGGCCTCAAAGTGAAGTGGAATAGCTGCATTCTTCTGGAGCCTTTAGGAGACAGTTTTTGCTGGGCCTTTCCTGGCCTCTCAGGAGAGTATCAGGAGACAGAAGAGTAGAGAAACACACAAGGGAAATAGGTCTCCTTCATCTCTCCCAGTTGGTAATCTCACAGCAGGGGAAAACCCCTCCCACCTGTCTTCACAGATAAAGGATCTGCCTTTCTGCCGGGCACCTCTGGTAGCCTGTTTTCACTCACTCAATCAGTCTTTCTTGGCATTTCGGCTTGGGCGCCTCTAGGAGAGCGTTTTTCCTGGACCCTTCTTGGCTTGCTTAGGAGACAGAAGATTAGAGAAACTCACAAATCCGACAGGTCTCCTCAGGCTCTCCCAGTTGGTGATCCCATTTATGTTTTTTGTACTCTAATACTTTACCACACTAAAACCAATTTACCCAAGAACTTGAACCAAAAATTGGGTTCTTAACATTTTCTTTTCTATATTGATAGCAATAAGTGAGTTCATACTGTATATTTTTCTCCCTCTGACTTATTTTGTTCAAAATAATACCCTTCAGTTTCATCCCCATAGAAGCGAACGTCATTATTTAATTTTATTTCTTATGTGCTATTTCTTTTCTTTTTTTTTTCTTTTGGTTTTTTGGGCCATGCCCGTTTGATGCTCAGGGGTTCTCTTGGCTAAGTGTTCAGGAATTGCCCCTGGCTTGGGGGGCATATGGGACCATATGGGATGCTGGAGGATCGAACCGTGGTCGCGATCTTTCCTTGGCTAGTGCTTGCAAGGCAGACACCTTACTTCTAGCGTCACCTTGCCGGCCCCTTATGTGCTATTTCTTAAGTGCTGCAATGAGCATAGGTGTGCATTTATCTTTTAAATAAATTATTTTGTTATTTATGGTACATATCAAGAAATATAAATTAAAACAATATTTTAAATTATTCTACTTTTGAATTAAACATTGTATTTACTACATCATGAAATAGTCAATAAAATTAAAATTTAAGCAAGGAAAATATTATTTTACCCTTTATATTTCTTATAGTCATAAAATATTTCTTATTCAGTCAAAGCAATAATTTTATTTTATGCTATGGAAGAATTCCTTGAATTTTCTATTTGTATCATGAGACATTTGTTGTCAAGTAGGTTAAATGTAAATTTATCACTGGTGTTGGAAAGGTTGCACTGTAAAGGGTGTGCACTTTTTAATGACTAAAACTCAATGCAAGCATGTTAGCAATCATGGTGCTTAAAGATATTATAAAAATGTATAAATTCATGAGTGCCTAATTTTAAATTAATTTTTACTATTATTTAATAGAAACAGAACATAATTTTAGGTAATTTTTATATATAAAATTATTTCAAGAAATTTTTTTCTAACTAATTTATAAATATACAATTACAGAATTTTGTTTGTTTGTTTTTTTTTTGGGCCATACCTGGTGGTACTCAGGGGTTACTCCTGGCTATAAGCTCAGAAATAGTCCCTGGCAGGCTTGGGAACCATATGGGATGCCAGGATTCAAACCAACCACCTTAAGTCCTGGATCGGCTGCTTGCAAGGCAAACACCTCTATACTAGAATTTAAAATTTAAAAAGCTCTATGGCCTGAATATGAAATTGTGTATAAAATCTTAGTAAATTTCATTTTGAATAATTTAAATCACTTTTATTGACAGTTATTTATTCATACTTAAGTTTTAGACATATATCACATTCTCCACTAATTTTATCAGAGAGTTCATCCCTTACCTCCTACCCTGCCCAAGCCTGTCATCATAATAGGCACATTTTTTAAATTGAGTCATTATAGTTTGGGTCTCATGATTATATTTTTGTTGACTTTGTGGTTTGAATACTTAGTTCTGTCCTTTATTTTTGTTTTTGAACACCCCTGGCGATGCTCAGTGGTTACTCCTGGATCTGCACCAGAAATCATTCCTGACAAGGCTTGAAGGATTATATGGAACACCAAGGATCGAACCCACGTTGGCTACTTGAAGACAAATGCCCTACCCACTGTGCTATTACTCAAGCTCACGTTCTGTCCATTCTTAACTACACCAATGTACTTGAGTTCTCTTGGCTCTTATCACCTGTCATTCACTTTCTCCACCCATTTTCTTTTCTTCTCACTATATTATGGGACCAATAGTGTTCTAGATAACCCCTATTTAACCATTGCATTCTTTCATGCAGTTATTCTAAATAAGACATATGAGTGAAATAATCTTTTATTTATTCTTCTTTTATTTAATTTTCTGGCATACTTCATTGACCATATGTTCCAGTTTTATCCATTACATTATTGCATCAATCCTCATAGCTATGTAGTATTCCATTGTATATATGAACCATATCTTTATTACCCAATCATCCATTTTTAATATCTAGGTTTATTCCACATCTTGGTTTTTGTACTGAGTGCTAACAATAAATATTGATAGCATACATCATTTTTGAATGGAAGTTTTTCTGCCCTGAGAATAGATACCCAAAATTGGAACAGCTGGTTCATATGGCAGTTTGATTCTGAGTTTACTGAGAACCCTTTATACTGTTTACTACATGGGTAGAACAGGCAGTATTCCCACCAGCAATAGATGAGAAATTTTTTTAACTAAATCTTTTCCAACACAGATTTTTTAGTAATTTTGATATTTATCACACTCACTGAATTTGGTGATATTTCATTGTCATTTTCATTTGGATCTCCATAATTGTAAGTGATGATGATCATTTTTTCATGTGCCTGTTGGCCATCAGTTGGTCTTCTTCAGAGAGTTGTCTGCTTATTTTCTCTCCCCATTTTTAGATGGCGTTTTTAGATTTGCAGCGATTAGTGTTTGTGAGTGCTTTGTATAACCTAGATAACCTAAAATTGGTATGTTGAGTGCAATTATTTTCTTCCACTCAGTTAACTGTCTATTAGTTTTAGTCCATATTTCTTTTGCCATATAGAAGATGATTAGTTTTATGTAGACTCATTTGTTTTGATTACTCTGTCTTTTTAGTAGAGTTTCAAGATAGCTAATGATACACTACTCAGTTTCTTGCTTATCAGTATTGTTTTGGTTATTCAAAGTTTTATATGCTCCCACACAAACTTTATAATGAACTGTTCTAAGTCCTTGAATAACTTTTTCTGAACTTGAATACAAATTTTATTACATTTATGTGGTAATTTAGGTAAAATGGTCCTTCTGATAACATTATTCTTCGGATCCTTGAGTATGGAATATTTTGCCATTTCCTTAGGTCTTCTACTTTTTCTTTTTAAGTTTTTAAAGTTTACTTGGCATAGATATCTAACATCTTTTGTAAAGTTAATTCCTAGGTACTTTGTGTTTATTGACACTGCTAGAAATGGAAGACTCTGATCTCTTTCTCCTTTTTATTTTTAATAAGTCAAAGGGAGAGAGATAAACACAGAATAGTCTCACTCATTTGTCGTATTTAAGAAAAATAAAAGACAGTATGGTAATAATACCCAGAGTCAACAGAGATGAGAACCAGGAGGACCAGCCTACTATACGAAGCTTACCACAAAGACTAGTGAAAACAATTAGAGAAATAACCACTCTAACAATTATCATGATAATGATAGTGAGTGAGAGAAACAGGAATCATGACAATGATAGTGAGTGAGAGAATAGAAAATAGAGGGTTGGTGGAAGAGAGAGATGGAGACATTGGTGGTAAGAAGGTTGCACTGTAATGGGGGTGTACTTTGTAAGACTGAAACTCAACTAAATAACGTGTTTGTAACCATGATGCTTAAATAAAGATATTAAAATTGAAAGTTTGAGGTTTCTAATAATGTCAATGCTTCCTCGTACACATAATTCCAATACCACTCTACATTATCAACAACTCAAGTAATGTAGATCAGTTATGTTTTGTTACATTTGTTGCTATGTTGCTTTGTTGCTACATTGCTTTATGTCACACATATGAGAGAGATAATCCTGTCCCTTACTCTTTTTTAATAATTTAACTTTATTTAAACACCGTAATTACAAATATAATTGTAGTTGTATGATTACAGTTATGTAAAGAACAACCCCCTTCACCAGTGCAGGATTCCCACTACCAATTTCCCAGATCTATCTACTCCCCACTCCACCCGCACTTGTACTCGAGACAGGCTTTCTTTTTTCCTCATTCATTTACATTGTTATGATAGCTTTCAGTGTAGTTATTTCTCTAACTGCACTTATCACACTATGTGCTGAGCTTCATGTCATGAGCTGCACCTATATGGGAAGATGGGGGGAAAATAAGGGTTGGGACTGAGGCAATAAAATATTAGAAATAAGATTTGTAGGGTGGTATCAAGGTCACAATACAAGATAGATGTTATGGATATATAAAATATATGCATACAATACTATCAATAGGAAAACAAGGAGAAAATTTCCAGTGACTGTCCCAATATAAACCAGTACTAAAATGGCCCACCTTCCTCCCAAAGCAAATTTCCATTAGTGTAGGGAGAGGTTAGGGGGAAGCCTGAGGACCACTAAGAATCCACCTGAACCCATTTCTGGCCATCTGAGCTGGCACCCAGGGAAGGCCTGGAGTCAGGGGAAAAAGACAAGGACAGCTGGGGGCCTGTCAAGCCTCCCAGTATGCCCTAGGCCAGGGAGAAGGGCTTCAGTATGGGGCCTCCCCAAACCCCATACCTGGCAAGAGCTGGTCTCCAGAATCTAAGAGGAAACTGGAGGCCAGATGTCTGCCTGCCCTCCTCCCCATGCACCTCCCCCCTGAAGTACAGAGGGAGGGGGGAAGCCTGAGGACCACTAAGAGTCTACCTAAACCCAATTCTGGCCATCTGAGCTGGCACCCATGGAGGCCTGGATTCAGGGAAAAATGACAAGGATGGCTGGGGGCCTGCCAAGCCTCCCAGTACTCCCCAGGCCGGGGAGAAGGGCTCCAGTATGGGCCCTCCCCAAACCCCATACCTGGCAAGAGCTGGTCTCCAGAATCAAAGAGGAAAATGGAGGCCAGATGTCTGCCCACCCTCCTCCCCATGCACCTCCCCTCTGGAGTATGGAGGGAGGGTGAAAGCCTGAGGACCACTAAGAGTCCACCTGAACCTACATCTGGCCACCTGAGCTGGCACCCAGGTAGGGCCTGGAGTCCAGGGGAAAAAGAGGGGGTAGGCTATGGGGCCTGCCAAACCTCCCAGCACTCCCCAGGCTAGGGAGAAAGGCTCCGGCATGGGGTGTCCCCAAACCCCGTGCCCAGCAACACTTGCATAAGCTCTGATTTTCTGATCTGTTAGTTCAGTGTGAAAATTTCTAATTTCAGTTGACAAATCTTCTTGATGCTTAAGTTTGCTCCAGTCAAGTCTATCAATGCTTTTTTTGAGCTCCCTGAACATTTTCCATAATTCTACTCTAAACTTCTTATTTGAAAGGATACCTATTTGTTTCCTACTTTTTAAATTATTAGAGGAGCCATCTTGATTTCTGTAAATATGGGGCTGTACTGCAAAATTACTCCATTGGCAAGGCTGTAGATTGCTTTTTAAAATGTGCAGAAATGGAATTCAGGGGTTACAAGATAAGCACGGCTGCGGAGCGTTTCGGGTGTGGGTCCTGGAGAGATTATAGTCCTTGGAGTGTCTAGGCAGGCTCAGCAGAAAAGAGGCAGAGAGAATGGCTGCTGTGCTTTATAAATCTGGGTACCCAATCACACGGCAGGAATTGCCCCACATGCGTTGGGTGGGGACATCTTACAGGGTGTGGGTCCTGGAGAGGTTATAGTCCTTGGAGTGTCTAGGCAGGCTCAGCAGGAAAAAACCCTTACTCTTTTTTCTAAAACAAAACCAGTAAAGTACATTTAATAGATTTCAATCTCATCTGAGTAGAGAAAGTTATATCCCAAGCATACTAGTTTCTATCTCAAATAGTTAAACTCACCCCCGTCTCGCCAGTAGTGAGTGTACTCCCTTGTGCCTGGGACTTGTGGGGAGCTTGAGACTGCTCCCTTCTCACCCCCAGATCATGATTGCGAACCCTTGTGCCTGGAACCTGTGGGGATCTTGGGACTACCCCTCCTTGAATACGAGCCCTTGCACCTGGGACCTGTGAGGAGATTAGGACTCCTTCCACTGACCTTGAGTATGAGCCCTTGCACCTGGGACCTGTGGGAAGTTTGGACTACCCCTCTCATCCCTCCCACCTATGAGCAGGCTAGAGACATACTGCCCCACCTCCCAGAGACCAAACACCATGCAAATGCACCTGATAGTCTAACTTACAACACATAGGTCCAGTCAGCCCAGACCTAACACTCAATTTCCCACAGATAATCCACAGCCCAGGATAGCAAAAAATTGAAGCAGATGGTAATATCCCTATCATACTTAGACAAACCATTTGGCTAAGGAAAAATAAACTCTAAATTAAATATACCCTCAAGTACCTCTAATACAATCAGTACAGCAGACAACTTTATTAAACAAATAAAAAACTAAACATTGAAAACCATCAGATGCAAAGAAATATGGTTATACTAAGGAAGACACTAGCAGCTGGAGAGATGGAGAGAAATCCTATTAAATTTTCAAGTCCACCAAAACGCATGAGCCCAATAGATGAGAATCTGAAAGCAACAGTGAATGCCTTAGCAATGAAAATCCAGAAATCACCTACCTGTGAGATTAAGAAATCTATAGATAAACACTTCAGCCAACTCAAAGAAGAACTTTTACAACAGATGAAAGAATCCCTACAATTGGAACTACGGGAAATAAGAAATATGTTAGCAAGTGATAGTAGAATTACACAGAAGAATTCATAGAGGAACCTGAGGGAAAACTACAAAATAACAATGACAAAGAAGTCAATAAGAAAGCCTGAGACAAACATTGGAAGAAAAAATTAGATACCTAGTGAACAAAGATAAAAGAAATAACCTACGAATTGTAGGAATACCAGAAGGGGAGGAAAAAGGGAAAGGAGAAGAACAAGTAGTGATGGAATTAATAGCAGAGAATTTTTCCACCCTCTGGAAAGAGACACCAGTACGAATCCAGGAGGCAAAAAGAGTCCCTAATAAAATAGACCCTAACAGATCAACACCAAGACATATAGTAATCCAACTGTCAAAAACAAAACAAAAAAAAACACAAAAAAAAAACAAACAAAGAGAAAGACTAATTCTCAAAAGCAATAAGGGAAAGGGAAAAAAACTCAAATACAAGGGAAGGGACATAAGAATAAAACCAGACCTCCCATTTGAAACATTCAAGGAATAAGACAGTGGAGAGACATAGTTAAACTACTGAATGAAAGAAACTTCCAACCTAGAGTACACTACCCAGCAAAACTCTCATTTTTATGGGAAGGAGAACTAAAAACATTCTTAGAAAAAAAGTACTCACACGATTTGTGCTAACCAAACCATCTGTAAATGAACTTCTCAAAATGTCCTACACAATCCAAATCCCCACTCTACTCAATACAATGGCACAACAACCTTCTCTGGTGTAATCTGCTCAAATGTCAACAGGCTAAATATTCCATTAAAGAATACAGAGTAGAGAGATGGATCAGAAAACAAAAACTAGATATCTTCTGCCTTCAAGAAACACACCTAAGAAAACAGGATAGGCACAGGCTTAGAATTAAAGAATGGAAATCAATTATTCAAGCCAATGGTAAACAAAAAAAGCTGGGACAGCCTTTATTATATCAGACCAAATTTTATTCAACCTCAAGAAAGTGCTCAGAGACCAAGAGGGTCACTACCTACTGATCAGAGGAACATTAGACCAAGAAGTACTAACTCTGATCAATATTTATGCGCCTACTGTAGAGCCTGAAAAATAAGTAATACATTAGCTCACAAATCTAGAGAAACTTATGAAAGGATGTGATAGTAGTAGGAGATTTCAATTCTCCACTATCACCACTAGACAGATCCACTAGTTAGAAAACTAGCAAAGACATAAGAGCCCTTAATGAGAAATTAGAGGAAATAGAACTAACGGAACTCAGGGCTCTCCACCTCAAAAAAGAAGAATATACATTCTTCTCAAGTGCTCATGGAAACTTCTCTAGAATAGACCACGTCTTAGGATATAAATCTAACTTGCACAAAGTCACAAACATAAAGATTATTAGAAGCTCTCTATCACACCATAATGCAGCAGAGATCAAGATCGATTGTAAAAAGAAAATGTGGAGAAAATCCAACAGCTGGAGCTTAAAAAACATGGTACTCAACAACAGATGGATCAAAAAGAAAATCAAAGAAGAATAAAAATATTCCTTGAGGGCCATTCCCCTCAGAGACTCCTGAGTACCGGCTGGGGAGGCGTGAGTGAGTTTCTGACTTTTGCTTGGCGTTTGGGCCTGCCACTCCCCTCAGAGGCTCCTGAGTGCCGGCTGGGGAGGCGTGAGTGAGTTTCTGACTTTTTGCTAGGCTTGGTGCCGGACCCTCCCCCCAGGGTGGCGCCTAGAAAGACAAGTTGAGCGACCCGAATAGACGGGGAGATAGGGCCAACCATCTAGACTCGCAGGTGACCTAGAACAGTCCACCCCCCTGGACCCTGGATCGAACCAGGGACTTCCCAAGGGCGTAGATAGAGCCTGCAGAATCGAACTGAGGGAACTCCTTCAAGGGAGGATTGGAGGGGGCGAAGCTCCATTGAATCCCAGAGAAAGGAGGGTGGATTGAGTGCTAGGCTCAACAGCGCCAGTAACCATTGTGGCCAGGAGTGGAATTGCACCGCTGACAGAAATAAGGAGCAGAAAGGGGACAAAACCCACTGCAGGAAGGTTGAACTCTAGGGATCAAAGGGGAGGAGAAAGGGCTAGGTTCAACAAACTCACCCAACAGGCTCCTCTAGAAAAACCTTCAGGAAGGAGACCAAAGCAGACCAAAATTAGAAGCCATAGTACTCCAAAACATACCATTAAATACAAAGTATTATGCGTAAATCAAGGAGATCCCTTATAACTGGAGACAACATGACAAGCCCTATCAAGTTTCCAAGTCCACCAAAGCGCACAGATTCATGGGAAGAAGACCTAAAAGCGGCCATGAGGAAGGAAATGCAAGAATTACTAAACAGAATGAAAGAAACCCTAGCAACCGAGTATAAGAAATTCATGGACGAACGACTAAGCCAAATTAAAGAAGAAATGTTAAAGAACATGAGAGATTCCATACAAAAAGAAGTGAAGGATTTAAAAGACAAAATAACAAGCCTTACGAGTAGAACCACAGAGTTGGAGAAGCACATCGATGAACTCGAAGGAAAACTGCAATATAAAAATGATCAAGAAACCAACAAAGAAAAAAAAGGCAAAGCACTGGAAGGAAAAATCCAATATCTAATGAATAAGGACAAAAGAAACAATCTAAGAATTGTGGGTATACCAGAAGGGGAAGAAATAGGGAAGGGGGAAGAACAAGTAGTCAGGGAGATAATAACAGAGAACTTTCCCACCCTCTGGAAAGACAATTTAGGACAAATCCAAGAAGTCAAGAGAGTCCCTAATAAAATAGACCCTAATAAACCCACACCAAGACACATAATAATCCAAATGGCGAAAAACAAAGAGAAAGAGGAACTCCTGAAAGCAATAAGGGAGAAAAAAAACCTCAAGTACAAAGGAAAGGACATAAGAATCAAACCAGATCTCCCATTTGAAATAATTCAAGCAAGAAGACAGTGGAATGACGTATTTAAACGACTGAGTGAAAGAAATTTCCAACCCAGGGTCCAATACCCAGCAAAACTATCATTCATATGGGAGGGCAGACTAAAAACATTCACAAATATGAACGAACTTGAACTATTTGTGCAAACTAAGCCGATCCTAAGCGACTTACTCAGAGACGAATTACACAATCCAAACCCCCGATTGTAACAACAACCACACCACACAATACAACTGCACAACAGTCCTCTATATCAATAATTTCCCTAAATGTTAATGGACTAAACTCTCCAATTAAAAGACACATAGTAGAGAACTGGGTTAGGAAAAATAAACCGGACTTCTGCTGTCTGCAAGAAACACACCTACAGTTACAGGATAAGCACAGGCTTAGAATTAAAGGATGGAAAGTAATTATTCAGGCCAATGGAAAACAAAAAAGAGCAGGGACAGCCATTCTTATATCAGACCAAATTGTATTCAACCTCAAGAAAGTGATCAGAGACAAAGAGGGGCACTACTTACTGATCAGGGGAACATTAGATCAAGAAGTGCTAACCCTGGTCAATATCTATGCACCTAATGTAAAGTCACCAAAATATGTGAGGCAACTACTGACAAACCTGGAGAAACACATGAAGGGAATTGTGATAATAGTAGGGGACCTCAATACTCCACTATCACCACTGGATAGATCCTCCAAACAGAAAAATAGTAAAGAAATAAGAGCTCTAAATGAAAAATTAGAAGAATTAGGGCTAATAGACTTATATAGAGCCCTCCATCCCCAGAAAGTAGAATACACATTCTTCTCAAACCCACATGGAACCTTCTCCAGAATAGATCATGTCTTAGGATACAAAGCCAACCTATATAAGACCACAAAGGTAAGGATCATTAGAAGTACCCTTTCAGATCACTATGCAACAGAGCTTATAATTGATGTCAAGAAGAAGCAATGGAGGAAAACTAATACCTGGAGATTGAACAACATACTGCTTAACAACAGCTGGATCAAAGAACAACTCAAGGAGGAAATAAAAAGATTCCTTGAGACGAATAACAATGAAGAGACAACATGTCAGAATTTATGGGATACAGCAAAAGCAGTACTTAGGGGGAAACTCATAGCATTACAGGCCTATGTTAAGAAACAGGAAAATAACAAAAACAACAGTTTAAAAGATCACCTCAAAGAATTGGAACAACAGCAACAGAGAAATCCAACCACAACCAGAAGGCAAGAAATCATAAAAACCAGAGCAGAAATAAACAACATAGAGACTAAGAAAACAATACAAAAAATCAATGAGACCAGGAGTTGGTTTTTCGAAAAAATAAATAAGATAGACAAACCATTGGCAAAACTTACCAAAAAAAAGAGGGAAAACACCCAAATTACTAGGATCACGAATGAAAGGGGAGAGATTACAACAGAACCCCAAGAAATACAACATATCATGAGATCATATTATGAACAACTATATTCAACTAGGCTAGAGAACCCACCAGAAATCGACAGATTCTTGGACAAACACCCTCTTCCAAGACTGGAAAAGGAAGACCTAGAAACTCTAAACAGTCCAATCACTTCAGAGGAAATTGAAGACGTAATTAAAAGACTCCCTAAGAACAAATGCCCAGGCCCAGATGGATTTACAGGTGAATTCTATCAAACATTTCAAGAAGACTTATTACCACTGTTCCATAGGCTTTTCCAAACCATAGAAAAAACAGGAATCCTCCCCAACTCCTTTTATGAGGCTAATATCACACTCATTCCTAAAGAAGGCAAAGACACCACCAAAAAAGAAAACTACAGACCAATCTCACTAATGAACATTGATGCAAAGATACTTAACAAAATCTTAGCAAACCGAATCCAACACCTCATTAAAAAGATCATACATCATGATCAAGTGGGATTCATCCCAGGAATGCAAGGTTGGTTCAACATACGCAAATCAATCAACATTATACACCACATCAACAACATGAAGGACAAAAACCACATGATCATATCAATCGATGCAGAGAAGGCGTTTGACAAAATCCAACATCCGTTCATGTTAAAGACACTCAGCAAAGTAGGGTTAGAAGGCACCTTCCTTAAGATAGTTACAGCTATTTATGAAAAGCCTACAGCCAACATTATACTTAATGGCGAGAAACTAGAAGCATTCCCACTAAGGTCAGGAACTAGGCAAGGCTGTCCACTCTCTCCACTCTTATTCAATATAACCTTAGAAGTCCTAGCAATAGCAATCTGACAAGAGAAGGGAATCAAAGGAATTCAAGTAGGGAAAGAGGAACACAAGCTAGCTCTATATGCTGATGATATGATGATATACATCAAAAACCCTAAAGAATCCACAGAAAAACTCCTAGAAACAATCAACCAATACAGTAAAGTGGCTGGATACAAAGTCAATACACAAAAGACAGTAGCGTTTTTATATACAAACAATGAAGTTGAGGAGAGAGAGATTAAAAATACAATTCCATTTAAGATAGTATCAAAAAATATCAAATACCTAGGAATCAACCTTACAAGAGAAGTGAAAGATCTATACCAGGGAAACTTCAAAACACTTCAGAAAGAAATTGAAGACGATCTAAAGAAATGGAAGAACATCCCATCCTCATGGATAGGTAGAATTAACATAGTCAAAATGACTATTTTACCCAAATTGCTATATAGATTTAATGCAATCCCTATCCAAATCCAGACACAATTCTTTAAAGAAATAGAACAATCAATTATAAAATTCATTTGGAACCATAGAAGACCCAGGATAGCTAAACACATTCTGAAAAATGAGAAGTTGGGAGGTATCTCCTTACCTAACTTGAAACTATACTATAAAGCCATAGTAATAAAAACAGCATGGTACTGGAACAGAGACAGGACCTCAGACCAGTGGATTAGAACAGAATTCCCAGACATAAACCCCCAGATATATAGCCAACTAATATTTGATAAAAGTGGCAAGAATATGAAATGGAACAAAGAAAGCCTATTCAACAAATGGTGTTGGTACAACTGGAAACTCATATGCACGAAAGTGAAAATCGACCCATATCTCACTCCTTATACAAAAGTCAACTCAAAATGGATCAAAGATCTGGAAATCAGACCTGAATCTATAAAGTTTATCGAGAATAAAATAGGCAGAACACTCGAAGACCTTTATATCAAAAGGGTCTTTGAGAATGGAGCACCAATGGCAAAAACGTTAGCATCAACTATAAACAAATGGGACTATATCAAACTAAAAAGCTTCTGCATGGCAAAAGAAACCCTACTTAATGCAAAAGACAGCTAACAGAATGGGAAAAAATCTTTTCACTTGATATATCAGATAAAGGGCTGATATCTAGAACATACAAAGCGCTCAGAAACCTGAGTCCTTCAAAACCAAACGAAGCCATAAAAAATGGGGAGACGAAATGAATAGACATTTCTCTGAGGAAGAGAGAAGGATGGCCAACAAACACATGAAAACATGCTCACCTTCACTCATCATCAGGGAGATCCAAATCAAGACAATAATGAGATACCACCTCACACCAGTGAGGTTGGCTCACATCAAAAATAATGGGAACAACCTTTGTTGGAGAGGATGTGGTATGAAAGGAACTCTCATTCATTGCTGGTGGGAATGCCCCTTGGTCCAACATCTATGGAGAAAAGTCTGGAGAGTGCTCAAAGAACTCAGAATTGAGCTGCCATTTGACCCAGCAATTGCTCTCCTAGGCATATATCCCCAAGATGGAAAGACATTCATTCCAAAATACGTATGCACCCCACTATTTATTGCAGCACTCAGTATAATAGCCAAATCTTGGAACCAACCTCGATGTCCAACAACAGATGAATGGATCATTAAGATGTGGTACATATATACAATGGAATATTACATGGCAGTTAGAAATGATACAATCACAGACTTTGCAGCAACGTGGATGGACCTAGATCATGTTATGTTAAACGAAGTAAGTCAGAAGACAAAAGAAAAACACAGAATGGTAGCACTATTCTGAAACACCTAGAATACATAAAAAACAAAAAAAGGACATTGAAGAAGCATAACTGCTAGAACCACAAAGAAAGACTTCATAAACTCCATTCCCTGATCTGCACAGCCACCAAGATCTCTAGAAACAGGTCTGATTTTACCGTCCAAGATAAAGTAGAAGTCTTCCACATAACACGAAAGCAGCAAGAGGAGAATAAATGATCTATTTTTTTTGACGTCTTTATTTTGGTGTGGAGATTACGGTTGATGTCTCCAATATTATTTTATTTTATTTTGTTTTGTCTTTCTCTTTCTTTTTGCACTTGAGTATGATTTGATTTCAGAACCGAGATTATTGTGTGGTGCCTGTTTTTATTGTTGTGGTGCTTATCGGTTATTTAATTCGATATTTGTGTGTGTGTGTGTGTGTGTGTGTGTGTGTGTGTGTATTGTTGTGGTATTTTAATTACTTTTTTCACATCCTCTCTCAAACTGAGGTTGGAAGCCTCTAGACAGGACTCTGCCTATTTTCAGTATATTTGATTTTTGATTGAGAAGAGGACATATTAGGTGATGGGTATTCCCCTGATTTAATGTGAATAGGTACCCAAAATACTACAGTGAAAGATATGTAAGCCATTATGGAAAAAAAAAGAAAATTGTGTTTTTAATCAGAAACTTTCTTTGACTTACATGTATTATTATTATATTAATTATATTATATGTTATGTTATGTCACTATATTATGTTATATTAGTTTACCTTATTATGTTAATCAATTTTGTCCTTTAAATGAATTCTTACTTAAAAAAAAACAAAAAAAAACAACTTTAGTTTGCCCTGAAGAAAAGAAAAAAATAAATAAAAGATAAAATAAGGCCTCCCAATTCTTACCACAGGCTGTGTTCTTTACACTGGCTGTATAGAAAGAGGAGGTACAGTAAAGGCACCCCATATACACCTCAACACAGGCCCCTTGCCGGGTATGTATTGTGAATTGGGGGACAAAAAAAATATTCCTTGAGAAGAATGATAATAAAGAGAAAAACTGTCAAAATCTGTGGAACACAGCAAAAGCAGTAATTAGGAGAAAACTCATAGCAATACAGACCTAAGTCAGGAGAGAGGAAAATGACAAAATCAACAGTTTACAAGGACACTTTAAATCTGGAAAAACAACAACAAAGAAAACCAAACACAACCAGAAGAAAAGAAATAATAAAATCCAGGGTAGAAATAAACAACATAGAAACAAAGAAAACAATAAAAATATCAATGAGAACAAGAGCTGGTTTTTCAAAAGAATAAACAAGATAGACAAAACGCTGGCAAGACTCACCAAAAAATAGGGAAAACACCCAAATAAATAGAATTACAAATGAAAAGGGAGAGATTACAACAGAACCCCAAGAAATCAAAGACATCATGAGAGTGTACTATGAACAAATATACTCAATTAGGTTAGAGAACCCTGAATAAACTGACAGATTTTTGGAAAAATATCATCTCCCGAGTGAATATAAAGGATGTAGAAAGCCTAAACAGTCCAATCACATCTGAGGAAATTGAAACAGTAATTAAGAAACTCCCCCAAAACAAACGTCCAGGTCCAGATGGCTTCACAAGTGAATTCTATCAAACATTTCGAGAATTACAACCACTGATTCTCAGGCTCTTCCAAAACACTGAAAAGACAGGAATCCATTCTACCTCCTTTACAAGGTAAATATCACACTCATTCCCTTAAATGGCAAAGACACTGTCAAGAAAAAGAACTACAGACCAATTTCACTAATGAACATAGATGCAGAAATCCTCAACAAAATCTTAACAAACCTAATCCAACAATATAATAAAAAAGATTATACACAATAACCAAGTAGGTTTCATCCCAGGGATGCAAGGATGGTTCAACATATGCAAATCAATCATCACATCAACAAGAAGAAAGACAAAAACCACATGATCTATTAATCGATGCAGAGAAGGCATTTGACAAAATTTAACACTCATTCATGCTGAAAACACTCAGCAAAATAGGGTTAGAAGAAACCTTCCTCAAGGTAGTTACAGCTATCTATTATTTAGAAATCAAGTAAAAGAAAGAGCTAAATACAATACCTACTTGGATCTGCATTCTGGCTATACCCTTGCATACCAGAAACTGAGGTAGCAAGAACATTTTGGAAAAAAAAAAAGGCAAAATATTGTCTTTGATTTTGGTGCTAAATGTTTTGTTTGTTTGTTTTTTGGGTCACACTCGGCAGTGCTCAGGGGTTACTCCTGGCTCTATGCTCAGAAATTGCTCCTGGCAGGCTCAGGGGACCATTTGGGATGCCAGGATTTGAACCACCATCCTTCTGGATGCAAGGCAAATGCCCTATATCCATGATATCTCTCCAGCCCTGATTTTGTGCTAAATATTATGCAGGAAAGGGGTTTTAATCAAGGCACTATTTTGCTTGTAAGTATCAGCGGAAGGGAGAATTGATTTTAAGGCTGAATAGTATGAAGGGAATGTAATGTCAGTCTCAAGACATGATTTTCAGTAATATCTCTTTGAAATTCCTCAACTCTCCATGCAGGGCAAAAACATCATCAGCAGGCCTTTTGAGGAACCCCGTGGGGTTTTCTTAATTCTCCACTCCAGGAAAGTCTGGTTGGCATACCGAGTTCTCCTTAAATGGATATGACTATGCATGGCCCAATATAAAAGTAAACATCAAAATTCATATTTCAGAGAAAACATAATTACAATTTGGTTCAGGGAACTTATCAAGCACAATAATAACCGTTCTCCATTAGCCTCAAAATATAGATTAAAATATATAATGCAAAAATGTTATAGGTAAATAATATATAACTTAGATATAAAATAATATTACCATTAGGGATAAAATAGGCTACTATTAATATTTTCAAAACAATGAAGACAGTCAACAGATTTAAAGAAAAATGTAAGAAAGAATTTAGAGGAGGATGGAAAAAGATGAGAAAGGGAACTAGTAGGAAAACATAGGTCATGGCTCAGGTCATATTGATGTTGTGGTGGAGTTCACAGACTCAACAACACTGAAAACCTTAGACCAATGATGCAACCACTAAACTTTGTAAAGTACCTGTCAAGAAAGAGGTGGTCGGGTAAGGTTGATGTAACATTTTATGCCTAAAACTCAGATATCAATTACTTTGTAAATAATGGTTCTTAAATTAAGTTAGAAAGTATTAAAAATGAAAATGTTATGACTCAATATTGACTCAATAATAATGAATCAATAACGACTCAATATTCTTGTATACACAGTTATTCCTGTATACATAATTTCTGTTTCATGTTTGTCATTACAGTGATAGGAATCGTACATATACATACATACATGCTTATATAAAAGAAATAAAAATGCATGAACTGTAGTCGAGCTCAGAATAGCTTCTGTGTTAAAAGTGGAATAAACCACTTATTTCCAGGAAGTCTAAAGCTATAATCTAATATAAGCCTATTACACATATTTTTCCAGCATTTATATTAAAATGTATAGTATTAAATAAGTTCTTTATCATAATCACCCCAATATTTGGCACCTTATGGAAAATATAACTCATTTTATGATCGCATTTTCCTCTCATTTACACACATCTGTGTTCATAAGCAGTTAGAAATCTTTATTTTAGGGGCCAGAGTGATAGCACAGTGGCATGGCGTTTGCCTTGCATGCAGCTGCTCAGGACAGACCTGGGTAAAATCCCTGATGTCCCATGTGGTGCCCCTAGCTAGGAGCGATTTCTGAAAGCATGAGAGCATCCCCAGGAATAATCCCTGAGCATCAGAGAGTGTGGCCAAAAAACAAAACAAAAAAAGTAAAAAGAAAAGAAATCTTTATTTTATATGAAAAAGAAAGCAAATAACCCCGAATATAATATATTTTCATATAATTTAAAATGTCATAAAATTAGTACATTTTAAAAATATCTGGACTTTGAGCTAGTTATATGATCTTATGAGATTAATGAATGAGTTCTATAACTCTCCCTTCCCCACAGCAAAATGATAAACTGAAGAACGACATGGGACTCTGAGATGAAATACCTGATAGCTGGAATAGGAAAACCTGCTTTCTCTCAGTTACTTAAACACCATCATGACTTCCCATGGAAAAGCTAGACCTTAAAAAAAATCAGTGTCATACCTATAAAAAGATGGGCTGGAAAGTGGAAATATAAAGTTTTTAGAAAAAGTTATTTTCAGGCTGTCATCATAAACAGCCTTTGGTGATTTCTAGATCTCTCACCAGTTCTGTCATCATCAACATCCTAGACATTCACGCGTAATTAAAAAGCGTGTGACCCCTAACTCATCTCCAACATTCTTCAATGTCTTGCAGTTTTTCTCATCTAGGACACACAAACTTCACGAAACATTATATATTAAAGAAACTTTTATGTATCTTCAAACAAAGTAATAAAACTTGCAGCTCAGCTGCAATATGTTTTTAACTACACTATCATAAATATGTCAAACATAGCAACATCTGTTGGCTAAGGTGTCTTTAACAGATGAAAAATGTTTGATGCAAATTAGTTTCGAATTTCATTAAAAGTTCGAACAAAACAGAAAAACACCTTCAATTTAGATGGGCCTGCACTGGGTGCATGTTCACTGAGTAAGAGTGAAGACTGGAATTTCACATTATTTTAGTGTTGGCCAATAATGATAGCTTCAAGTATGATAACTTTCTAGAAGAATAATTTATCACACAGATGATAAAATGACCCCAAAAGAGCCTTAATTCGTTCAGCTTACATAGTCAGATGATATGTGAGTGTGAATAAAAGTAAATGTAGTCAGATTAAAGTTTAAAATATATTAACAACTATATGAAGAGCTGAACAGATAGTCCAGAGGCTCAGGCCCTTTACTTGCACAGGGTCAACAGCTCTTCTATCCTGGAATAGCATGTGGTCCCCTAAAACCAGATGATCTCAAAGAAAATCTGAATGTGGCCCCCAAATTTACTAGATAGAGCATTCTTTAAGAATTAAATATAATTTTAGAATATTCCTTATGTAGTTACCATGAATCCACATTCATAACTTTATTTTGCTTAGTATATCCTTATTTAGGTTGGGAGCCATACCTGGAAATACTCAGGAATTACTCCTGACTCTGTACTTAAGGATTACTCTGGAAACTATATAGAAACAGGACCCCTCTTAGAAATTGAAATCTAAGCATCTGCTAATTTTCTTAGAAGATAGTGTGACAATGTGATCTATGGGGATTAATTTAAAAGTTGAGCTAGAGTGGGTAGGGAATTCACATGTGGTCAATATAGGTATCGATCCTTGGTATCTTTTATGGTCCCCAGAGAAAAGAGTGTCTTCTCAGAAAGAGTGTAGAGTTGAAGAAATCCTTGATCATAGCCAGGTGTGGCCAAAAATAAAAATAAAACATTGAAATCTCTGGAATTTGCTGTTATAGTCTTTTTTTATTTTTTATTTTTGGTCCATTTCTGGCTGCTCTCAGGGATTAATCCTGGCTCTGTGCTCAAAAATTGTTCCTGGCAGGCTCAGGGGACCATATGGGATGCAAGGAATCGAACCCAGGTCCATTCCTGGTCTGCTGTATGTATGCAAAGCAAATGCCCTACTTCTGTGCTATCTCTCCAGCCTTGTTATTGTCTTTTATATAAATTTATATTAACTATGGCAAGGAACTTATAAATGAATAACCTAAACTCTTTAAACCGATGGTATATATTAATATTTTTAATTTTTTAGAAATCTAATTGTACTTTTATTATTTCAAAATATTGACTTAGTTTTCATGTCTTATAAAAAGGAAATAATTTTACTGTTGGGAAGCTGAATTCAGATTCCAAATATATATACATATATTTGTATAAATCAACTAGTTGTGAAAACCAGGTATTCATCTGAAATTTATTGGCTTAAAATTCCACTTTAGGGTGAAGTTAAAACTACAATTATATTAAAGAATTACATCATGGTAGGGGTTTGTGCTGTCTATTTTAACAAGAGTAAAATAACTTTCCTCTCTCCTCCTGGTTTCTTGGCTGAAATGTGAGCTGCATGTAATAAAATACAGAAAAATATATCGGGAAAGGAAAAAATAGTAGGAGAGATACAAAAAAATGTATTTGCTAATTTTTTTTTTTTTTTTTTGGTTTTTGGGTCACACCTGGCAGTGCTCAGGGGTTACTCCTGGCTCTATGCTCAGAAATCGCTCCTGGCAGGCACGGGGGACCATATGGGACGCCGGGATTTGAACCACGGACCTTCTGCATGAAAGGCAAACACCTTACCTCCATGCTATCTCTCCGGCCCCGTATTTGCTAATTTTTATTTCTTAAAAACATGAAAATTACCAAAGATGAGCAAGCGGACACCATGAATATTGTCATCATCTCAAGAAGCATACTTTGAGTGGAATCAGAGAGAGGAAATTAAGTTACCCAGAAAAGCACGATAAGTATTAGACAATTATTAATCCAGATTTAAATCAAAACATTGTCTACTTATATGAGACTTAGTATCTTCCTCGTTATATCTAGAAAATAAACACTTTACTAATGGAGATATCCTTGCTAGGTGTCACTATACCTTATCAAATAATATGCTTTTTTCTTTTTTGGATTTTGAGCCACATCCAGATGTGGTTTAGGCTTATTCCTGGTTTAGAGGAACATAGGTGGTGCTAGGGCTCAAACTCCAGTTGGCTTCTTCAAGGCAAGTGTCTTGTAACTTCTACTTTGTTTTCAAAGTTTCTCCTAGGTCTGTTCTTACCAACAACTAGCTTGAGATAATTGTTATGCCAAAGGAGGGTAAATTGGAGGCAAATTCTGATCCCTTTTACTGTAAAATAAAGCAGATTTAAATACAAGACAAATAAACTTTTATTAAAATTTTACTTTTTAATTTCATACACAGACATAACAAAGTATGCCCCTTTAAGATCACCAAACTGGGCAACCTGGTGAGTTGAAAGTAGTCACAGGGGCAGAACTTCCAATAATATGATTAGGTATAAAGCAGAAACAACTACTGAGAACCCAGTGGTCTGATTTGAGAATTTTTACTGGCCTATGTTTTCTTCTCTCTTTCATAATGAGAATAGTTTTAAAGTAATACACATTGTCTAAATTCAGGAGACGAAGACCCACAGAGATTATTCTATAAAGCAAGTCCATTTTTCAAGTTCATTTTTCACTTGGAAGGGGTTTCTTTGAATAGGAAGTATTACAATAGAAGAAATACCACCCAATCTATGTTCTTTCTTTAGGAACAAGAATTATCCTTTTAACAAAACAGCTAGAACTAGCACATGATATATAATATAGGCCTTCTGGAAAGAATGCAAGATTGTATGTCTGACTTGAAATCTAAATCCCTGAAGAAACTCTAAAAGTTTTGGCCAAGACTGCTGCTATTAAAAACAATAAACATGTTTTCAAAAACTTTAGTATAAAATAATGCACCTAAAACCTTTGAAAACTTTAGTTTTCTTTTGGGGAGCATAAATTTGTCTCATTTTTGTTTGACTATCAAGTTAGATTTGCTTATTATTTTCTCCGGGTCAGAAAAATGTTTAGGTAAAGGGACAGAAAGTAAGAAGAACTGAAGGGAATAGACTGACTTGAGATACTTTTCCCCAGTGTACTTCATGTTAATATGGTCAAGAATTTGGGAAATTGACATAAGATACTTGTAATTCAAATAAAGAAACATTTATTTTTACCACTATAATTAATAAGGTACAGAGCTAATTTGATTTAGAATTTTAACTTTGTGAATTGAAACTTATCTTAATTCAACAATATGTTTATATTAATATAAATTATCTAAAAAGTTCAACTGTGGACATTTATCAACACAAATATTCTATTATGATATGTAAGAACTAAGAAAACGTCAGCATGAACACTTTCATCAATCATTATTTTTATTTGGAGAATTGTATATATGGTCTACAAAATATGGTAAATATTTTATATACCTTTTATATACTTAGAATTGAAAATAACAATTTAACTATTTCTCTTTGTATTACTTTATTTTTTAACAACCATGGTTGCAAATTTGTTCATGATTGAGTTTCAGTCATATAATACACAACACCCTTCACCTATTTTTATGATGCTATTTTATGAACAACAAATGAGGAGGCTTAAAAAGTTTAAAAAACATACAGTCCACTCAAAACATTTCTAAGTTGAACAAAAGATGCTTCCTTATATATTAAAGTCAATTAGTGAATTGAAAGGATGATGTAGAATAGAAGAATTTAGACTTCTTTGATCGATAGTCCCAGAGCCTCTTGACAATCCTCAATTCTTCCTTGTGAACAAGAAACTAATCTGATGAACAAATAAAGTAATATTCTATACTAAGCATTAATGGGTTGCAATCATTTTTTATCAGAAGAGTTTATTGAGATAATTTCAGTTGGTGGGCTGTGCACTTGGTAGATTTTTCCTTATCAGGAGTATAAAAAGTTGACCTTCTTTCTCTAATTTAAACAGGAAGATAATATCAGTACAAAGTATTGACAGTGTGATACACTTATACTGAACCTCAGAATAATCCAGTCCAAAGTGAACAATCAGGATTTTGTTAGCTTCAAAAATAATAGATGAGAGACCCCAGGATATAAAAGACTCACTTATACTTTTTATCTAAGAGATACAGAGTAGATCTGGTGGAACAGTGTCATCAGCAGTAGACTTTAGAAGAATTTCAAACTGGTTCTCAGTCTTCCTCGAGTCAGACCATGTATGTAAAGACTGAATCACACTTCATATAATTCAACAGAAGGGTAAGGGGAGTGAGTCTGTGACATAGAAATGAGTTCTTCGAGATAATTCTTGGATAAGGTCGTCTTCATATTTTAAATATATGCTTAGAACTAAATGACACTGTATATGTTATATGTTAAATATATACATTAGTTTTGTCCTCCACAATGTCTTATTCAAAGCATTGTATTCTAAGTATTGTATCTCTAAGAATGATTTTCTTTAGAATTCTATATATAATATTTTAGCTCATTGTTAATCTGTAGCTTTATTATTTTATAATAGAAATGGATTTTTATATTTTTGGAAATAAAATACCAAGTAAATTTTACAATCACTATGGATATTACAGCTAGATACTTTCAATAAAATGTACCCTTTTTTTGAATTTTGGGCCACACCAGATGACGCTCAGGGGTTACTTCTGGCTATTCACTCAGAAATCACAATATGGGGGACCATATTGGACACCGGCGGTGTCTGTCTGCAGTCTGCCTTGGGTCAGCCACGTGCAAGACAAAAGCCCTACCACTACACCATTGCTCTGGCCCCCAAAATGTATTCTTTTTTGATCAAAGTGTTGATGGGGTCATGAGGTAATATGGATTTCACAAAGATCATCTTATAAGGTTAGGCAATGAACGTTGGTGTATGAGAGGAAAAATATCCATGGGACCATAAAAAGTGGCCATGGCATAACTTCATACTTAAATAATCTAGAAATTAAAATGTATGTTATTCTGAAAGTTGTTGTGAGTGAGATTGATGCTTCTAATAGTAGGAAATAAATACTGTGTCATCTCTATAGTGCATCTTGGTTTGCAATTCACAAGAGAATCATAGCATAAAGAGTTCATGCAAGAGAAAATATAGAATATTGATGACTTCCATATACCATAATAATTTGTGTATTTTCACCTTCTGAATTTAGCTTTATGTTAGAAACCCAAGATAGTTACCAAAGAAATAATTGATAATAAAACCATATTTGTTACTCAGTTTCTGTAAATCTAAACTACAAGTTATACATACAACTGAGAAAAGTATATGAGTTAGTTTCAGAATACAACTAGGACATACTTGCTAAAAATTAAATTATGAGACTACTATAATGCTTTAACCCTGTATTTAAATTTATACCTTATATGTTGAACTTATAGAAACTATGAGGAGAAAGGAAATCAGGATGCAATTTTACTTAAGATAAATTACCTGAGGCTGGAGAGATAGCACAGTGACGTTTGCCTTGCAAGCAGTCGATCCAGGACCTAAGGTGGTTGATTGGAATCCCGGTGTCCCATATGGTCCCCCGTACCTGCCAGGATTGACTTCTGAGTGGATGGCCAGGAATAACCCCTGAGTACCGCTGGGTGTGGCCCAAAAACAAAACAAAAAAAAACAACCAAAAACAAAAGATAAATTACCTGTAGATTCTCTCCATATTGGATTAGAAAAATTATGAGTGAATAGTTAATAGTTAATAATTAACATTTAAGTAATTGTATTAAAACCTAACAATATTATAATTATAACATTATTATAATTATATATAATTAATGTTATAATATAATATACAATATATATTTATATAATTTATATTAATATATATTATATATAACATAACTAATATAATATAATTATATATAATATATAAGCATTATATAAGCATCAGTCTACAAACTAAAGTCTATGCATTTATTTTTAAAAGATGTATTTTAGTTTTTATCATTTGCAGTAATGCAATAAAAACTGGTTACATATTTTTATGAATAGCCTAGACTTTAGTACCTTCTATTCCCAGTCTCAAGTGATAATTTAAATTTAGGAAACATTTTTCATACCGTTAATTTGCTTCATGAGGACTTAATTCTATTTTCTGTCATTCTCTACAACTTATTTGTGCTTTTGGAGTTCTCTTCCAAAGTAGTGAGTGGAGTGCTTGCTGTGGCAGCACATATACTAAAATTGGAACGATACAGAGAAGATTAGCATGGCTCCTGAGCAAGGATGACACACAAAGCAGTGAATGGATTGAAAAATAGTAATTAGAATGAAAGTATGAACAAATAACATGGTATCATTAATTTTAATTGCAGTATGGTTAAATATGCATATTAAAATAGGTTGTGTTATTGCCTATGTAGTCCTCACAATTATACAGGTTTTTCTATCATCTTTAATATAAGTTGAATTATGCAATAAATATGGAATTCACAGGGGGATGTTTTCATTTGTTCCAGCATGTATGTCAGAGTACATATGATTTATATTTTATTCTCAAGTCAAACAACATTAGTTTTCTTAGAACATCTGGCTGGCATCTGGGAGATCTACTCCATGTTCTATTAATTAGAATATCATTGTGAAGTTTGGTAATGATCGATGTGAACAGAATATATTTATATATACAAAAGCTCACTTTATTGATTTAATACTATGCGGTGTCCTGAAGTGCTTTGGTTTTCCGCACAATTTAAATACACCGCCAAAGCTTTATTTATTTAGTGAATTCACAGTGTTTTTCTTCAAAAGTGTTACAGTGTAATGGCAACCAGACAAGATCCAGAAGGCAATTTTTCTTTAGTCTTCAGTTGCTTTCCCAAGTGTACTCTGACAAGATCACACCAGCATCTTAATGCTGAATGGTTTGAGATGTGCTTTCTCCTTCTTCCCCTTCTTCCCTTCAAAGTTTGCCTATCCAAATCTGCACATAATTCCATGTCTGTTGAACCAAATCTCTCACACTAACCTTTATTCTGCCATTGTTAGAAAATTTAAACCTGAGAAATAAGAAGTGACTTTTGATGTCTTGATAAGCCTACTCTTTTATTTTCAGGTGACCTTCGTTCTCTACACTATGTAAACTATGGACCTTCTTGTGTCTTTTCTCTACATGTTTCTTATGTTTATCCTATTTTAAAATTTCAGCTAACAGGAATTGGAGTCATAGCATGGAGGTAAGGCATTTGCCTTGCCTGCAGAAGACAGTGGTTCGAATCACGGCATCTCATATGGTCCCCTGATTCTGCCAGGAGCGATTGCTGAGCACAGAGCCAGGAGTAAACCCTGAGCACTGCCGGGTGTGACCCAAAAACCAAAAAAAAATTTTATTTTTTAGCTAACAGATGGTTGTTGTTCTTCTGGAATCAGGTCACCATCACCATTTTGATAATGCACAGTTAATAAGAGACTAAAATAAATCCCTAAAATGTGAGTTATAATTCACTCACAATGAATGGCTTTTTATGTTCAAATCACTTAATAATTATTTTAAAATACAGTCTTGAAACTAAAAATCCAAAGTAAGTAATTAGCACCACATAAACATTTTCCACTCCTGATGGCCATTATTTTTATGTTTCAATGTCACTTTGTTCCCTTCTAGTTAATTCAGGATAAAGACTATATTTAAATCAATTTGTGAGGAACATTGTGCCAAATCTTTAACATATATTTATGGTATTAAAATTATAGTGATCTATTATTAATTATTATTCTCTTACTTGTTGTAACAAATATTCCACACCGTGAAAGGTAGAAAGAGAAATCAGTATTTGATTTCCTAGGAATGGATCTGTACTGATGAGGCATGCATTTCTGATGACATTGGTAGTATGTACTGGACATAGTCCTTTTATGAAAGTCCATTGCACTAGCTGTAACTTCTCATTTTAAAAATCATATTAGATCATCTTTGTGAAACCAGAGTTAAATTATTGATTCTTGGTTGCTTACGCAATATAATGGAGAATGACCTTAGTTTTAACTACAGTGCATACTTTTCATTTCTATGAAAATAAGCAATCTGATATTTCTCACTAGTTCTTCTCCTAATTTCCAAATGACTTTGCCCTATGATGATTATGTGCTATTAAACTCTGGCTCAGGTCTTCTCCAGATGTGGTTATATGAGTCACTGGTGAAAGAATTCTGTTACAAATGTTTGGAAAGTGCTTTGGGAGTTGGTGTAATGGAAGGTGTTTACTTAAATGCTGCCCCATTATAAATCAGAGACTGCAATTGCACAAAGAGGAGACCAAATAAGCTAATGGTGACATCAAAATAAAAGCAATCTGGTGGGAGGAGGAGCTGTGAGAGAGACAGATACTAAAAGGGGTAAGATCCTTACCTTATCCAGCATTTCTACCTATATGATCCCTTAGGCACCACTAGTTATACCCACCAAAAACACTTTTAAAATGCTGGATGTTTTATATTGCATTCATAATTCTTTTTTCTGTTTGTTTTTGTTTGGTTTTTTTTTGGGGGGGCACACCTGGTGACATTCAGGGGTTACTCCTGGCTATGAGTTAAAAAATCGCTCCTGGCTGGGTGGACCATATGGGATGCCAGGGGATCAAACCGCGGTCCATCCTAGGCTAGAGTTTGCAAGGCAGGTAGACGCCTTACAGCTTGTACCACCGCTCCTGCCCTGCATTCATAATTCTTAGAAAAAAACATCAGCTTTAAACCATACTAAGTGGTAGAATGATCAATTTCAACTTTTATAATTGCTTTAAACAACAAGTGCCTGCCCTCCTCCCATAGCACCTAAGTAGCCATTTTCTAAAGGCTATGTATTATGATGGTGCTGGAAAGAGTGATATTCTTGCATCCTGAGACACAGTCTTTTTAATTTGGAACCTCCTTAAAACGTTCTCCTGGAAACTTCCGCTTTTAAAAAGATACTGAGAGGCAGCACAGAGGAAAGAAGTCCTATAAACTTGACAGCAAGGGGAAGTTCTTTCTGCTCTGCTTCCCAGTGCATGAAACTCTACTGACCTTGGGGAGGCTGGGTCAATGGGATTGAACTGACTAGGAGCTAAGCATATTGCTGAGCTGGAGATGGGAGAACAGACACATACCCAAGAGGGGAATACGGAAACACAGCTTAAGTGAAAATGTTCTCTGTCTTTTGGAAAGCAAGTATGATGGAAAAGTGTAAGAAACTTCAATATATGGCTTTAATAAGACTACTTCTCTCTCCCATTAAGATGATGTGGCTTGAAGCCAGGTGTGTGGTAGACTCACATCTGCACAATACAGTAAGCAGTTGTCAGCCAATGGTGCTTATTTTTCTATCAAGAATCAAAAATTGAATAGAATTGAATAGAATGCCAATGCTTTATACAATCATAATAATTCCCTTGCAACATTGTGCATTTATATTCCACAATTTACTACTCCATTTAAAAACTTCTCTCCCACCAGCTTTGGCTTTGAATCTCCTTGGGCATGAGTGATGAGGCGTATGTTCCTTGATCCTGTTGTTTCTGAGCTTGTGGACAGTCATGGACTTTTCATTTTATGTGATCTCGTGGGTGAAAGAACTAAATGAACACCTGCCTGGATTATGCTACATTGCATTTAGAAATGTAAAAATGTAACCAACGAACAAGAGGGTTTCATTCTGAAAGGAACTTCTAAATACATAGAGTTAACACATCTCCCCCAGCTTATAGGCCTCTCAAGGGCTGTAATGATGATGTGGACTGTGAAAGTTGGCATGGTTTGTTCCTCCTGGAAATGAAGGTAATACTTTTTCCACATACTTGTTAGATAAGCTCAATAAAACATACTGTACATCCATTTAAAATATGAGGCATATTTATACATGTTATTAGAAATATAACCTTGGGGCCTGAATGGTGGCGCAAGCTGTCAGCATCTGCCTTGTGTGCACTAGCCTAAGACGGACTGTGGTTCAAACCCCAGCGTCCCATATGTTCCCTCAAGCCAGTAGCAATTTCTGAGAGTATAGGCAGGAATAACCCTGAGCATCACTGGGTGTGGCCCCAAACAAAACAAAACAAAACATAAAAGAAATATAACCTGGTTAACCATTTTAAGTGACAGTAAAGTAGATGGGTAACATTCTATTTGCAGATTTTTCTCAACCATATAAGGGTGCTGTCTACTTTTCAGACAGTCTTAAAATTTTTTCCCTGTGGTTACTGACCCTCAGCTAAGTGACTGATACTGAAAACTCCTGACAAAAAAGTTCCACTAATATTTTTTATCATCCTCAGAGTCTACCGTGAATTGCACTTGGCTGTAAGCAGTCAAATACTTTATGTCCTCCTTCTGGTTTTACATTAGACTTAGTCCTTGATGGAGTAAAAGTTCTGATCACAAAGAATGAGAACAAGCAGTGCTTGTGGAGATGTAGAGAGAAAGAAACTCTTATCCACTTCTGCTGAGAATGCCGTCTAATTCAACCTTTATAGTAAGTGACATGGAGATTCCTCCAAAGACTGGAAATTGAGCTCCCATATGATCCAGCTATACCACTCCTAGGGATATACCCTAGGAACATAAGAATACAATACAAAAATCTCTTCCTCACACCTAGATTCATTGCTGCACTATTTACAATAGCCAGACTCTGGAAACAACCAAGATGCCCTTCAACAGACAAATGGCTAAAGAAACTGTGATACATATACACAATGGAATATTATGCAGCAGTCAGGAGAGATGAAGTCATGAAATTGTCCTATATATGGATGTACATGGAATCTATTGTGCTGATTAAAATAAGTCAGAGGGAGAGAGAGGCACAGAGAAAAGTCTCACTCATCTATGGATTTTAAGAAAAATAAAAGACATCCTTGCAATAATTTTTAGAGACAAAAGAGAGGAGGGCTGGAAGTTCCAGGTCACTACATGAAGCTCACCACAAAGAGTGACGAATGCAGTTAGAGAAATAACTACATTGAGAACTATTCTAACAATGTGAATGAATGAGGGAAGTAGAAAGCCTGTCTAGAGTAATGGCAGGGGTGGGGTGGGGTGGGGTGGGGAGGAGGGATATTTGAGACATTGGGGATGGCAATGTTGCACTGGTGAAGGGGGGGTGTTCTTTACATGACTGAAACCCAACCACAATCATGTTTGTAATTAAGGTGCTTAAATAAAGATATTAATTTAAAAAAAACTTCCCTTATTTGAACATGGATTTTGAAAATCCATGTAACACAGATATAAACTAACAAATTTCCCAAGACCATTCAGGGTCTTGGAGTGGTGGCTCATAGTTTTCAGAGGTACTTGTCCTACTTGGCCAGATAGAAATTCAATGCAAGGGCCTTATGATGAGGTATCAGGATATCTGGCAATATCAAGGAATAGACCTTAACTCTTGCTTTATGCCTGATGAATTCATTTTCTAATTTATTTGAAAGGGTAAATTTATTATAATATCTTACTGTGAGGTATCATTTTTATAAATGGAAAAAAGTATGAAGGCTAATAAATAAAAAACAATGCTCCTTAAATAACTCTGTGAGACTAGCCAGCACAGCTGAAGCTGTTTTGAAACATGATTTCCCCCAGTCAAAAAAGGAGAAAAGCAAATATTGGTGAGAGACTAAGAATATAAACAACCCAAAATAAAAATGGTTGTTTATTGAAGAGAAGAGAACTTTAAAAGATTCAAGTATTCCTAAGGAAATAAGAAATGAATGGAGTCACTTTCTCATCATGACTTAAGGTCATAGCAGTCACCCAAACTTGAATTATCTCATGTACAGTCATGGCGTGCCCATCCCTCCTGGGAAAGCCTGCCATTGTTGAGGTATAACATCACTCTGATACGTGGAGTCTATAGGACATATGAAGCTCAGGCAGTCACTTTTTATACAACTTAAATTTTATTAACTACATATGTGAAGTGCAAACACTTTAATCAATGATGAAGGATTAGTTTGTAATATTATGTGTGAGAACAGGTAGTTGGTTGGATTCTGAGACTATGTCTATTGTACATTATAATTAGTGTGATAGTGACCAAGGTGAGTTTTATTTGTGAAATACTGTTGCTAAAAGAAGGGTTTAATTAAGTTTTGGGGATTTTTTTCTCTTTGCTACAAATAGAGTGGAAATAGTGAAAAGATGTTAAGTTCATATGAGACATATAACCTTTCTCCCTAAGATGATCAGAAAGAATGAGAACAAATGAAACAGCTTTAGACTTGTGCAGACTTCTAAACATACATTAGCCCTCAATAACATCATTAACTTTAAAACTTTATATAAAAAAGAAATGTACTTGTATACCTAAGTAAAACACTTAAGTGATGCTTCAGGATTGCTATATTTCAGCAATGTAACTAATTCATTAATTTCTATAACCAAATTGTTGGTTTTATGTTAAATCTATTCCCTTAAGCAGTTGTTTTATTACCTGCATTAATAGGAACATATCTTCTTTGTTGAAATCTGACACATGAGGGATCTTTCTCGATTTCCTCTTTAAGAAGGGTAAAGGAGTTGCTTTCTTGATCCAGATTTCAATAATACAATAATGAAATCATTTTACCTTTCATAAATTGTTCATGTCATTTTATTCTTGAGTCAGTTATCAATAGAGAAATTACATTCACTTAATTCTAGTTCAAGGGATTGAACTCACTGTATAAAGTCCACAGACCTGAGACATTTAGTAATGCAGGGGAGGTTTGTAAAAGAATTATTCATAATATCTAATATCAAAACATTCTAATAATGTTCCACTCTTCCATTTCAGCATTTCACTGAAATTTTAAAACTTAGGTATTTCCAGTATAATCCACACTGAAATTTACATCTTGTCATAAGCACTGACTCCCATCTCTCCTGAATCAAGGATCCCTTAATTAACTCTAATGAGATTAATACTGTTAATCTACCTGCATGCTTTGGATCAGAATGTTCATATAACTAATTAATAAAGATACAGGTAAATTAAAATGTATATAACAGTAAAATACAAGTATAGATAAAATTAAACTATCTATTATTAGAATGTAGATTAGCTTTTTTAGTTGTCATACTTTAACCTGATGCATTTTGGGATGAATAAGGTAATATTTAGGAGAAGGAAAATAATCAGTAGGGAATTTTGATGTGTTTTCTTTAGACTTGACATTTTAATGAGGACAAAATTAACACATCTATGTTAGATACAGGCTAGTACTGGTAACTTAAATGATTCTGGCAACTAAAATACTATGAGCAGTAATGTCACGAATGAAGAGATTTTTGAAATGGGGATTGGATCTTGGACCATTTCCAAACAAAACAAATACTAATCTTCTCCTGATTTACATAGAAGTTGAATTTCTAGAACTTCCAATATATAACAAACCTTACAAAATATAGTTTTTATGCAGTTGGGCCTTATTATATAACATTTTATAAACATGTCTTTCCATAATAATCTCTAGAAAAACTTAAATAATATATATGACTGAAATCCTAAATATGATTGTGTATCTGAAATTCAACTTTGAAGAACTTTGTAGATCATAGTGGTCTTAATAAATTAAAATAAAAAACCCAAAAACCTTTAAATCATGTAAACAAAGGTTATTTATTTGTTGTATACGTTTCTTAATACTGGAGATAATCCAAAAAACTCTCTTAGGACACAATATAGTCAGTCCTACTAGTGACTGTTACATTGTTCTAACAAGCAAAACTTCCCACAAAAATTTCAAGAATCTCATTAGAGTTACTACTAGCAGGATTTTAGAATCTTACTAGAAATACAATGAACTTCCATCCTTGAACCAAAGCGATCTGGCTTCAGTTATGCCCTCTATCCCGCTTTGTGTGGATTTGAGAATGCTTAGTCAGGGCAGTAGTTAGTTTGCTCTTCTGCAAAGAGAAATAACAGTGTAATATTTATAGGACAGATGAAGTTACTAGGCACAGAATAAATATACTCCATAGTTATTTTTGCTCTTCTCACGTTTTATTTCTCCTTTTATTTCTTTCTTTCCATATTATTCTATATTATAGTTTTTGACAGTTTTATTTGCTAAGAGCTACTGACCAAGAGAAGAAAGTATAAATCAAAATGGACTCTGGTATGGTACAAGGCACACTGGCAAGCATATAGGAATGTAGTAAATGAAAAAATTGATGATGCTTTTTTCCTTAAAAGGGGATAGTTGAAGGAGTAAATATGTTCATTTCTTTAGTTAAGTTATTGTCTTTAAATCTTAAAACTTCCAAAATTAACTAAAGAAAGTTTCATTTAAAAAGTAAGATTCAATGATCATTTGAATATCATTTATCCTCTCCATGGATTATATCATTATAGCAAAAAAATTTCACACAATAACAATGCTAGAATAATTCTTTTCTAGGCAAAGAATCACAGTACCCCAGCAAAGTTTACACTGATTTTGATGTGTGTATAGTGACCACAGTTCGATCCCCCAGTGTCCCATATGGTCCCCCAAGCCAGGAATGATTTCTAAGTGCATAGCTAGGAGTGTCACCGGGTATAACCCAAAAAATCAAGCAACAACAGAAATGTACAGAGACAGGGCTGGAGAAATAGCACAGAAGTAGGACATTTGCCTTGCAAGCAGCCAATCCGGGAAGGATGATGTTTCAAATCCCGGCATCCCACTTGATTCACCAGGCCTTCCTTCTAGAAGAGATTTCTGAGCCAAGAACAAGGGGTAATCCCTAAATGCCACTGGATGTTCCCCCCTCCAAAAAATACAGAGAAATCCACGTTTCAAAATAATAATGATGTATTAAAAACATGAAAGCATGATAGCATATCTTTTTTTTTATAATGCTAGTAAAAGTTATTTTGAACTCAATCACAAACATGTCAGTACTGCATTACCCTGTATATTATAAAATAATAGGACATGGAATAAAGGTGACTGACCTTTCTTTTCTTAAATTAGACCATAAAAAGAAAATGTCAAGCTTAATACTTCTAGGTGCCAGGGCTTCAAAGCAACTTATTAATTGATTAATTCAGATGAGCATCAAAATCTCATCTCCACATTACTACAGAGGTAGTTTTATCTTTAACATGCTATCGTTTTTTAACATTCTATAATTTTTAAGGAATGCACTATTAAGGTAATTTATCAATTTGAATAGTTTGAAAAGCATAGGACTCTTAGTAAAAAATCAAGTGGTGGGCTAATATACATATTCTAATGGAATATATATAATATTCATCTACTATTATGGGAGTCTCTTAGAGAAGAATGTAAACAGAAGAGAAGGACATCTTTAATCAGATCATAGTTATTCTCTAAAGTCTGAAACTGGGAAGTAACTGAAATGACTGGAGGACAAGACCCTGAATTAAGTTTCTGTTATCTCATCCTCCACCTCACACCTCATTTCTGCCAGTTAAGGCCCTCAGAGCTGCAGGGACCAAGAATCAGGAATCAAGCACCAATGGTCAGGCCAAGTCCAGGCAGGACCAAGGTCTCCTCAGGCCCCGCTGAGTACAGGCTTCCCATAAAAACCCCAGATTTAAAAAAGTCTCATAAATAACTATTCTGACCAGACAACAAAGGAGTATTTGTGGTCTTTCCACCTCTTCGTCTTTCTCCATCTTTGCCGTTTGTTGATTACTGCCACTTCAAACTGTTCTATTGATGGTGTTCTTGCCATGAAATTGAAAAAGTGATCTAGAGAACCTAGAACAGTACAAGGAGCACATATGCGAAGTCAGTAAGTCCTTCTGCAGGAGGAGGGTGTGGACCCATCAGAGGCTTTCAGAAGACCATGGTGAAGGTTGTCATTGCTTCCTCAGAATTGTATATTCTTTGTTATCTAGCAGTTTACCTAGACTCTAGATGAGAAGTCATTCTCTTACTAGGACTTTTAGAAAACACTCCTAAATCTGTTACTTCTCCAACACAAACTCTATAAGATGATAGTTTAACATAATATATTCACTGGAGCAGTAAATAATAGGTTTGTGGAAAAAATAACCATCATAAAATTTTAAATAAAAACTTCACTAATACAACTGTAGTTGCCCAAAGTTAAAATACATATTTAGGTGTTGAAAACATAAAATATTGCTATGACAGAACATGACATTCACAGGCTATGTTTAAGTGTTGACATTTTGATTTAGGTATATAGGAATTTCATGTTATTATATATTTCTAATAAAGCAAGACAAAATCTGTACTGAGGAGAAAGTTTCATCTTTGAGACTTCTAACAGTTGTAAATTTCAACAAACTTTCAACAAAAGATCAAGAAAGACTGAGAAAAATTTTTCTAGCAACTAATTAAAAAAACTAAAACAAAGATCTTATATTTTTTTCAATTTTTAGAATAATGACAACATTGTAAGTACTTTGAAATGTTAGGGATGGAGAAGTAACTTGTCTAAGACCACCCAAGTGTGTCAGTGGAGATGGGACATGAATCGAGGCATGCTGTATCCTGTCTGCTTTCTCATCTATACTAATCATAAAGATACATGAGGTTGGAATATAGGTGAAAAAGAAAGCTCAAGAGAATTAAGTGTGTTTTTAGAGTGCCAAAGAGTTAGTTAAGAAGGATAGGTCACTGACCTTTCTTGATCTTGTTCTGGGCTACTCTTTTGGTTCCCTGCGCTACATATTTGGCCAGGCATGGTCAGAAAACAAACACCGCACATGTTTTATGTTAATATTGTTTCAATAAAGATTATAAAATATATTATAATTTTCTCTCTAAAACTGGTTTCTATTTCTTATCACTTCTCTTATCTTACACACAAGCTTCTCTTATCTTCTTTTCTCTTCTCTGATCTTGCAGGCAAGCTATGTAACAGTCCTATTCTAGAGTGTTTTGCATTTGTTCTTTATCTTTCTATATCTATTAAGTGACTAGTTTTTATGATTTGTATAAACAAAAGGTTTAGAATTTATTGTTTATTGACTTATCACATTTGGTTATAAACTATGTTCCTTTCCTTCTGATGTGCTTAATGTTACCACGTAGGTTGGTATCTTTCTTCTTGAGATACATGCCATTTTGTTAATTTGTTTAGTTCATGCTGAGGCATGAAGCAGTCTTCTGTACATTCATCAACAAAAGTGATGGAAAAAGTAAGAAATAATAAATATATAGCCCTAGTATATGTAGGAGAGACCTCAGATAAAACATAATAACTAGATTATCTTAGACACCATATTTTTAAAAAAACAATGTTAATATCTCCCCACCCCCAAGTAACCTACCCTTTCATCTCAATGTTCTCTGCTTTAGCTTGGCTCACCAAGGTACTGGGTGTAACTGCTATCTTCTCTCAAAACAGTGATATTCCGCAGTAGAGGGGGAGAGAATTCCTTCAGGAAAATATTTATATGCAACTATCTTTTTTTTCTTATAAATCTTTAATGCTTAGAAAAGCAGAAAATATATTTAAAATAGTATTTTTAACACAGATTCCAAAGGGCAATGTGGTCATGGTCAGAAAAAGAACAAGAAAAACCAAAATGGCATTGCATTGGCTTAAATCCTCTGCTCTATGAATTCCATACTAATTTGACCCCTTTGCAACTTGAAATAATAAATTGTTCCAAGGTCAGGCAAGTGGACCACTGGTTCTCAGACACAAAACAAACTGCAGTGACCCCCAAGATCTGGGAACCCCACCAGGCTCCACCACCGAACCACTGACATGATAGTTGCTCAGGCAACTATCTTTTAATGATGACCTTAATTCTGCTTTCAAGTCTTCTCCCAGGAAATTATATTTTACCAAAGAAATGTATTGGAATAACAACTTTTTGCTTCCTTGAAATAATTTTTCTAATCAGTTACTGAACAAGAATTCAATCTATGTCTGTATTCAAAGCTCATTTTTCTCAATGGAAACACATACTCTAACTTTTATCCTTTGAATACCAGTGCCACAGATCCCAAGTCATAATCTTTTTATTATCTCATCCTATTACAGGATCTCTTAACATGTTTCCTAATTTTCTGCATTGTCAAAATTTACACTCTCTTAAATTCTGATGACACATAACAAGTAAAAGACAAATTCAATCATGCACATATCTGAGAAATCATCTTCATTTTCTGCAAGTACAATTCTCAATATTCATAAGGCCTTTCTACATTTCTTCCTACAAAACTAGCTTCTTATTTACCCAAATGACAACTAGACATAAATTCTTTCTCTAGCAGCTAAAACTCAGAGAATTTCAGTGCTTTATATTTAAACATACAGTTGCATTTCAGTGCTTTATATTTAAACATATATATGTTTCTTCCCTATTTTGGCATTTTGATTTTTTCTTAAACAGTTCAAGTATTACTGTTTCACACAATTGTTCCTCTATTTCCTTTGCCTTTTCTTAGTCAGAATTATCTCTCCTCTCTGTATAACGTCTGTTTTACTTGTCTAATTCATTATATATTTACACATACCTAAAGATATCTTAAAATTTTTAAGCATAGAATTAAGAAAAAATTAAGAAAACATAAAGACCTATGTATAATAAAGTAACAATTAACAAAAGAACAATTACATTTCTAAAAATGCATAAGCTAACATATTACAGTCAATAATGTCATATTTTCATAATTATAATTTGACACTGTACTTAAATTAAGCTAATAAATGTTTGAAAATACATATACTACTGAATTCTATTATCTTTACAAAAATTATTGACCATTAACTAGAATACTGAGTAGAAAATGTTCTGTATAAAATATTTTTTCGCCTCATGTAAAGAAATATATTTAAGTAAAAAAAGTTGAAACTTGAATCTATTAAAGTGCATTTGCTATATAAGTTTATTTAACTTTATTTTCACTTATTCAAAAGATATTTACAAAATGTCTCAGAGAGGACATTTGTGAGTTTCTGGGAGATATGAACAGATGTAATGCTAATTCCAATAGAGAAAGAGCAGTGAATCAAAAGAACTGGAGTTATAGTGAGAACACTCTGGCAGTAAGAACCAGAAAGCTCTCAGGGCCATCCTTAGAAAGCATATGTTATCTGAAAGCAGTGTGATTCCATAAAACTATTTTGTTTGTTTTTGGGCCACTTCCGGTGATGCTCAGGGATTACTCCTGGCTATGTGCTCAGAAATTGCTCCTGGCTTGGGGTACCATATGGGATGTCGGGGATCAAACTGAGGTCAGTTCTGGCTCAGCAGCACTCAAGGCAAATGCTCTACCACTGTGCTATTACTCCAGCCCCTCCAAGAAACTTTTTAAACAATGTCAGTCACAAGTTGATTACCCAAGGACTATTTTCCAGAAAGACTTATCAAGAAGACTTATTGGACTGGAATTTTGCTAAGTAAAATAATTTTAGAAAGACAAAATAAAATGTAAGTAAGGGGATAAAGCATAAAACAAGGAACATTTGATAATTAGGAATAATTATTAATAAATAAAGAGCTTGGTTAGAGGATGGCTACTTTCTATCACTGCTATGATAAATCGGTTATTTCAGATTTCTGGAAACCAAAAATTGAAATCAGTTCCCCAGGGCTAAATTGTGACTGAAGGGTAAATGTCTTTCGGAAACTCTAAGAGCCAATGTGTTTCATGATATTTTCTATTTTTTAGAGGTCTCTTATTATCATTGGCTCACTGCTCCACCCTTTCTAATAGAATAGTCTTTAAACTTACACACACAAAACTATTTCTTTTCTTCCCTTTTTTATTATGTAAATATGCCTTTCTTTTTTTTTGGCTAATTTATTTTATTGAAACCATTTTGATTTACAAAAACCTTCATAGCTGGATTTTAGACATACAGTGAATCAGGGCTATCTCACCACCAGTCCACCAGTGTTGATTTTCTTCCACAAATGTTCCCGGAATGCATCCTATACTACCACACTTTTCCCTCTGGTCTGCCAGTGTAACAGGCCCATTACATTTAAATGATTGTATTTTGGGTCTCTTGATTCTATTAATATTGGCCTTGGCTTGGGTATTGAGTAGTGTCCTTTTTTATATCCACCAATGCCCCTGAGACCACTTGGCTCCTGGCCTCAACCTTTCTTTATTTTCTCTTTCTTACTTTTATAGAAAAATGCAAGAAAATATCATATGAGTTAAAATAAAGTAATTGGTATCCCAAGGTTCTATGAAAAAGATGGGAGCTTCTATCTGAAAGATATAAAAGGGGTGGCAGTATTTTTTTCAAAGGAACAGCAAAAGTTGGGGAAAATAGAAAGAAAATGCCTGGCCTAAACACAGGATGTCCCTAACTATCAAGCATCCTGCTATCACCAACTCCAGGCATACTAAATTGTCTACCTCCAAATCTTTCATCATAGTCCCAGGAAATCCTCAATCACAGTTGTTGCAGTCAGACTTTCTATGTCAAAGTCAGCATGTCACTTCTGGTCTGGTCTGGTTTTTTTTTTTTTTTTTTTTTTTTAAGAATCCTGTTTTTACACTCTGCTAATCAAAATAATCTAACTTTGACACATGAAGTGGTATATCAAAGGCTTTACGGATTCAAATTTGAATACTTGGGGAGAGCATTTTCCTATACTTTACATATTTGTCTTCTAAGTGTAGACAATTGGTGGTACTGTTCTCTGATACCAAGAGAAATATGTAAAGTATAAGAAAACCTTGAAAGTGAATGAGTTTGAGGATTCAAACACTAAATTTGAAAACTCAATCGAATATATACTGTAGTTTAACAGTGGAAAGCTAATCATGTGCATTAAAAGAGTAAAAAAGAATATTTGGCAAAATATATTGATGTTAAAGTCATCAATATGCAAATGAATGGTGTAAAAACTACTTCATGTCAACGAGGAGTAATTTATTCTAAACTAGTTTTTCATAAAAGGCAACAAAATTTGACAAGTATTCAAGACTGTGATTCTTGGCATTAAACAAAGACAATGAGTGAACACTAAATGGAATAAACTAAACAAAAAATACACTTCACTGTTCAACATTTGACAGATATATTAACATTTATATATAGGTATGTATTTATTTTGATGAAACATAAGAGAAGATAGCAATTAAGTAAAAATCATCTAGGAATAGGTTCCCCATTCCCAATCCCACAGAATGAGCTGCTGTGTGGTTTGATGAGGCCTTTAACCATAGAAGTGACCAACACAGAACTAGATCTCGATCAAAAAAGTATTAAATTGGAGCTTATGTGATATGGTTGGTGTTTTTTTTTTCTTTTTTTTTCTTTAAACATCTTGATTACATACATGATTGTGTTTGGGTTTCAGTCATGTAAAGAACACCACCCATCACCAGTGCAACATTCCCATCACCAATGTCCCAAGTCTCCCTCCTCCCCACCCAACCCCCGCCTGTACTCTAAACAGGCTCTCCATTTCCCTCATACAATCTCATCATTAGGACAGTTCAAAATGTAGTTATTTATCTAACTAAACTCATCACTCTTTGTGGTGAGCTTCCTGAGGTGAGCTGGAACTTCCAGCTCTTTTCTCTTTTGTGTCTGAAAATTATTATTGCAAGAATGTCTTTCATTTTTCTTAAAACCCATAGATGAGTGAGATCATTCTGTGTTTTTCTTTCTCTCTCTGACTTATTTCACTCAGCATAATAGATTCCGTGTACATCCATGTATAGGAAAATTTCATGACTTCATCTCTCTTGACAGCTGCATAATATTCCATTGTGTATATGTACCACAGTTTCTTTAGCCATTCGTCTGTTGAAGGCCATCTTGGTTGTTTCCAGAGTCTTGCTATGGTAAATAGTGCTGCAATGAATATAGGTGTAAGGAAGGGGCATGATGAATTAATTTCTGAGTATTAACCAAATCTTATTCGGTAAGAGGCAAAAAATGAAGAGTTCATTACTATTTGGAATGCAGACAATTAAGTCTCTGGGAAATAAACCCATGACAATTTCTGAAGATCTCTATTTGTTATAAATAATGACTATATATTGTTTACTCTGGGCTCATCCTTTCACCCAGATTGTCAGCAATTTTAAATCAAGGCCATTCCCACCACCAGTTTTGACCTTCCTCCACCAATGAACTCAGAGTGCATTCTATACCACCAAACATTGCCCCCTGGCCTTCCAGTATAACAGACCCATTTCAGGGGCCGTAGAGATAGCATGGAGGTAAGGCGTTTGCTTTTCATGCAGAAGGACAGTGGTTCGAATCCCGGCATCCCATATGGTACCCTGATCCTGCCAGGGGCGATTTCTGAGAATAGAGTCAGGAGTAACCCCTGAGCGCTGCCGGGTGTGACCAAAACAAAACAAAACGAAACAAAAAGACCAAATACAATCTCTGGGCATACTAAAAATCTGTCTTTGTATTCCCAGTAGAAGTTCTTCTCAATCAAGGTTGTCTCAGTCCGGTTTCTGTAGTTGGAGATCCTGGTTTTTGCACAGATCCAGTGTCAAAGTCATTGTGACATGGAGCATCTTCTGGTTTCATCTTTTCATTAGGTGGCAATGCAGGGAATCCTGCCCTGAAAGTAAGTTGATATTGTTTCTAAATCATCAGGATGTCACATGAAACCACTCTGGAGCAGATTGGTGCCAGGGCAACATTATTGCTTTCCCCAGTAGAAGTCTGATTCCTATTTTTGGTGCAGAAAACGATGCTGGTTCCATAAATGGGATTCAAGGTTCAGAGGTGAATGGCCAATGCCCATTTGTCTGAAACCTATGCCAAGTAACTATGACAAATGTTTAAGGTAAAAGGCTAAACTGCAATATAGAATTTATATGTTCTTATTCGCATTAAATAAGAACTTGTTTTCCTATGTAAGATTTTCCCATCTTAATGTGCCTATGCAAAAAGACACAATGCCACATGATTACTGGTTTATATAGGGGTAAAAGCGAAACAATTCCTATAATCTGATTTTAACATGAGCTAAGAATCCAAGAGAATCTTATCTATTGAAATTTTCTACTAAACAGATCTAAAAAAAAAGGAATGGGTAAAAATAACACAACATAGGACTATTACAGAAATACAAGTAAAGAAATATATAAAGGAGATATCTGGGGGTGGGGGAAATCCAGAGTGCACTTCAGCCTGGAACATGGTCTTTTGGAGTCTAAAAAATGACTCCCAGCAATCAAATCTCAGAAAATGTCCTCAAACTGCTCGTTTCTCAAAACCGAATTTGGAAGGGAACAATAGTCCACAGTGAAGGGAGGTGGGAGTAAATGGGTCTCCCAGAACAAGTCAGTAATGGTGGTGGCACCTTCTCAAGCTGAGGCAAGGCCGACTGAGAATCTGTCTTTTTGCTTTCAGACCTGGTTGGCAGCTCGTTGGGGTCGGGGGAACATTCTAGTTCCTGAGAAATTAAGCATTGAAGGTAAAAACAGTTAAATAGGGAGTAATGAAAGATAGGGGTTGAGAGAGTGAAGAGATAGAAAAGGATTTCTAGAGTGGTAAGAAGGGATAGAGGGGAATGAAGGGTTATGTATAACAGGGTAAGGACAATATACATAATAGACAGTATGTATATTACAAACAGACATTACAGACATTGCAGTGGCCAACACAGACATTGATCCATTGGTTACAATTGAAATCTGACCCAGGTGGAATGGGTTAGAATGCTTAAAAATATAAAGTCTGCAATTCAGATGTAAAGGTTTTCCATTTTCTAGGCAAATCATGGTTGGTGAGGGTAAACTTTACTGAAGAAAGGCTTCCCAGGTAAGAATCTGTATAGAGCATTCTTAAAAACAATCATAATTTTCAGGGGGCTGGAGAGATAGCATGGAGGTAAGTTGTTTGCCTTTCATGCAGAAGGATGGTGGTTCGAATCCCGGCATCCCATATGCTCTGCTCCCCTGTGCCTGCCAGGGGCGATTTCTGAGCATAGAGCCAGGAGTAACCCTTGAGCGCTGCCGGGTGTGACCCAAAAACCAAAAAAAAACAAAACAAAACAAAAAAAAACCCAAAAAACCCAAAAAAAGCAATCATAATTTTCATGTCAAGAAAACTAAGTAATATGGTAAAGAGCACTACATCATAAACTATTATCTAAGGGTAATTATAGTCAGATTCCTTTCCCAAAAGCAAACTGAAATCAGGAGAATTAAGATATAATGGCAAATTACCTTGAATTGAAAATAAATTGCAGTAACATACTCAATGAATGAGCACTGTAGCAGGAGGTTTTTGAATGCAGTTGTGTATTTCCTTAATATAGTATTAAGCATTTTCCTAAAGAGACCTGGGATATTTAATCAAAGAGATTAATATTCTCTCCTTTAATAAGATTAGGAAATAAAAAAAGGACAAGAAGGTATTTTTGTTTTAACCATATTTTATGGCATATAAAACAACTTTTTTAATAATCTATTTAAGCACCGTAATTACAAGCATAATTGTAGTTGGGTTTCAATCATAAACAGAACACCTCCCTTCACCACTGCAACATTACCACCACCAATACTCTCCTCCTATGTCTCCCACTCCTGCCTGTATTTGAGACAAAGCATTCTGCTTTCTCTCATTCATTAACATAGTCATACTAGTTGTCAGTGTAGTTATTTTTTTTAACAGCATTCGCTACTCTTTCTGGTGAGCTTCATATTATGATCCAGCCATTCTGGCCCTTAATTCTATTGTCTCTGGGATTATTAAAATAATGGCTTTCCTTTTTTTTAAGCCCTTAGATGAGTGAGACTATACTGTGTCCATCTCTCTCCCTCTGACTTATTTCATCATTTCAATTATTTCAGCATAATAAATTCCATGTACAATCATATAAAGAAAAATTTCATGACTTCATCACTCCTGATGGCTGCATAATATTCCATTATAAATATGTACCACAGTTTCTTTTTTTTTACTTTGTTAATTCATTTTTTTATTTTATTTAAACACCTTGATTACATACATGATTGTATTTGGGTTTCAGTCATGTAAAGAACACCATCCATCACCAGTGCAACATTCCCCTCACCAATGTCCCAAATCTCCCTCCTCCCCACCCGACCCATGCCTGTACTCTAAAGAGGCTTTCCATTTCCCTCAGACATTGTCATTATTAGGACAGTTCAAAATGTACTTATTTCTCTAACGAGACTCATCACTCTTTGTGGTGAGCTTCCTGAGGTGAGCTGGAACTTCCAGCTCTTTTCTCTTTTGTGTCTGAAAATTATTATTGCAAGAATGTCTTTCATTTTTCTTAAAACCCATAGATGAGTGAGACCATTCTGCGTTTTTCTTTCTCTCTCTGACTTATTTCACTCAGCATAATAGATTCCGTGTACATCCATGTATAGGAAAATTTCATGACTTCATCTCTCCTGACAGCTGCATAATATTCCATTGTATATATGTACCACAGTTTCTTTAGCCATTCGTCTGTTGAAGGGCATCTGGGTTGTTTCCAGAGTCTTGCTATGGTACATAGTGCTGCAATGAATATAGGTGTAAGGAAGGGGTTTTTGTATTGTATTTTTGTGTTCCTAGGGTATATTCCTAGGAGTGATATAGCTGGGTCATATGGGAGCTCGATTTCCAGTTTTTGGAGGAATTTCCATATCACTTTCCATAAAGGTTGAACTAGATGGCATTCCCACCAGCAGGTACCACAGTTTCTTTAACCATTTCTCTGTTGAAAAGCATTTTGATTGTTTCTAGAGTCTGGTTATTATAAATAGTGCTACAATAAAATAGGTGTGAGGAATAAATTTTTGAATTGTATTTTTGTGTTTCAGGGTATACCCCTAGGAGTGGTATACTGGATCATATGGGAGCTCAGTTTCCAGTTTTTTGAAAAATCTCCATATTGTTTTCTGTAGCATGAAATAATTAAGGATGGGGCTGGATGGCGATGGATGGAGGCCTTTGTGCTTAGGCCCCAGCCACGTGGCTTCATCCCCCATGCAGCCGGCGAGTCCCAGGCCCAGGTGAAACGTGAAATCACTCACTCACAGGCAGGCTTCAGGAAGAATCATCTTTATTTAGGCCCTAGCCACCACATGTGTGTGGCCTATGTCATAACCTTTCAAGCATTCAGCCATTCTAGGCTTGCCCTGCATCTTATCCTCTTTTCAGCCATCTTCCCTTTGGGCTCCATGCGGCCCAAAGAGCCAAAGGGCCAAGATCCAAAAGCCAGGGAGCCCAGCCGGGCAAAGGAGGAATGGCAAAAGGCCCGAATCCCCTGGCTCAGAGGTTTATTTATTCTTTCCAAGACCCCTCCCAGGAACCTCCTAGGAATGGGCGGGGTCTTGCAGGTAAGGTCACACCTATTATCCGGTTCCCAAGACCCCTCCCAGAAATGGGTGGGTCTCAGATAGGTGCCCTACAGTTTTCCATAAAGGTTGGACTAGAAGGCAATCCCACCAAGAGTGAATAAGAGTTCCTTTCTCTCCACATCCCTGCCAGCACTGCTTGTTCTCATTCTTTGTGATGTGCACTAAATTTCTGTGGTGTGAGTACTGTGGTTTCTGTGGTTTTTTTTGATTTGCATATCCTTGATAATTAGTGATATGGAGTATTTTTTCATGTGTCTTTTGGCCATTTGTATTTCTTCTTTGACAAAGTATCTGTTCATTTCTTCTCCCCATTTTTTTTTAAATTTTTATTGTGACCAAAGTGCATTACAAATATTTCACTGCATCATTTATGGTACACAGTGACAATGAATGAGGGGCATTCCCACCACCAGTGCTGTCCTCCCTCCACCCCTGTTTCCAGTATGCATCGCATATCTCCCTCCTCTACCCCCCAGTATGCTAGTGCAACTGGTCTCCACTTTACAGCTTGTTGTAGATTGAGCATCTATTCCACTGTCATTGGAGATAAAAAGGATAAAAAAGGGGGGGAGAAAAAAATTTGGTGACAACTACCATAAAAAGAAAGGAGAAAAGAAAAAAAAGAAAAAAATGGAAGAAAAAAGAAAAAAAATGGACCCAGCAAATAAAAATAAAAATAAATCTCTAAATAATAACCACAAGTGTGAAAAAAAAAGAGAAAAATGGAAGAACAAAGAGAAGGAAAATAAAGTCAAAAACTAACAAATCAACACAAAACAAGAAAAAGTATGGGTGCTGGAGTGGTAGGGTTTGGTGTTCCCCACACTTTTTTTTTTTTTTTTTGCAGAGGCACAGTAAGCATTGGGGAAGAAAGGTAATTCCAGTGGCCTAAGAGATTCAGGGTTTCTTGAAGCATACCATCATGGGATCAACTCCTGGCTCCATATATACTCACTACCCCATCCAAAATGCTTTTTTGTGATGCCAGGAAAGTTTCCTCTCGGTTGTGTGTGAGAAAATCAAGCCACTGTAGCTAGTGATCTTGGTATTTGCGCAGGTTATAGGTCAGGAACAGAGCCTACCTTGGGACTAATAAGGAAAACCCTACCCTAGGCTGTAGTCCAGGACACATAAAACAACAACAACAATAACAACAAGATGTCTTATTGCAGAGGTCCAACTTGGACAACAGAAACTAAGCAGAACCTTTGGATCCATAATATCCTAGGCTTCGGCTTAGGGACTGATGAAAACAGGGACCAAGTGTTACAGAAGACTGAACACCATTTCTTCTCCCCATTTTTTGATTACATTCTTTTCTTGTAAAGTTCTGTCAGTGCTTTGTATATTTTGAATATTAGCCCCTTATGTGATGGGTATAGGGTGAATAGTTTCTTCAATTCAGTGGGTGGCTCTTGTATTCTATGCACTATTTCCTTTGAGATACAGAGGCTTCTCAGCTTAATATAGTCCAATCATTTTATCTCTGCTTCCACTTGTTTGAAGAGTGCTGTTTCCTCCTTGAAGATGCCTTTAGATAAGACAACTTTTTAACCCATGAAAACCTTCTTAAAAGTTGGGGGTCATCTTATACTCCAGAATACGGCATGCTGAAACTTAATCTAGCTTCAGGGACGAGTGATCAGCCCCCTCTTACCACCACATTCCATCCAGCTGCCAGGCATCATCATTCAGTCCCCTGCTTGTGGTGTGTTGGGGTGTTAGGGATCAAACTTGGTTGTTTGCATGCAAGCTCTCTATTGCTTTGGCTCTATAATTTCTAACTTAGTGAGATTGACAAAGTATAGAACCCAAACTAAAATTAAAAGATGACAAGTTGCACTGGCAATATAACTTGGCAAAATTCCCTTTTGCATAGATTCCATAAAAAGGGGGAAATCTTAAGTATAGAAATAAGATCTTGTTTACTAAGGATAAGAATTCATAAATATAATAATACTATGGTGCCTCCAGCCCTGAATTTTGTCATTTGACTTGACTTAGCATTCATGAGATCAGACAGCAACTGTCCAACCCCAAACCCAGATTCTAACCATAAAACCAACACAGTTACCTGCAATGGCATCAGGATCCAAACTCTCCCTACGAAGTCTCTAATACCACTATGGCACTAGCCTGCACCAGGTTGATATAACACCCTGAAGATGAGGAAACAGCAACAACTTGATCCAAGAACAGACTGTCCTACCTTATCCCCTAATGGTAAGATGAAATCAGAAGACACTCCATTATTGATATGTGCAAAAACCAAGATCAGTAAATACAGAAGACTGACTTTGACAATCACAACTGAGCAGAACTTTTTCTGGGACCAATAAGAAAGACTCTAGCCTTGACTTCAGCATAGATTTGTACAAAAACCAAAATCTATAATTCCAGAGGTCTAACTTTAACAACCACGACTGAACAGTACTTCTGGAACCACAAGGAAAGACAATACTCTAGGCTTCATCCTAGGATCTGTGCAAAAACATGAACACTAACTCTAGAAGATTGACTACAACAATCGTGATGGAGCAGAACTCCTAGAACCACAAAGAAAGATTCTATCCCAGACTTCATCCTATGACCATGCAAATACCAAGATCTCTAATTACAGAGGACTGATTTTGTCAGCCATAAATGAGCAGAACGTTTCCTGGCACCATAAAAAGACTTTGGGTTTTGATAATAAGCAAATCTGGAGCCTGTAGTTGTTCCCATGACTATATGCTTCAAGAGTGGAGAAACCCAGTATTTTTTAGGCATTTCTAATTTCCCAATACTTACTGTCCTTATGGGGAAAAAAAGGACACAAAACCTTGCCACATCAAATCTCCTCCCTCCCCTGCCCTTTTCTCCCTTTAAACTGATAGCTGCTAGACAGACTCTTCCCAGCATTCTTTCTTTTGTTCCCCCTTTATTCCAACAGAACCTCAGGGATTGAATCATTTTCTTTTGTCTCATAAATGGAGGGGAAAAAGAAAGTGGTTGGTACAAGGAGCAAACAGTCATATGAAGATTGAGTGAAAATAAAGAATGACCAGACCCAAGCACCAAAGTCATAAACAACAAGATACCCAATGTACATCGTTATATGCCAGGGGGACCTGCTACACTCGTAGTCCAGGATCAAAAGGGGGGAAACATAAGATGCATGCTTGGAACAGGGGTGAGGGAGGACAACACTAGTGGTGGGATTGGCTGTAATTCACTGTGACTTTGTACCTTATATATAACTGTGAAAGTCTTGGAATTCACATTGGTCGCAATTAAAAAAACACAGCAACCTGTATTAAAAATAACAAAAAATTGGAGTTCAATAAAATAGTGAATAAGGAAAATCCTCTTAACATATCAGTATATTTAAACAATATTGTGTCAACAGTAAATTATTTTAAATATTATTATTATTTTAAAAATAAAATAATAATTCTTGCTAAATCTCATGATTAACTAAAATAAGGAAACAAATTATATATCATCAGGAGGTTGTTCCTGGTGATGATTCTCAGTCAAGTAGCTAGTAGCTCAATATATATTCTTTAATGGTAAAATGCTATCCTGGTGTTGTGGATGGTTATAAATGCTATAATGGTGCTGAAGTTTACCATCCCATTTTCAGTGCTTTGAGGACTGTGAGGCAAAATGAGATAAGTTACAGGTACCTTAACATCCAAACTTTAGTTCATGCAGTTATCATTATGTTAAAAATAATTTGACAAAATTTATCCATATAATAAGAGGAATAGGTGGCATATACAGGAAGCTTACAACATATTTTTTAAATATAGATTCTGAAAATGTTAACAATTGCATGATATAATTTATGTAAAATGATCTCTGGTCATAAGCATCTACTCAATTTTTGCCAAGAATCCTGTGACTATTTCCCACAACGTTTCTTCCTGAGAAAGCTGGTCCTGTTGAGTTCAGGTGAAGCCTTTTGACTCAGAAATTGAGGTAATGGTGTCATTGCTACAGCAGAATAACTAAAAACAAGAACATGTTTTAAGAAGAAACAAAATTTGGGGATATGATGAATGATAAATAGAAAGTTTCACTTTTTGAAACTAGTGGATTTTAGGAAAATGAATGAATATCTGGCAGCTATTAGCAGTATATGAATTATAGATCTAAAGTTCTCTTATTTCATCTGATAAGAAAAATATTAAAATGAAACAGCTTCTGCATCTTAAAACCCTGTGCTACTAATGATCTAGCAAAGAGAAGTGAAAGAAGTTTCAACAGCACAATGCAGTTTGACTGAAGACTATGCCTTTTCTTTCTTTCTACACGTCAGTTATAGTACATAATTACAGATTGGTGGCAGATGTTCTTCCTAAATCTATGGTTTCTTTCTTGTGATTTACATTGGCAATTGTATTTAAGAAGTAGGACAGGAGGTACTAAATTTCTCTGATGTAAAATCAAGCCTGAGACAAAATGAAAACCAATCTGAATTAAGTAGGGCAATTTATCATGGGATGCACTGCATTATATAATGCCCCAAATCCTGCCGTAATTCTGGATTGCCTTATCTCTCCAACTTCAGTTAACTAGACTAAATCTGTCCTATCATTTTTATAGCATGAGACACTTTAGTGCTATTTATTTTGTAGATAGAATGATATCTCCCTATATATATATAATAGAATGATATATCCCTATATATATACATATATATATATATGAAATAATGAAGCATCCAACATATTAAAAAAGTTAAAATAATAAGACTGCATTACTAGGATTCTCTTCAACAATGATTATCATCTTTTTATTTGAACAAAATAAAAGATTACAATCTCAGGCCTAGGTACTTGTGAGTAGACAGAATGACAGTATTGAAAAAAAAAACAAACTAGTCAGAGAGAAATGAAGAATAACAGGGTGGAAATAATATATATGCAAATAGAGGCAGGGCAACAGAAATCTCTGAAAAATTGAAGAAAACACTGACATAAGGTAAATGTAGAGACAAATTTTCTCGGAAACTGGATTTTACCTGATTTGATGGTGATCATAATTGTGTCATAAAGAGTAATGAGATTTTGCATGAACCTTTTTCTAGAGTCAGTAAATAGGGGATGTCAATTTAATGGTATTCAAACAGGTTCCACATCTTGGTTCTTCGAGTAAATGGTTTTAACAAGTTACTTTGGTATAGAATGGCTTGAACTATTAAAATATGTAAAAATGTGATAATAAGATGTATGGCAATCTTCAGTTTTTTTCTGGGTCAGTACCTCAGGAATGAAGTTTTATATTTACATATGTATATATGCATACACACACACACACTCTCACACACAAGCACACATACTCAGTGTTTGCAATGGTCTAGGTATGAGGGCCATTGAGTAATCTCTGAGTTAGGAAATCTACTCATAGAGCAAAACCAAAAGATGTGAGGAGAATCTACTTTACTATTGATGCACCAAATAATTAATATTTATCAAAGTGGTAAGAGAAAAAGAAAAATATACATAGATTTGGTGGTTTTATATGGATATAAATTCATTGTAAATCAAGGGTAACTAAGAATTTTTATCATTTATTTCATAAAGAAGTGTATTTTGAGGCCACTCTGGGTAATGTTTGGGAGAATATATGCAATCAATGCCAGAGACTGAACAAGCTTGGCCATCTTAAGTCAAGTGCCTTAAGCACTATACTATATCTCCAGTGTGGTTTCTATTTTTGAGCTAAGGATTGACAGGCATTGGGAGATCAAGGAGAAAGGAAGGGACTCACAGGAGGAAAGAGGCTGATACATCTGACAAAAAAGAAGCACTATTTTCCTGGATCTCTTAAAAGTTCTCAGAGCCCACATGGCCTTGATTGATCTTAGGTCTACAAACCAGTGATACTTGCTGGACAAAGCTTACTTTGCAACTCTTGAGGGTAATATAGTCCACCGTCTTCTAGTGTGATATTAGTATTTAACTGTAGGGTTTAATAGATTTCTTTTAGAGTTTAAGTTATAATAACAGCAGTTTGGCTATGTACTGTCGCATTTTAGTCTTCTTTTCTTGAGCTGACTTTTCATTTTCAGTATGTTTTAATGTTGTCTTTATCCCATTTGGTCTTTTTCATCTTTCTCGCTTTTATGAAGACTGACAGTAAAACACAAACGGAATGTATCCTATCTACTCTAATCACTTATGCATGTTTATACCTGGGTGTATTTTACCTAGGTGGGGAACAAAGTTGCAAAAAAAGGTAATCAAATAGGAAAACATAAAAACACTACAAGTCTTTATATGGAAAGAGAGGGACTAAATTTGTTTAGTCAGGAAACCAAACCAAGCATTTTAAGAGGGGAAAATAGTCTTTGCTTCTTCATGGAGATACTCAACTTAAAAAAATGTAGATTATATTTCAGATGCATAATTACATTCTGCAAAATATGTGAGATTAAATATATTAAAATAGATATAAAGCAAGCTACTTATAACTTTGTACATAAGGTATTAATTTGAGGAGTAATTAAAGGATGAAGAAATGGGTGAAAATAATTAGTATCTATATAAACTTTCAAAATGCATAGTTTCTGAAGTTTAAAAATTCAAAGGAGAGGGAGAGTTCAAATAAATGGAAGGTTGAATCAAAGTTAAGATCTATTTTTAAAAGGAAACAGAAAAATGTCTTGGGATAAAAGGAGATTGAAAACTTTAACATAAGTGTCTGAGAAGATTTATAAGTTTCATCATGAAGAGATTGAAACATAAAGATAAGAAGAAATAGTTAATCACTGACCAATTTAGTGTAACTACACAGGAGCATGGGCTGTAACATGACCTTCCATAGTTTAGAAGACCTTGAGACTAAAACTGGTTATGACAGTGCAGTAGAGTGAAAAATCCAACCTCACTAACCTAATGTTCAGAATGAGGGTCATGTCAACAATTTCAAATAATTTCATGTATAGAAACTCACAGGTCTCACCATTTGAGCTATGTTCAGTGTCAATAAAAGAAAAATAGGCAGGGATCTTTCACACAAAATAGGTGATAGTTCAGAAAAAAAAAACAGAGAATTGTGTGTGATGACTATTGTCTATTCTTTTTTAAACAGGAAGAAGACATCGTTGGCAAAAACTCTTAGTGAGAGTAAGTCAGTTAAAATATGACTGAGAGTTCAAGAAAAAAAGGTTAGTAGTCGTTGCCAATATAAATTAACTGATACTGGCTTGGTGCTCTGGGATGGCCGTTTCAGAATCAGTCAAGATCATAGCTTCTTGGAATTATGTTTAAAAGCTTATGTTTATCGAGAGTAGTGATCTTTACCCACCAGTCTGCAGATTAATAAGTTTAGGGGCTCTGGTCTAGCAAATTGTTTTATTTTAAAATTTTCATTGGTCTTGAATATTTTCTAAAAAGAATTTGCTTTATGAAAGTAGTAGAGGAAGAGAAAGAATGGGTTCAGTTAAGAATGACAGGACAGAATTTGATTTTTCAAAAGGAAAAATTCCAGCATGAAATACAGAAGTTTCACCAAATAGAGCTCATGCACAGCAAGCTGTCTCTCTTTTTTTTTAAAATAATATCTTTATTTAAACACCTTGATTACAAACATGATTGTGGTTTGGTTTCAGTTATGTAAAGAACACTCCCATTCACCAGTGCAACATTTCCACCACCAATGTCCCAAATCTCCCTCCACCCCACCCTACCCCCATCTGTACTCTAGACAGGCTTTCCAGTTCTCTTTTAACTTATGAGAGAATATATGTAACACATTTACTGCAAAGAATATATATTAGGTTTGAAGAAAGCTGCCCTTTAAAAATAATACTCATGACAGGATCATTTAATGAAACATATATGACTAACATACTTCCCTCCTTGCTTAGGTAATTGTCATCAACAAAATTAAATGACTTTTGCTGTTATATTTAATTTGTACAGCAATTTTCTGGAGGCTACCAATTTCAGACCAAGAAATAACAAATTGAAGACCTATCACTTACTGTTTGTGAAGCAAGGTCATTTTTGTTTGAAAGTTTATTTAGAAAGCTGTTTGAGTGTGTGTGTGTGTGTGTGTGTGTGTGAGAGAGAGAGAGAGAGAGAGAGAGAGAGAGAGAGAGAGAAAGGGAGGGAGGGACGAAGGGAGGGAGAGAGAGGGGTGTATGTTCAAGTAAACACAGGCTTATCAAGAGTGGAAATAAGCCAGCAATTAAATATACAGATAAGTTAAAAGCATGTTCAAAGAAAAATGAAAACTTGAGACTTGAAGAACAAGCTCATAATAGCTTTCAGGAGGAGATTTTATCCATTCTTTCGATTGTTTTTCATTTTCCCTAGAGTTTCACACATATGAAAGTCAATCTGGAGGCTGAAGTGATACTACAGCACATAGATTTTGTTGTGCGTGATTGACTATGTCTTGCTTCCCAAATGGTTCCTAGAGCACCTCTAAGAGTAATTCCTGAGTGCAGAGTCAGGTGTAAAGCCTGAGCGTAGCTGGGTGTTAACACTAAAGAAACAACATGTAAATGTTGGGATTAGAGTAATAGTACAGTAGGTAAGGCTTTATGGGGCTGGCTAACCTAGGTTCAATTTTATATAGTTCCCAGAGCTTCACCAGGAATAATTCCTGGGTGATGTTCCAGGAGTAACCAATGAGTATCACTGGGTTTGACCCTCAAACAAACTAAGATAAGATGGATATGATCACAAAAAAATCTTCCATTGTTGAATTTTATAACTTCTCATAAGTCATAGAATCTTTGGTAGCTTCTACTTTTCTAAAGGGTCCAAACTTTACTAAGTGTGGAGCCTCCATTTCTTTTTAAAGAACTCAGGATTTATCTCAAAAAGTGGTGATATTTAAGCTTTTGTGAAGTATCATGGCTAGGGATTCTCTTCTCAAGATTTTTAGAGCCCCAAATTACATGATCAGGTCCTGTACTTACTTCCCTATAATTCCGCCCTCTTCAAGATTTTACTCATTAATTCCCAATTTTAATTTAAATTTATTGGAATCATTGTAGTTTACAAAGTCCTTCATAGTTGGATTTAAGACATAAATGAATTAAACCCAATTTCACCACCAGTATAGACCTCCACCCACCAATGTTCCCAGAGTTTGCCCCCTGCCCTGACAGTATAACAAGCCCATTTTAACTTTAGATTATTATAGTTTTGGTCTCTTGATACTATTTTTATGGGCTTTGGCTTGAATATTTAGTTTTTTCCTTTTTATCTCCACAATGGCCCTAAGACCACTTGGCCCCTTGCACAATCCTTTCTTTTATTTTTTTCTTTCTTCTTTCAGGGAGATGCAAATCAAAATAACTATGAGGCACTAACTCCCACCACAAAGATTGGCACATATCTCAAAGAATGAGAACAAGCAGTGATGGCGGAGATGTGGAGAGAAAGGAACTCTCTTTCACTGCTGTTGGGAATGCCATCTAGTCGAACCTTTATGGAAAGTGATATGGAGATTACTTCAAAAACTTTATCATTTATTTTGACCTTCAAAAAACATTAAAATAACTTCACTATTAGTAGTCTTAAAATAATAGCTAGTTGTAGTTTAAGAGATGCTACATGCATTAAGTGTTCTATTTTTTAAAATTGAGACCAATGTAAATTACAAGTCTTTCACAGTTGTATTTCAATTACATAATTACAGTGAAATAGGGCCATTACCACAACTAGTGTTGAACTCCCTCCACTATATTTCCCAGAATGCATCCCAATACTCCACCCTTAACGCCCTAGATTGCTAGTGTAACAGGCCCATTTTATATATAACTTGTTATAGTTTGGGTCTCTTGATTCTATTGTTGTTGACATTGGTTTAGGTATTTAGGGCTGACCATTTTTTATTTCAACTCTATCCTCCTGAAACTGTTTGGCCCCTTGCTCCCATCCACTTACATTTACTTTTCTCAAAGTGTAGGAAGACATATAAATATGAGGCAGAAAAGATGATTCATGTTCTATGGTTCTATAAAAGTGTCATGGGCTCATATCTAGAAGCTACATATATAAATACAATTAAAAATGGAAAAAAAGGAATAGGAGGGAGCTCATATGTGGCTTTTTTCCCCTAGGTACAGTAAAGGTTGAGGAAATTATAAAGAAAATTCCCTCGGCCAAAGAGATATAGATTACCCTTGGAGCATACTGTCATGAGAGTGACTACATGCTCTGGGCATGATAGATGTCAAACCCCCAAGTCTTTCTTTATGGTCCCAGGAGAAGTTCTGCTCAGTCACAGTTGTCAAAGTCAGTCTTCTGTAATTAGAGATCTTGGTTTTTGCACAGATCCTAGGATGAAACCTAGGATAAAATTTTTCTTTATGGTCCCAGGAAAAGTTCTGCTCAGTTGGGTTTGTTATGGTTAGTCTTCTGTAATTAGTGGTCTTAATTTTTCCACAGATCCTAGGATGAAGAGTCTTTTGATTTCATCTCACCATTATGTGGTGAGGTACGGTAACCTGCCCTTAGATCAAGTTGTTGCTGCTTCCTCGTTATCAAGGTGTTATATGAATCTACCTTGGTTCAAGTTGGTGCCAGAGCAGTATTAAGGCCTCCTCTGGGAAAATTTGATTCCTGCTGCTGGTGCAGAGAACTGTAGCAGTTCTAAAGTAGGGATCCAGGTTTCGGTGTTAGATGGTAGATGTCCAATCACATGAGGTCTTCTAAGTCAAGTTCTCATGACAAATGTTCAGGGTAGAAGGCACCCATGCATTATAATGTTCATGAGTTCTTATCCCTATTAGATAAGAACTTTTTGTACATAAAATTTCGTCATTTTATTGTGCTTCTGTAGAAAATAAAAATTATGCCAGATTATATTATTGGTGCATTAGGAGGCAAATATAACTAGCTATACAATCTCTTTGGTCTAGTTTTGACCTGAATTCTTATCCCAAGCAAGACTTTTCTACTAGAATTTTCTACTAAGAAATTTAGAAGAATCAAAACAAGCCCAAAATAATAAAGAAGAAAGAAAGAATAAAAAAGAAAAAAGGGGTGGGACTATCTTTACATATGGAAATAAACACTAAGAGTTATAACTAATATAACTAATTCCTTAAGAAGTAAACAAACAAAGAAAATATAGATATCTCCATTAAGTCTTATGAGATAGTTTGAGCCCCCTTTTGAGAGGTCTGAGGTCCAGGGCACATTTTCACTTTGTCCATCATCTTGTGGAATCTGAAAAATGATTTGCAGCAGTCATGATCCTCAAGTAGTGTCCTCCAGCTGGAGGTCTCTCTGGAGCTAAATCCAGTAGCATGCAAATGTCCACATTGAGGGTAGGTGGTAGAAAAATGGCAGCATAAAACAAGTCAGCAAGAGTGGTGGCTGCAGCTTCTTACTGGAGCAAGAGATGGGGGTATGTGAGGATGTCCTTTCACCTTGAGATCTGGGTGGCAGCATACTGGAGCAGGGGGAAGATCCTAGTTCCTGAGGAGGTAAGAACTAAGGGTAAAGAGGGTTCAATAGGGAGAGATAACTTCAGGGTTGAAAGACTGAGAGGTAGAAGGAGCTCTGTAGGGTGGTGAATGGGGGAGGAGGGATAATATATAACAGAGGCTATATACAATATACACAGGGATTAAGTATAATCCAGATTAGACAAATATAGAGGAGTAAGTAAAGTAAGAGATATATATTTAATGATCCTCTGGGTACAATATTGTGTCTCCATAACATAATGTGGAGAAATCAATTTTCATCTGTTCTGAAGCCAGGCTGTGACAGATTGCTGAACTCCAGCTTCAACTAAATCCTATCCTTCATTTACACATTGAGTTTCTGCCATTCCACATGTTTTGTTACTTTACAAAAGTACTAAATATAATAAATGCTGAGGTAGGGGGAAAAGAAAATAGTATACCGATTAAGGACAATTTCTCACAGATCTCTTTTTTTTATAAGACCTTTTGCACGTGAGCCCTATCATTTTCATAATGAAATGAATATCACAAGCCTTTCTTGTAATTCATCAATTTGTAATATCAAAGGCATATGAAGTGTAAAAAAATTTTTCAGTGCATATTTAAAAATAGGTTCTTTTTATAAGTTTCGTACCTATGTAAAATAATTTCTGCTCCACAAAATATTTGTCAAATTATTATTTGTTAATAACAATAATATTGTTAATAAGCTGGCTGTTGACAAAGTAAATAAGATCAATCCCAGAGTGAATTTATTAGTTTTGATCAAAGTAGCCCTGGCAAAGCTAGGATCTCTCTAATTACCTTTGCCAAAATTGACTAGAGATTGATATGTGAAGTAAATATTTTATTTTCTTATATATAGTGTGAAATAATTACAGAATGTTTTAGATGTTATTTGTCTCTGATGCTGTTTGAAAGATCTACAGAGGAGAATAAAAGCAGGCATTCAAGTTAAGTCCACAGGAACAAATTATTAAAAAGTATTTTAAAATTTGTTCGTTATAACCTGATAAAATTTTAAATTCTCTATTTAAAAGGAAGAAACGATTAATTTTTTCTTTTAAGTCAGGGGGAGCAGGTGTAACAATTTCTTGTTACCTTTTAACTATTCCTTTGTGTTCTCTATATTTCAAGTACTGTCATTTATTTTCAGTCAAGCCATGTCGGCAGGTGATCAAGCAAAGAGAGCACAAAGATATTTCTTTATATAAGAAAAAGGCCGAGGAGATCTGTAAGCATTGTTTAGCAAGGAACTTAATATGCTCTGGTGACTACTTACTACTTAATTTTTCTTTTATACCTTTTATTAAATTTACTTTGAGTCACTATGAGACACTGTTACAAAGTTGTTCTTGATTGAACTCAGCAATACATGTTTATCACCCACCCCTTGGCTTGCACATGTTTCCTGTCATCAATGTCCTGCCCGAGTTTGCTTGCTGCCCTCCTATCTTGCATCCCCTTTTCTGAATCTATGGCAGACATTCATCACCATCATCAATCATCTTCTTCATCATCATCTTCTCCTCCTTTTTCTCCTTATTCTTTCACTCTTCCTCTTCCACCTTCTTCTTCTTCATATCATCATCATCATCTAATATTATTTTTCTTTGGTGATGTTCAAGGTTTACTCCTGGCTATGTGCTCAGAAATCGCTCCTGGCTTAGGGGACATATGGGAAGCCGGGGATTGAATCATGATCCATCCTAGGATAGTGCAGGCAAGGCAGATGCCTTACCCCTTGCGCCACTGCACCAGCCCCCATCACCCCATCATCATCATCATCATCATCATCATCATCAATCTTCTTGTTCTTCTTCTTCTTCTTCTTCTCTTCTTCTCTTCTTCTTCCTCCTCCTCCTCTTCTCCTCCTCCTCTTCTCCTCCTCTTCTTCTCCTCCTCTTCTTCTTTTCTTCTCCTCCTCCTCTCCTCCTCCTCCTCCTCCTCCTCCTCCTCCTCCTCCTCCTCTTCTTCTTCTTCTTCTTCTTCTTCTTCTTCTTCTTCTTCTTCTTCTTCTTCTTCTTCTTCTTCTTCTCCTCCTCCTCCTCCTCCTCCTCCTCCCTCATCATTAAAAATGAGGTGGTTGCCAAAAATATGAAGGGGGATGTGAATGGGCTTCTCCAATATTATCCAGAGTCAGATTCCTAATGCTGTCTATCACATAATCCAAGCACATATTTACAGATGGACAGAACTTGTAGGGAGAACTTCAGGTTGTGAAGACTTGCTTTCAAAGGAGCTGACAATTTTGACACTGAAAAAAAAAACACAGAACTAGGGGTATAGCCAACCCAGTGGTGTAATGTTTCCCGCATAGCATCAGCCAATCCAATCTTACAAATTAAATGCCTAACTGGAATGGAGCCGACTTCAACTTTTATACTGATAGTTGCTAGTGCATTGATTGGTTTAGTCAGCATAATGCTCGTAGAAAAATGAAACTTTCAAATGTTGTAACAAATAGAGGCTTAAGGTGAAACATTAGAAATTAGTGAATTTCTCTTTGCCAAAGAAGTAAATTAAGAAGAAACAATTTATTTTCACTTAATTGGATTAAAAGCCCTTCATATAATTATGTGAGTTGCCTATCCCATGGGCACAAAGATATTTTTAAAATACATCTTGATATCAGAAGGTCATAGAAAACAAAAACAATTTTTACATTACATATTTCTTACATTATGCCTTTTTATGGATTCTACATTGCAGTGATTAATTCAGAAATAAAATAAATCACTTTTAATTAACTAGATGATGAAAATTTACAGCCCCATTTTCTATAAAACTTTACAAAATATGATTGGCTTATTGTAATTGCAAACAATTCTATAGAGAGGCTGATTTATATATTAATATTAAAATTAATTAATGCTATTTAGCAGTAAGAAATACATTTGCAAGAAATACTTTTAAGTCTTGTGTGTGGTGAATTTTTATTGTAGTTATATTAACAATATAATAGTGACAACATATAGAAGTTTCCATATTTCTTTAAAATATTTCTTTTTACCAATTAATTTCTTACAAATGCTTAGAAATTCAATAAACAAGGATTCTATTTACAGTGGAGCTTTATTGAATCCAATTATTTTAGAACAAACATCAAAGATAAATTATTCTTTATAAAACTTGCTATGAATTTATATTGTACCGATCAATTAGTTTCTAGTAACAATTAATTAGTTATTGAGATATGAAAAATGGGCACTAAATATACAGGCTCAATATATTAGGTTTCTGACTATAAATTTCTGAGCAGAACCATCTTGTCACAAATGTCACATAACACTTTTTTGAGCTACACTTTTAAGTGATCAGGAATCACTTGTAGTAGACCATGTGATGGCAGAAATTAAATCTAGGTGGATTACATGCAAAGTAAGAAGCCTATTGTCTATAGTCTGTAGGCTATAGACCAGATGGCTCTGGTCATCATATGTAATATATATATATATATATATTCTATTTTGTAACACTGTGGTTATTTTATTTAACCACAGTGTTATATATATGTATATAATATATATCTAGATATAATATATATATATATATATATATATATATATATATTACAAAATTGTTCATAGTTGGGTTTCAGTCATAGAATATACACCACCCTTCACCAGGACACATTTCCCATTATCAATGAACCCTGTTTACCTTCCACTTCTCCACACTCACATGTTTCTGAGGCAGGCATATCCTTCTCTCTCTATCAGTATCTTTCTATGTATTTCCTTTATGACCCTGTGGTTTGACACTGTTGCTAATTAAATGGTACCATACATGTTATTCTATCACTCTTAAGCACCTATTTTTTCTTTATTTAAACATCTTGATTACATAAATGATTGTGATTAGGTTTCAGTCATGTAAAGCACACACCCCTTCACCAGTGCAACATTCCCACCACCAATGTCCTAAATCTCCCTCCATCCCGCCCCACCCCACCTGTACTCCAGACAGGCTTTCTAATTCCCTCACTCATTCAAATGATTATGGTAGTTCTCTGTGTAGTTATTTCTATAAATGCACTCATCACTCTTTGTGGTAAGCATCATAAAGTGAGCTGGAAGTTCCAGCCCTCCTCTCATTGTCTCTGAGGATTATTGCAAAAAAATGACTTTTATTTTTCTTAAAACCCATAGATGAGTGAAACTATTCTGCATCTCTCTCCCTCTGACTTATTTCACTCAGCATGACAGATTTCATGTACATACATGTATAGGAAAATTTTATGACTTCATCTCTCCTGACTGCTGCATAGTATTCCATTGCGTATATGTACCAGAGTTTCTTTAGCCATTCGTCTGTTGAAGGGCATCTTGGTTGTTTCCAGAGCCTGGGTATTGTGAATAGTCAGCACCTATTTTTTAACCAGAGTGATGAGTTCTAAATATTACTGTCATAGTATACCATTCTCTATTCTAAATGCACTCACTACTTTGTGGCATGCTTCCTAGCAGGTACTGTTCCTTCTTATTCTCATCTATGTAGTCTCTAAAAATTATTACCTTACTGATTTTTTCTTATATCCCACAAATGAATGATATTATTCTCTTTCCGTCTCCCTCTGACTTATGTATTCAACTTAATAATTTCCATGTACAGCCATGTATAAGCAAATTTTATAACTTTATTTTTCCTAATGACTGTATTGTACTCCATTGTGTAGATGGATCATGGTTTCTTTAGCCACTCATCTGTTGTTGGGCATCTGAGTTGTTTCCATATTCTGCCTAATGTAAATAAAGTTTTAATGAACATAGGAATGCAGAGGCCATTTTTGTATTGTGTTTTTGTGTTCTTAGGGCACAACCCTCAAAGTGATATTGCTGGACCATACAGGAACTCAATTTCTAGTTTTTTGAGGAAAATCCATATTGTTTTCCAGGAAGGATGAGCTAACTGGAATTCCCATTGAGGCCAGCACTGGTTGTTCTTGTTCTTTGTTATGTGTGTCAGTCTCTGTAGTGTAATGCAATATCTCATTGTTGATTTTATTTGCATCTCCATGCTGATTTGTGATGTGGAGCATGATTTTATGTGCCTTTGGCTATCTGTATTTCTCTGAGGAAATGTCTCTTTATTTTTTCTCCACACTTTTGGATGATATTAGATTTTTTTCTTGTTAATTTCTGCCTGACCTTGTATATCTTAGTTATTAACACCTTATCTAATGGGTGAATAGTTCTCATTCCATGCGTAGCCTTTATATCTTAGTCACTTGTTTCCTCTGAAGTGGAGACACTTCTCAGTTTAATGTAGTACAATTTATTTATCTTTGCCTCCACTACTTGACTAGTAGTGTTTCCTCCTTGAAAATGCCTTTACTTTCAACATCATGGAGCACTTTGCCTAAATTTTACACTATGTACCTTCTAGTTTCAAGTCTGACATCAATGTATTTAATATTTTTATTTGACCTTTGCATGATATTAAGGAGAGGTCTGGGTTAACTTTTTTGCATGTAGCTGACCATTTAGTTAACTAACAGAATCTATGCTTTATTTGATCCACTTTTAATTTCTCCCCATTTATAAAAGATTAATTAATTGTATGTCTGTGGTCAGTCTCTGAAGACTCAAATTTATCCCATGTATGTGAGGTTTGTCTTTATCCCATAACCATGCGGGGAATGATTATTGCCTTATAGCACAATTTAGAGTTAGGGAAAGGGATACCTCCCATCTACTTTCTTCTAAGGATTGCTTTAGTAAATCATGGGTATTATTTTTCAAATGAATTTCAGGAGTATTTTGAAAAAATACTTCTTTGAAAAATTTCATAGATATCTTGATATGGATTGCATCAAAACTGTAAAATACTTGGGAAGCATAGCTATTTTAAGTATGTTAATTCTCCCAACACATAAGCAAGGTATTTGTCTATGTTTCTTTCTGCCCTACTAATGTTCTTGAAGCAGTGCTTTGTATTTTTTGTATAGGTTTTCCGTCACTTTAGTTAACTCAGCGGTACCAAATTTTCTGTGGCACAATAGTGAATGGAATTTTTTAAATATCTCTGTCTTCTCTTTCTTTTTTGTATATAAAAAGCCATGGATTTTTGCATGCTAGTTTTTTAGTCTGCCACTTTATAAATATAATGTTTCAAGAAGTTTTTGGTATATTCTTTAAGATTTTCTAAACATAATATCATGTCATCTGCAAACAATGAGAATTTGACATCTTCCATTCTGATCTGGATGCTTTTGATAGTTTTTCCTTGCCTTATTGCTATGACAAGTATTTTCCTAGTATGTTGAATAGGACTTCTGAGAAAGACACATTGTATTTTGCCAGAAATTAGAGGAAAGGCTTTTAGTTTTCCCCATTCATTATATTTGCCTTGGGTAGTGTAAAAGAACAAGAATATATTGAGAAAAGTTCTTTACATTCCCATCTTGTTGCGAGTTTTTATCATGAACTAGTTTTGGACCTTATCAAATGTTTTCTTTGTATCTTTTCTATGATCAGATGTTTTTTTCTTCTGTTGATATGGTGAATAATATTAATTGACTTGTATATGTTAAATCATCCTTGCATATCCAGAATAAATGTTTATCGGTCATGGTGTAAGACCTTGGTGAACTGATGGATCCTATTTGCTGGTATTTGTTTTGCATCTGTCTTCATCAGAGATATTGGCATATAGTTCTTATTTTTTTTTCTCTCTCTTTTTTGTGGCATCCCTCTCTGCTTGTTGTATCAGAGTGATATTAGTTTCTAAAAGACCATTTTGAAAGTTTCTGTTTCTTCAATTTCCTGAGAGAGCCTGAAAAATACTGGCAATAGATCACCTTTCAGTTTCTGAAATAACTCCATAGTAAATCCATCTAGTCCTAGATTTTGTATTAAAGAAGCCTTTGATTTCCCATTTTAATTCCATCAGTAAAGATAGGTCCGTTTATATTGCTATAAAATTGGCATATTATAGAATTGAAAAAAAGTTTTCATTTATTCCAGGTTCTCTTATTTTTGTGTAAATATTCTAAAAGTAATCTCTGCTTAGCTATTGAATTTCTGTAGTGTATGTATGAACCCCATCTTTTATTTCTAACTCAGTTGATTAAGTTTCTTACTCTTTTTTGTGATTTTTGATAATGGTGTATCGATCTGCTTTAGTTTTTAAAAGAATAAACTATTGCTTTTATTGATCTTTTGGATTTCTAGTTCATCAATATATACTCTAAGGAATATTATTTCCTCCTGCCTGCCTATTTTGCTACATTATGATCACCTATTTTGATAATAATTTTCCAGTCACTTAAGCTGTGCCATCAAGTTATTTATATGGGCCTTTACTTTTTTTCTGATAATAAGTGCAAAACCATAAAATTTTCACTAAGTAACACTTTTACTGTGTTCCACAAATTTTGATAATATGTGTATTAATTCTCAGTTGTTTTCCAAGAACCTTTTACTTTTCCTATATGATTTTGTCTATGACTCATGGGTTATTTAGTAGTAAATAGTTTAGTTTCCAAGTATTAAAGATGTTTTTCTGTGTCTGTTTGTAATTCTCTTCAATATTCAGTGTATCATGATCTGAGAAGATATTTGATACAAATTCTGTCTTTTTTAATTTATAGAGGAATGATTTATGTCCCATCATGTGGAGAATTTCCCTTGTGCAGTGGAGAAGAATGTTATCTTTCTGGGGATTTAAAGCCATATATGATATATGTAATATATTACATGTATATGTATATATACATATGTGTGTCTATTAAAACAAATTTTCTTCAGATCCAGTATGTCATTTTTAAATTTTAGCCTGGTTGACCTCTTAGGGGTGACAGGAATGTGTTGAAACTATTGTGCTGTTATTGATGTCTTTCTTCAAATCTACCAGCATTTGTTATATATTGCTGGCACTCATTGGGTACATATATGTTTAAAAGTGTGATTTTTTTCCTAGTGTACATATCCCTTATCTATTAAGAAATGTGTATATCCATCTCTTATTATTTTTAAGCCTAATATCTGTAGATGATGTTATTATGGCCACTCCAGCCTTTCTACATGAGTGTTTGCTTGAATGATAGTCCTACAAATTTTGACTTTAAGTCTATATTTGGTCTGACTATTCATTTTGTTTCTGGCATATAGTAATATGTTGTTTTGAATTTTTTTATTCATTTCTTCACTTTTTGTCTCTTACCTGATGCATTTAGTCATTGGTGTTATAAGATAAAGTGTCATCATTTTCTAGGAGTTTGGTGTGTTTGGGGGTCTGCCTTGCCTTAAAATAGATATATCAGTTCTTTAAGGTTGCATAAATGCTAAAGTTTTTTAGTTGTTCTTTATCCATGAAGTAGTGCATCTTTCCTTCAAAGCTGAATGACAATCTGGATGGAAAAATATACTTGGTGAAGCATTAATTTTCTTGAGTTTTGTCACGATTTCCCACCACAGTGTTTGAACTTTGAGAATTGCTTTTGATATACCTGACGTAAATCTTAAGTTTTCTTCTTTGTATGCAATTTTTTTTATCTTACTTCTTCCATTATTCTAAACCTATCTGTGGTTTTCATCATTGTGACTAAATAGCCTCTTTTTCAGGGGATGCTTTTCTTTAGATCTTTTGTAGCTGATACTCTTCAGGCAACCAGGATGTTGGTGCATTAACTATTTTTTTTTTTAGTTTTGGGAAGTTCTCAGCAATGATGTCCTTGACTGTAGATTCTTCATGTTTTATTTTTCCTGGGTTGATGGGAACACCAATGATTCTTTGTTTATCCTGGAGTTCTCTTGTTAATTATTTGCTTTATTTGATAATTTTTGCGTCTTCTGTTTTTTTTTAATTTATTTAAACACCTTAATTACATACATGATTGTGTTTGGCTTTCAGTCACGTAAAGAACACCACCCATCACCAGTGCAACATTCCCACCACCAATGTCCCAAGTCTCCTTCCTCCCCACCCGACCCCCGCCTGTACTCTAGACAGGCTCTCCATTTTCCTCATACATTCTCATTATTAGGACAGTTCAAAATATAGTTATTTCCCTAACTAAACTCATCACTCTTTGTGGTGAGCTTCTTGAGGTGAGCTGGAACTTCCAGATCTTTTCTCTTTTGTGTCTGAAAATTATTATTACAAGGGTGTCTTTCATTTTTCTTAAAACCCATAGATGAGTGAGACCATTCTGCGTTTTTCTCTCTCTCTCTGACTTATTTCACTCAGCATAATAGATTCCGTGTACATCCATGTATAGGAAAATTTCATGACTTCATCTCTCCTGACAGCTGCATAATATTCCATTGTGTATATGTACCACAGTTTCTTTAGCCATTCGTCTGTTGAAGGGCATCTTGGTTGTTTCCAGAGTCTTGCTATGGTAAATAGTGCTGCAATGAATATAGGTGTAAGGAAGGGGTTTTTGTATTGTATTTTTGTGTTCCTAGGGTATATTCCTAGGAGTGGTATAGCTGGATCGTATGGGAGCTCGATTTCCAGTTTTTGGAGGAATCTCCATATCGCTTTCCATAAAGGTTGAACTAGACGGCATTCCCACCAGCAGTGGATAAGAGTTCCTTTCTCTCCACATCCCCGCCAACACTGTTTATTCTCATTCTTTGTGATGTGTGCCATACTCTGGGGTGTGAGGTGGTATCTCATCATTGTTTTGATTTGCATCTCCCTGAAGATTAGTGATGTGGAACATTTTTTCATGTGTCTTTTGGCCATCTGTATTTCTTCTTTGTCAAAGAGTTTGTTCATTTCTTCTCCCCATTTTTTGATGGGGTTAGATGTTTTTTTCTTGTAAAGTTCTGTCAGTGCCTTGTATATTTTGGAGATTAGCCCCTTATCTGATGGGTATTGGGTGAATAGTTTCTCCCACTCAGTGGGTGGCTCTTGTATCCTGGGCACTATTTCCTTTGAGGTGCAGAAGCTTCTCAGCTTAATATATTCCCATCTGTTAATCTCTGCTTTCACTTGCTTGGAGAGTGCAGTTTCCTCCTTGAAGATGCCTGTAATGTCCTGGAGTGTTTTGCCTATGTGCTGTTCTATATATCTTATGGTTTTGGGGCTGATATCGAGGTCTTTAATCCATTTGGATTTTACCTTCGTACATGATGTTAGCTGGGGGTCTAAGTTCAATTTTTTGCAAGTGGCTATCCAATTGTGCCAACACCACTTGTTGAAGAGGCTTTCCCTGCTCCATTTAGGATTTCCTGCTCCTTTATCAAAAATTAGGTGGTTGTATGTCTGGGGAACATGTTCTGAGTATTCAAGCCTATTCCACTGATCTGAGGACCTATCCTTATTCCAATACCATGCTGTTTTCATAACTGTTGCTTTGTAGTACAGTTTAAAGTTGGGGAAAGTAATTCCTCCCATAACCTTTTTCCCAATGATTGCTTTAGCTATTCGAGGGTGTTTATTGTTCCAAATGAATTTCAAAAGTGTCTGATCCACTTCTTTGAAGAATGTCATGGGTATCTTTAGAGGGATGGCATTAAATCTGTATAATGCCTTGGGGAGTATTGCATTTTGATGATGTTAATCCTGCCAGTCCATGAGCAGGGTATGCGTTTCCATTTCCGTGTGTCCTCTCTTATTTCTTGGAGCAGAGTTTTATAGTTTTCTTTGTATAGGTCCTTCACATATTTAGTCAAGTTGATTTCAAGATATTTGAGTTTGTGTGGCACTATTGTGAATGGGGTTGTTTTCTTAATGTCCATTTCATCCTTATTACTATTGGTGTATAGAAAGGCCATTGATTTTTGTGTGTTAATTTTGTAGCCTGCCACCTTGCTATATGAGTCATTTGTTTCTAGAAGCTTTTTGATAGTCTTTAAGGTTTTCTAAGTAGAGTATCATGTCATCTGCAAACAGTGCATAGCATTCCAATGCTATGTTGAATAGGAGTGGTGAGAGAGGACAGCCTTGTCTTGTGCCAGAATTTAGAGGGAAGGCTTTCAGTTTTTCTCCATTGAGGATAATATTTGCCACTGGCTTGTGGTAGATGGCCTTCACTATATTGAGAAAGGTTCCCTCCATTCCCATCTTGCTGAGAGTTTTGATCAAGAATGGGTGTTGGACCTTATCAAATGCTTTCTCTGCATCTATTGATATGATCATGCGGTTTTTATTTTTCTTGTTATTGATGTTGTGTATTATGTTGCTAGATTTATGGATGTTAAACCAGCCTTGCATTCCTGGGATGAAACCTACTTGATCATAGTGGATGATCTTTTTAACGAGGCATTGAATCCTATTTGCCAGGATTTTGTTGAATCTTTGCATCTGCATTCATCAGTGATATTGGTCTGTAATTTTCTTTTTTGGTAGCGTCTCTGTCTGGTTTAGGTATCATGGTGATGTTGGCTTCATAAAAGCTATTTGGAAGTGTTTCTGTTTGTTCAATTTCATGAAAGAGTCTTGCCAAGATTGGCAGTAGTTACTCTTGGAAAGTTTGATAGAATTCATTACTGAATAACTACATTTTGAACTGTCCTAATATTGAGAATGTATGAGGGAAATGTAGAGCCTGTTTAGGGTACAGGCGGGGGTTGGGTGGGGAGGAGGGTGATTTGGGACTTGGGTGATGGGAATGTTGCACTGGTGATGGGTGGTGTTCCTTTTATGACTGAAACCCAAACACAATCATGTATGTAATCAAGGTGTTTAAATAAAAAAAAAATTAAAAAAAAAAAAAGAATTCATTACTGAATCCATCTGGACCTGGGCTTTAGGTTTTCGGCAGACATTTGACTACTGTTTTAATTTCATCAATGGTGATGGGGGTGTATAGATATGCTACATCCTCTTCCTTCAACCATGGAAGATTATAAGAGTCCAAGAATTTATCCATTTCTTCCAGGTTATCTTTTTTAGTGGCGTAGAGTTTTTCAAAGTAGTTTCTGATTACCCTTTGAATCTCTGTCATATCAGTAGTGATCTCTCCTTTTTCATTCCTGATACAAGTTATCAAGTTTTTCTCTCTCTCTTTGTTAGGTTTGCCAGTGGTCTATCAATCTTGTTTATTTTTTCAAAGAACCAACTTCTGCTTTCGTTGATCTTTCGGATTGTTTTTTGAGTTTCCACTTCGTTGATTTCTGCTCTCAGCTTTGTTATTTCCTTCTGTCTTCCTATTCTTGGGTCCTTTTGTTGAGCACTTTCTAGTTCTATTAGCTGTGTCATTAAGCTACTCAGGTAAGCTCCTTCTTCCTTCCTGATGTGTGCTTGCAAAGCTATAAATTTTCCTCTCAGTACTGCTTTTGCTGTGTCCCATAAGTTCTGATAGTTTGTGTCTTTATTGTCATTTGTTTCCAGGAACCTTTTTATTTCCTCCTTGATTTCATCTCGGACCCACTGGTTATTAAGCATGAGGCTGTTTAACTTCCAGGTGTTAAAGTGTTTCTTCTGAGTCCCTTTGGAGTTCACAAATAATTTCAGAGCCTTGTGGTCAGCGAAGGTAGTCTGCAAAATTTCTATCCTCTTGATCTTATGGAGGTATGTTTTATGTGCCATCATGTAGTCTATCCTGGAGAATGTCCCATGTACATTGGAGAAGAATGTGTATCCAGGTTTCTGGGGATGGAGTGTCCTATATATATCCACTAGGCCTCTTTCTTCCATTTCTCTCCTCAGGTCTAGTATATTCTTGTTGGGTTTCAGTCTGGTTGACCTATCCAGTGTTGACAAAGCTGTGTTAAGGTCCCCCACAATTATTGTGTTGTTGTTGATATTATTTTTCAGATTTGTCAACAGTTGTATTAAATATTTTGCTGGCCCCTCATTCGGTGCATATATGTTTAGGAGAGTGAATTCTTCCTGCTCTACGTACCCCTTGATTAATATAAAATGTCCATCTTTGTCCCTTACAACCTTCCTGAGTATAAAGTTTGCATTATCTGATATTAGTATGGCCACTCCAGCTTTTAATGGGTGTTGTTTGCTTGGATAATTTTTCTCCAGCCTTTTATTTTGAGTCTATGTTTGTTCTGACTATTCAGGTGCGTTTCTTGTAGGCAGCAGAAGGTTGGATTGAGTTTTTTGATCAATTTAGCCACTCTGTGTCTCTTAACTGGTGCATTTAGTCCATTGACATTGAGAGAAAGAATTGTCCTGGGATTTAACGCCATCTTTATTTCAAAATTTGGTGTGTCTTTTGGGTAGTCTTGTCTTAGATTAGGTCTTTCAGTTTTTCTCTTAAGACTGGTTTTGTGTCTGTGAAGTTTCTGAGCTGTTTTTTGTCTGTGAAGCCATGTATTCTTCCGTCAAACCGGAAAGTGATTTTTGCTGGTATAGTATTCTGGGTGAAGCATTCATTTCATTCAGTCTTGTCACAATATCCCACCACTGCTTTCTGGCATTGAGTGTTTCTGGTGACAGGTCTGCTGTAAATCTCAGGGAAGCTTGCTTGAACGTGATTTCCCCATTTGATCTTGCTGTTTTCAGAATTCTGTCTCTATCTGTGGGATTTGTCATTGTGACTAGGATGTGTCTTGGGGTGGTTTTTCTGGGGTCTCTTTTGGTTGGTACTCTTCGGGCATGCAGGATTTGATCACATATATTCTTTAGCTCTGGAAGTTTCTCTTTAATGATGTTCTTGACCGTTGATTCTTCCTGGAAATTCTCTTTCTTGGTCTCTGGGACTCCAATGATTCTTAAGTTGTTTCTGTTGATCTTATCATAGACTTCTATTTTCATCTGTTCCCATTCTTTGACTAATTTTTCCATTGTCTGCTCATTTGCTTTAAGTTTTTTGTCCAATCTCTCATGCTGTATGGAATTGTTATGTATCTCATCTTCCACAGCACCAAGTCTATTCTCAGCTTCTGATACCCTGTCCCAGAGCTTATTCATTTTGTCATTCACTTCGTTTACTGACTTTTTCAGTCCTGTTAGTTGACATGTTATTTCAGTTTGGAGTTTTGTGATTTCTGTCTTCATATTTTCTTGGTTCTTATTAGTGTTCTGTTCAACTCGATCCATGGTTTCTTGGAGTCCGTTGAGCATCTTCCATATTGCTAGTCTAAAGTCCTTATCTGAGAGGTTGATTAGTTGGTTGGTCATTATCTGGTCCTCAGAATTGTCATCTTCATTCTCTATGTCTGATGCTGGCCTGCGTTGTTTCCCCATTGTCACACTTGTATTGTGGGTTTTTCTACGTGTTGTGGTTGTATTCATTGTCTCTCTGATGCAGGCAGCACACACCTCTGGCTCCTCCCTTTCTGGATGGGCTGACTTGCCTCTAAGGGAGGGGAGTCCTCCGTGGATGAAGCCTCACACTGGGTCAAATCTTAGGCCCGAGCATGCAACAGAGAAGACAGTCCGGAGAGAAATGCTTGCTTCTGTGATATAGCACAGTTCTTAGTGTGATTTTTCCTTCTTGTTGCAATGGAGTTCTTTCCTTAGAAAGAGTGCACGGCCGCGTAGCGAAGCGGAGCAGCCGTGCTCCGCTGGAGCCTCTTTTTGCCCCACTCGCAAGAGTTTCACGCAAGAGGACAGTAGACAAACATAGACAGGTCACACTCACAGTTTTTCACAGTTGGGCCCCACTGGGCCTGTGTACTTTCGCGGATTTTCCCCGCCTGGTGTCACACACAGGGAGCCAGCTTTTGCAAAGCTTAGCCGGTTTTTATGCTCTCTCGTCTTCTGTTTCTTATTTAATGCTCTTTTTCTATCTCTTCTGTTGTATGAAGATACTATATAAATCATCTTTCCTCTCAGTGATACTGTCCTCAGTAGCTGGTATTCTGCTTTTGAGACATTCCAGTGAGTTACTCATTTTGTCTATCAAGTTTACAATCCTGTTATCTCACTTTGAAATTTTCTCATTTCTACTTTCATATATACTCGGATCTTAGTTGTATTCATTTGGTTAGTTCCATAGTTTCAAGTTTTTGAATGTCCTTCAAAAGTCTTTCTATGAGATGCTATATAGATGGCCATTACTTTTAATTTTTTCAAAGATACCATCTTTGTTCTCTAAGCATAGTGTTCTGCATTTTCCCCCATTGTCACATTTGCAGTGTCGTGTTTTTATGTGCTGTTTTGTGGTTCATTGACTGGAATAAAACCCTTCACATACAACTTTTATATTACTGATTTCTGGGTTAAATATTGGTCTATCATGTAGTACCCCCTATGTTTGTTAACTAGTACTGGCCAGAAAACATTAAAATAATTTGTTAAGGTAGAACTAGAAAGGGTGAGATTGAGCAGAGGAGAAAGTAAAAGCAATAGAATACTTGAGGCCAGAGCAGTTGTTCACTGGTAGGATGCTTGACTTTCACATGGCAGACCTTGAACAGACATGGATCGATCCCCAGTGTCCCATATGGTTCCCCAAGCTAGGAGCGAATACTGAATGCAGAGCCATGAGTAATCCCCGAGCATCACAAGGTGTGACCCCAAACCCAAAGAACTAAAAAAATTTAAAAAATAAAAACAAAACAAAACAAAAAATACAAAAGATTTCAAAGGAAAATTGGAGAAAGTATAATATATGAGTTTGGATAGACATCAGTAAAATGAAGTCAATGATGTGGAAAATGTTTTGTGTTTTGTTTCAATAACTAGCTGAACAGAATGGAATTTAAATTTTCTCTTCTCTAATATTGAAGAATTACCAGTATCTAATTATCTAGCCATTTGGCAAAAAACAAGGTAGCAGTGGGACTAAAGAGATAGTATAAGAATTTTGTCAGTTTCTTTGCATTCTGCTGCTTGGATTAATGCTTGTCACTCTGAGCATCATTGGATGTAGGCTAAAACAAACAGAAAAGGTAGCAAGCCTTTCTTTATACTATTATTATTTTCTACACTGTCACCAGGTTATTATTTCAAATGTAAATTAATTAAGTTTTAAAGGAGACCCCATTTTAAATAAGTGGCACTACTCACATAATCAGGAGGGGATTTTATGTTACTTAGTATAGTACATTGATTATTTTGCTTAGTAAGAAAAGAATATTACAAATTATTTTAACTACATAAAAGTTAAAGTTTGAGAAAACCTCAAGAAGTGAAGCAAAATTATTTTGTATAAAGCTTACATCAAAATCTATCACATAATAAAATGAAGTGTTGCTTCCAGATTTCTTTTTTTGTATTTCAGTAATTTTATATTTTTAATTTTATTTATTAAAACAAGTATGATCTACAGAATTCTTCATAGTTGAATTTGAGATACACAATGCGTCAGGGCCCTTCCCAAAACCAGTGTCAACTTCACTCTGCCAATGGCCCCTTACTGCATCTTATACCACACCCTTTGCCCTCTTCCTGCCAATAGAACAGGCCTCATTAAGTTTAGATTGTTTGATTGTAGGTCTGATTCTATTATTCTTGACTTTGGCTTGGATATTTAGTCCTGTCATTATTTCCCAGTCAATGCATTCGAGACAATTTGGTCCCTGGCTCCCAATCTTTCTTTGATTCATTCTTCTTAGCTTAATAGATAAGTGCAGGAATTGAGTTCCCATTCGACCCAGCTATTCCACTCCTAGGGATATACCCTAGGAACACAAGAATACAATACAAAAACCCCTTCCTCACACCTATATTTATTGCAGCACTATTCACAATAGCCAGGCTCTGGAAACAACCAAGATGCCCTTCAACAGACGAATGGCTAAAGAAACTGTGGTATATACATATACACAATAAAATATTATGCAGCTGTCAGGAGAGATGAAGTCATGAAATTTTCCTATACATGGATGTACATGGAATCTATCATGCTCAGTGAAATAAGTCAGAAGGAGAGAGAGAGACGCAGAATAGTCTCACTCATCTATGGGTTTTAAGAAAAATAAAAGTCATTTTTGTTACAATCCTCAGAGACAATGAGAGAAGGGCTGGAACTCCAGCTCACTCCATGAAGCTCACCACAGAGTGGTGAGCACAGTTATAGAAATAACTACACTGAGAACTACCATAATCAAGTGAATGAATGAGGGAACTGGAAAGCCTGTCTGGAGTACAGGTGGGGGTGGGGTGGGATGGAGGGAGATTTGGGACATTGGTGGTGGGAATGTTGCACTGGTGAAGAGGGGTATTCTTTATATGACTGAAACCTTAGCACAATCATTTATGTAATCAAGATATTCAAATAAAGAGAAAAAAATTAAAAAAAATAAAAAAAGAAAAGCGCAGGAACATATAGTAAAATATAGTAAAAAGGTGAGAGTCTCAATTTAAAAGATAAGAAAATTTAAAAATCCAATTAAAAATGTATGTGTGGTAGGTTTTCTTTGTTGTTGTTGTTGTTTGTTTGTTTTGTTCTGCATAGGAACAGCAAAATATGGGTAATAGAAAGGGAAATCTTTGGTCTTAAAAAGGGAGAATTTACCCATGAATTCGTGCATAAAACCAACTATTATAGGCTCCAGGCATACTAAGCTGGCAATCCCCAAGGTCTTTCATGGTGGTCCCAGTTAAAGTTTTCACAATCACAGTTGTTTTATTCAGAGATCCTGTTTTTTGTACAGATTTTTATCTCTAAGTCAGGTGGACATGAAACATCTGTTTTCATCTCACCATTAGGTGGGAATACAGGAAACCTTGCCCTGAAAGCAAGTCTTTGCTGTTCCCAAGTGGTCAGGGTGTCATATGAACCCATTCTGGAGCAAGTCGATGCTAGGGCGGTATTAGGGATATCCCTATTAGAAGACTGATTCCTGGTGCTGTTGGTTAAAACCACTCTGGTTCCATAGATGGGATTCAATATTCGTGAGTTAATGACCAATATTTGATCTTCTGGAACCTAAGCCTAGTCACTGTGACAAGTAAGTGTTCAGGGTGTGAGGTCCCACTGCAATATAAAATGTATGTGTTCCTATTTTTATTTGATAAGAACTTGTTTCTATATGTAAGATTTTCCCCATTTTAATGTGTGTATGCAAAAAGGAACAGTGGTACTTTTGGTGCACATAGGGGTAAAAATAATAAGCCAAACAATCACAATAGCCTGGTTCTAATATGAAATTGGGACAGAAAAGGAATTTATCTACTAGAATTTTCTACTAAATAGATCCATGAAAAGGAATGGGGGAAACTTCTGCTATATAAGAATATAGACAATTAAGTATTATACCTATTAAGGAAATATGTCTAAAGAAATATTCAAAGGAGATATACATGTCCCTTAAGTCTTTTGAAATAGTCAGCAAGGAGTATAAAATTTCTAGCACAGCATCAGCCTGTGACATGGTCCTGTGAAGTCTGAAAATGGCTCCCAGCTGTCAGGAAATGTCCTCGAGCTGGAGCTTCTGAGAAACTTAATCTAGTAGCAAGCAAGAGTCCATAGTGAAGGGAGGTGGGGAATTGGGCCACAAATGGCAAATCAGCAGCAGTAACAGTGGCAGCTTTTCCTCGAGTTGAGGCAAGGTGGGCTGGGAATATCTCTTTTTGCATTGGGAGCTGTTTAGCAGCAGGTTGGGCGGGGAGAACTTTCCAGTTCTTTAGGAGTAAAGAATTGAGGAGAAAAATGGTTAAATGGAGAGATTTAACAGATCTGAGGTGAGAGAGTGATGGGCTATAAAAGGATTTGTAAGGTGGTAAGTGGGGGGAGGGGTTACATATAACAGGGGGAGGGACAATATACAACATGGAGGTACATTATATATTATAGATAGATATTAGATAGACATTGAGGTGGTTAACACATACAACTCACGTGCACACTGAGGATAGTTCCATGGTTTACAATTGAAAAACTGACCCAGGTGAAATGAGTCAGAACATTCAAATTTAAATTTAAATTGTTTTCTGTAGACATAAACATTAGAATATATTAGCAGGCATAATCGAGTAGAAAATGAATAGATTAGAATTTTTGTCATGACATTATCTTAATGAGCACTGTCTTTGTGTCTAATATAGCATTTCAATGTGAAACTAGGGCTACCAACCCATATCTCCAAATCAATGAGTTATCATATCCATGGTGAAATTAAGACACTAATACTTTTTACAGCAAGCACTTCTGTGGGAGTCCATTTCTTCCAAATGCTTTCAGCTTCTGTGGAAAAAAAACATTAGAACATTATTAGAGACATCTATAAAGAATTGATTATTGCCAACTGCTCAATCTAAACATCTGTATCTATTGCTGAAGGTCTCTTTGAAGTATAGAAGAAAATATGAGTGTTTGTGTTTCTCCGCTCCCACTCAGTTACCTCTCTTTTTCTTGCTGTATTCTGGGACTAATAGTGGTCAGGACAACTACTAATTGTGTGATTGTTCTTTGAGTAGTTCATTTAGGTCCGCTTTGTTAGCACAAATATTGAGAGTTCTTTTCTGTCTGAGAATGTTTTAATACTTCCTTCCATGAAAAAAATATTTTGGTGGGAAGTGGACTCTAGAATAAAAATTTCTTTCATTCAATAGTTTGAATATGTCCTTCCACTCTTTTCTTGCCTGGATGTTTCAAATGGAAGATCTGTTGATTATTATGTTTTTTCCTTTGTACTTGAGTTTTTTTTTTTTTTTTTTTTTTTTTTTTTTTATCCCTTACTGCTTTAAAGTATCCACCACTCTCTTTGTTCTTTTGCTATTTGGTTTACTTAGTATCTTGGTGCTGTTCTGTTAGGGTCTAATTCGTTTGGCACTCTTTTTCCCTCCTGGATTTATAGAGAAACCTCTTTCCAAAGGGTGGGGAAGTTCTCTAATATCTCCCTCAGTACTTGTTCTCCTTTCCCATTTTATTCCTTTCTGTCATTCGTATAATTTGGAGATTATTTCTCTTGTCTTTTTCATTAAGTACCTTACATTTTCCTCCAGGGTTTTGTCTATACTTTCTTTTTTTATTTCTTTATCATTGCTGTCTTGTAATTTGTCTTCAAGATCATTTATGATATTCTCCTCCTGTATTTTCCTCCTCTACTATTATGGTTTGCTAACATATTTTTTAGTTCCTTCAGTTCCTTTGTATAAATTCTCTCATTTTTGAAAGAGTTCTCCTTTGAGTTGCAACAATGTGGCTATAAACCATTTTTATATAATTTTTGAGTAATTTGGGGGGCACACTGTGACACTTAGGGAATTACTCCTGGTTCTGTGCTCAGAAATCACTCCTGGCTCTGGGGACCATATGAGATTCTGGGGATTGAACCTACTTCCATCCTGGGTCAGCTGCATTTTTGAGTAATTTTAAGGAGTGAAAGAACTTTAGCAGTCTAGATAATCATTCATTTAATTTTCTTGTTTTTGTTTTAAGTTTTATCCTGTGAAAGGAACTGGATTTTACCTCTAAAGTCTTTGTCTTTAAAAGGAAATGTCAACAGTGGAGTTAGAAGGTAAAGTCTTCTACTGCAGAGCCTGAAGGGACTTTATTCAGGCACAATACACCTAATAGGATCAACGGTATCACCTAAGAACTTCAAGTAACCTACAATAGAAGGCTGAAATCATTGCACAGAGATGGATGTCCATGCCTTAAAAGCTATAAGTGCCCAAAATGATGTTTCTAGAACAGCTGTATTTAATATGTCATCAGCAAAAACACATAGGAAAAACTGAATTATGAAGAAATTCATAATCTCTTTGCAACAGGCAGTCTTTATATTCATCATTTATCTGTTGTGGAGTCCTACTTTTTGCTTTTTATCTAGAAACTCGTCTCGTTCTTTTTGTGCCATAATTTCTTTCAGAACTTTTTTTTTCAGAATATGGGCATTTCTTTTTATTCTGTGCTGAGAAAAAAAATTGTCCATTTATTGCATTTTTCATTTCTTTGCTGTGAGTGCCTGTGTTCTACTTGGCAAGGATGAGCTTCATTTGATTTATGGTCCCTTCCTTTTTCTTCTTTCTGAACCCTTTTGCCTTCCAGCTTTCTCCATTCATTTGAAAACATGAAGGTTTGATGCAGGTGAACTAGCTTCCCTGAAAATATAGAGCTTGACACAAATCACAAAAACTTTCCTATAAAGTTGTATATCAGATGAAGATTGTTAAAAGGAAAAGCTGCCTAAAGCATCTCATTTCAGATTACCCAGAGAAGAAGCTTTTGTCAGAAACCATCATTCTGGGTAGAGGAAATGCATTCCTCACCTCCCAACGCAGCACATAGTTTCCCTGAATAACTGAAATTTTATTCCACAGAGTTCCCATTATTAGTATTCTCTTAAGCAACATGATAAGAACTTCAGAGGAAAAAATATCTGTCTGCTTATTTTATAATCATGTTTGGTATTTTATCGTAGGTTATATCTTTTGAATGAGTTTTTTAGCAACTTCCAAAAGCCAAATCTGGGAGGGCTTTTAAGAGTCATAGACCCATTTTACAGTTTTAAATAATAGAGTCTCTCATATTTATATAACCATAACAGTAGAAGGAAATGACATACAAGTTTTGCTCCCCATACAAAAATTATCACTCAGAATACATTTTAAACATGCTGATAGGAAAAGGAAAACTAAGATAAAAATAGTAATATTTAGGGTTTTATGTCAAATACAAATACAAAAGTACAAAATTCAAATAACACTAACAAGCATTTCTAATTTAAGATACCATTTCAAAGTTACTGTGAATATGGTACAAGGGTTAAAGTGCTTACCTTGCAGGCGGCTCACCCTGGTTCAAACTCTAACGACACACACGATCACCCAAGTAGAGTCCCTAGGTGACACTGAATGTGACCTCTTCCCATTCCAATCTGAATATTATATTGGGATTGCAGGAATGTCAGGTAGCTTGCATGAGGTCAGTACATATTTTGGGGGTCAGAATATTTTTGATCCTTATGGTTTCCTGATCATGCCAGTAGTGATTTCTGAGCACAGCCCTGAGCACCACAGGTTGTATCCCAAATGCCCCCCCCCCCCCAATTAACTAACAAACAAAAGAAGCAAAAGATACTAGATTCCTAATATGTAAATCTTTTCTGTGCTAAGAGGTTTTTGGAACACAAGAGATCATTAAAGCACAGGTGAAATTAAGGTAAATTGCCTTTGTGCTTCAGGTCAAAACTATACTTAGTCACGAAAGAAGCAGTTGTACAAAACTGATTTGAGGGTTTGTTGCAATTCATGAAATTGTTTTCTGAAAGGCCTAATTTCAAAACATTTGGTAACTTTCCATGAGAATTTCAGTGCTAAATGGTACAAGGTCGGCAGGAATTGCAAGCAATTAAAACCACCTAATTATTGAAAACTAAACAAGCAAGAGTGGCCATGTATTTCAGATAGTTCCAATTTACCACTTCTAAACAAAAAGAAGTCAGAAAATATTAAAAATAGAGACCTAGGGATATTAAAATAAAATATAAAATGGATATTATGCCCAAAGACAAGAGAGAGAGCCAGAAGAGCTGGTCCATGGTGGGAAGCTTACCACAAAAAATAGAGGGAAGTTACAAAGAGAAAGGAGCATTATGCCAATGGTAGTTGGAAACGATCAGTCTGGACAAGAAGTGAATGCTGAGGGAAGTAAAGTGTGTATTTCATCTCTTTAGTGACATTTTTTGAAATCTCAGTTCTGAAGAGAGAGTGGGTGGGAGAGGAGAGATAAAAAATAAATGCCTGTTATACACAGATATAGTGTGCAGTGGGAGGAAAACTGGGGACATTGATGACGGGAAATATTTACTAGGAAGGGATGGGTGTGGAACATTGTATAATTGAAGCTCAATCATGAACAGCTTTGTATTTCATGTATACAGCTATGTATCTAGCATTGATTCAATTAAAAGAATGATCAAAATTAGAAGGGGCCTAGGGTCCCTCCCAGCAATTCTCAAACAGCCAAACTGGTTGTTCAAGGTGTGAGCCTCAAGTGTTTTGTTTGAGAGACTCTAGAGATACATCTGTAATTCTAGGTACATCCCCATCTAGGTATATATATCTTCTTCAACCTGTCTACTATCTTTTTAGACTGTTTTATTTAGCCCCAAAATGATAAGAGTGAAAAATACCGTAGACTTTATAAAAAGTATAGGTATAAATATACATGAATAAAATATAAATTTCAATTACAGAACTTAAAACATATTTAGTTATGTAAATTTGATTTAAGATTACATGTATTTGATAAACATTATCTCATTTTAGGTAAGTGAATCATAATAAATGTCTGAGCTATTTAAGGCAAGCTACATAAGTATTGATCGTATACAATTGTTCAAATATATAAATAAGAAATATATCTACCTCAAAACTTTAATAAATGAAATAGAAAAATTAAGAACTTGAATGTCATAGTAAACAAGGCATGTTTCTAAACTTGTTTCTCAGTTTCTAACATTATTTCTGACAAACATCAGAACAGAGAAGTGTTTTAATTATACTGAAGTATGAATAATGAGATTTTTCAAAACTGATGATATTATTTATAAAATATAAGAAATTATATATGTACCCACCTTTATTAAGACTGATGTTTGGATTCATATTGACTAATTCAATGTCCCAGAAACAATTAATGGCACAAACATGTTAATTTTAATTGCTTTGAGTTTGTATCATCTTATTCTTGAGAGGAAACATTAGCAAGTTGAGAGTTGTCTATTCATCTGTTGTCTACATATTTATTTAGGTTGAATACTAAATATGATTATATTATATTATTATGATTATATTCCTTTCTTTTAATGTCTACCATAATTTTATTTATTTTTATTTATGTAGACTTGATTTTCATAACCAAACCTATATTCTCACAAAGGTGGATTATAAATTTGTACTTTTTTGTTGCTGTTCTATCTAATTTCCCTCATTTTCTTTATTTCACTCATTACAAAAAACTCTCTTTACTTTTTCACACTGTTTGAATTTTCTCAGCAGTGAAGCTAATTTTTAATTCCATGTATTTCATAAAATCTTGGAATCACAAAGTAGGATATGAGCTTTCTTTGTAACTTTGAGGTCTCCTAATGTATAGTCACTTTTAATCACTTCTAGAGTTTCCAAGATAAAGGTTTTGCACATGGATTTGAATCACTGATAGTTTAGGTGATTTATATTTATTTTATTCATTCCTTAGTTATTCTTTAAAAAACTTTCTAGTACTATGTACTAAATTTTTTGTCCAGGGTGGAGTGGGTTTCTGGAGAAATGAACAGAGGACCCCACTCAGCTGATATTTCAAAGCAAGGGTCTGAAAATTGGGTGATATGTAAGCTTTATGATCATCTGGGTCATCTCATAATGCTGGGGATTAGAGTCAGAATCTGTTGCACAGATGTAAGGTACAATGTAAGATATGCACATTAATTTGGCATCTACTATCTTTTCAGTCCCATTTACTTTTTACTATGATATAGTGTTACTACTGTGATGATAAAGGAACAGTTTTGCACATCAAAATCAAAATAGTAAAATATCACTTAAACTACAGCGAACATTTAAAAATCTGAAAGAGGTCAAATGGACAACTAGTTAATGGCCTTCAAGGGGCACATTCTATGCATATGTCAGGTCCTGAGTTTGACCCTATTCCAAGAATGATGGTTGGGATTCTCTTCCATAAAATGCACTCTTGTTTAGTAGAATTTCATGAAGATTAATAATATAATATCATATCAGACACTTTAATGGCAACCTCTAGAAGTTATAGCAAGGAAGAGATATTTTTAGTGAAATGTATGTAGTAGAGATGGTTTGCTTCCTACATTCAATATACCAGGGGAAAAAAAAAACACAAAAGCGAACACCTAGCATTTGTGGTTCAGAGTGAACTTTGAAATCTAACATTTATGTAATTGTTGAGGGCCTATTTCTTCTCCATCTGTATATTCTCTATATATTTTATTCTTTATATATTTTATATTTATATATTTTCTATATATTATATATAAAACAGCTTTTTGAAGTAAATATGTACTTCTTTAGAGGCAAATATTTATTAATGAATAATTAACAATGTTTAATATGGAAATATTAAATTTATTATTAAATATTAAATATTAAATTTTTGTAAGACAATACCAAACAAAAATGACTTCTAAAAATTAATTAAAATCACAGTTCAAAATTTTCAGGCAGAATATAATTTATATTTATATATTGATTACTTTGAAATATAAGTATATATATTATATGTTTAGATATATACTAAATATCTATGAGAAATTCTTGAATAAAATAAAATCTGTTGAACTTATTTCAAAAGTCGTTTCTAATAACCACCTTTTTGCTTAAAAATGGAAGCTTGGCTCACAAAAAAGAGTTGGATGGTTGGTGCCTGCAGCGGCTGTTCTCTTCTGCCCTCTCAGAGGCAAATTGTTGGGTTGGCTGTTTCGGGGCACCTCGCTGAACTTAAGCCAGCTATACTCATTTCCACAGCCTACATCTGGATCACTGCAACTTTGCCACCATGTTCAAGGCGCACCTTGTCCAGGGCTACATCCTGAAGAAGCAACTTTGTCACCATGTTCAAGGCGCACCTTGTCCAGGGCTACATCCTGAAGAATGTTCTTGAGGCCCTTAAAAATCTCATCAATGAGGCCCGTTGGAACATCGGCTTGAGTGGAGTGATCGCAGAGCATGGAATAGTCTCACGTCTCCTTAGTGCAGCATACTCTGCATTCCGAGGACTTCAACACTTACCGATGTGACCGCAATTTACCTGAAAGTCACCAGTACTTTCGGATGAATACTAAAATGTGTCATTGGCAATAAAGACATCATTACACAGAGAGCTGAAGATAACACAGACACTTTGGTCCTCGTGTTTGAAGCTCCAAATCAAGAAAACGTGTCAGACTATGAAATGAAATGAATGAATTTAGATGTTGAACAACCTGAAATTCCAGAACAAGAGTACAATTGAGTAGTAAAAATGCCTTCTGGTGAGTTTGCAAGCATATGCCGAGGTCTCAGTCATATAGGAGATGCTGTGGTTATTTCTTGTGGAGTGAAATTTTCTGCAGGTCAAGAGCTTGGAAATGGAATTATTAAAAGTCACAGACAAGAAATGTTGATAAAGAAGAGGAAGCTGTTACCACTGACATGAGTGACATGAGTAACACTCCGACTATCTGCAGATATTCCCTTGATTATAGAGTATAAAGTCACTGATATGGGACATTTATAGTACTATCTGGCTCCCAAGATTGACAATAAAATAAAGATCTTAAATATTCTTACGATTCAACAAAATGAAATAGCAGGTTCTTTGAGAAAGCTTTTGAGATGCCCACATTTACTTAAGTATCTTTTGTTGCCAAATTTTTACCTTTTACGTACATATGTAAATATTTTCTGAAAAATAAACTTATTTTTCTCTTCAGTCTCTACAATTTGAAGAACAAAATTCAATGTTAAATCTGGTCTTGTTAAGATATAAATACTTCTTGCCTTGAAAAATATCTTTTGTGCTCAAGTACAATTTTAAGAATTGTTTTCAATTTAAATCAAAGCTAAATAAAAAAAAATGAATGGGAGCTTGCCTAATTGTAATCCTTGATACCTTTCAATAGCCTCTTTGAAGAGTATAGATGTGCATATCTTGTTAGGATGATCCTAGGGAGGTTATATAATTAGTAATGTAAATAAATTAGTAATCTAAATAAAAAAGAAATTAAAAACTTATCTTAGTTACACATTTGCTGCCAGTGTAAATGTAAACTGACCTATGTTGTTAAATTACTTTCTTCTAAATTACACCAGATGCGAGCTGAACCATGTTAGTAAAGTTCACACTTTTTAGTTGACACATAAGGACTCGGATATTGATAATTTCTCCCCAAAGGACTGGCTGCACATTGACAATTTGGATTATATGAAAGATTGTTGAAAAATTGGTATTATCTAACATTTTCACAAAATAAAATGATTTCACATGTGTATGTATAATATGTCATTGAACATATATGTAGAGATTATAAAATTCTGTGACTAAATTTAAACTTATTACATGTGTCCCTGCTTTACTATTTCCAGTTTGAACCTTACTTAATGCAAGAAGACAGTTAACAGAATGGGAAAAAATATTTTCACTAGACATATCAGATAAAGGGCTGATATCTAGAACTTACAAAGCACTCAGAAAACTGAGCCCCTCAAAACCAAATAAAGCCATAAAAAAATGGGGAGAAGAAATGAATAGACACTTCTCTGAGGATGACAGAAGGATGGCTAACAAACACATGAAAACATGCTCACCTTCACTCATCATCAGAGAGATCCAAATCAAGACAACAATGAGATACCACCTTACACCAGTGAGGATGGCTCACATCAAAAATACTGAGAACAATCTTTGTTGGTGCGGATGCAGTATGAAGGGAACTCTCATCCACTGCTGGTGGGAATGCCCCCTAGTCCAACATCTATGGAGAACAGTCTGGAGAGTACTCAAAGAACTCAGAATTGAGCTCCCGTTTGACCCAGCAATTGCACTCCTAGGTATATACCCCCAAGTTGGAAGAACATTCATTCCAAAATACGTGTGCACCCCACTATTTATCGCAGCACTCAGTATAATAGCCAAATCTTGGAACCAACCGCGATGTCCAACAACAGATGAATGGATCATTAAGATGTGGTATCTATACACAATGGAATATTACATGGCAGTCAGAAATGATACAATCACAGATTTTGCAGCAACGTGGATGGACTTAGATCATGTTATGTTAAACGAAGTAAGTCAGAAGACAAAAGATAAACACAGAATGGTAGCATTATTCTGAAGCACATAGAACATACATCTCAATCACAACTAATACTTAACAATCAAATAACAGGGTCTAACAGGGTAGAAACTCCAATCACTGTAATAGTCAACATATACCTGGGAACAGTGCCCAAAACACATGAAAAAGGAACAACACAAACTCTCGACTACACATTATACCACAAAGAAAACAGCAACACCAGAACAGCAGCATAGATAGAACAGGTACGTAATCAACCTACTACAATAATGGCCCATAATAATCCTGTAGAGATCGTATACAGGAACACAGGTAAAGAATACCAAGGCAAACCACTGACTTCAATGGAAACATCCCATAAAACTACGTATTAATGCCTCTATCTTACTATATTTAAAATAACCTCTCATCTTTTCTGTCCTCAGGCATTCTTGGATACAAAGGGCAGACAAGCTAAGATGGCAACTCGGGATACCACACGAGATACCATACCCAGTTTGCACTACGAGATGGCCCTGAGAAAACTCTTTAACATGCACTCTATCTCTAGGTTTACCTTCTTTTAGGGTTTCAAGCACGTGACCAGTCAGACCACCGAAGCAGTAACAGCGACGTACAGACCCAAACTACATGCTCTATTCACTGAACACATTCAAGCAAACCAGCATTCCCTTGCTATTTTCTCCTCTCTTCTCACCACTTTCTTGGTTATTTTTTTCTTTTCTATTCTTTTCTTTACTTTCTATCCTTTCTCTTCTCCCTTTCTTTCTAATGTATTTTTCTCTTTTCTCCCTCCCTACCCCTTCCATACACCTTACCCTTTCCCCCCTCTGGAAATCCAACTATCCCTCCACCCCTCAATCCCATCCAGACCTCCCTCTATATTAAAACACTTCACCCTCAGTCCTTAATCTATTAGGCAACAAGATCGACCTCCTACCCCAACGAACCAGTACCCAGCACCCAAGAGAAGGGACACCCAGTCAAATCCACACCTCGTCCCGGGCAAGAAAAGACAGCCAACTCCCCTGCGGACTCATGCTGCGAGGCCCTCCCTACCAACTCCCCCTAACGTGGACTGTTTCTTGAAACCGGACCTAGGTCCAAAAGTATCCCCAATGCAAGAATTCTTCCAAGACCTCCCTGGCGCAAATTTTTACCAACCTGAATATGGTCAGGGGGTGTGATAGGAAGATGCCTGGGAACCCACACATCACAAGAAAAACCCAAAAGACAATGGGAAAAACTGTACTTCCAACATAGGCATAAGACCTGTAATACACCACCTTGTTACTTGCTCTCCCCCAAATGTAAGGTAGTCTTTTGCACCACTTTGGTCCTTTAAAAACTTCACTAACTCATTTTAGTTCTTTTTTTTTTCTCTTAAATTTATTTATTTATTTTTTTAAATATTGGTCCTATATATACATTTGCGAGCACATACATTTTTATTTATTTTATTTTATTTTATTATTATTATTTTTTTTTATCATTTTTGGGTATGTGACCTGTGTCTGTTATCCCCTCTGTCCACCCCCAACCACACCGACAATACAATGTAGCTCCACCTCCCCCTGCAAAGACACACTAAATAATGGGGAAATCTTACATATAAAATAAAGAGCTCTTATCTACTAGAGATAGGAACTCATAGTTGTTTACAATACAGGGGTATCTCCTACCTTGAAAATATGTCATGTGGAATCACTTAGACCTCAGATGATTAGATGCCAGTCATCCAGCCTTGAACCCTGGATCCCAGACATAGAATCGGCACAGCTCTTCACAACAGCTGCAGGAAACAAACTCCATCCGGGACAGCCTTAATACTGCGGGGTCAACAACAAGGGCCAGCGCTAACATGATATCCTGACAAAAAGGAAAATGTGAACAACTTGACCTTAGAACAGATTAGCCTACCTTACCAGCTAACGACAAGACAAAACCAGAAGACTCGGCATCCTTTGGTAGGTCCAAAAGCCAAGATCGTGACTTACAGATGACTGGCTACTAGAACCACGACCAGACAGTATACATCTTGGGACCAATAAAAAAGCCCTAGTTTAGGGATTGAACTATGACTTGCACAATAAGCATGATCCCCAGTCCCAAAAGGTCTGACAGAGACAAACTGCAACAGAATGGGCCTTCTGGAAGCACAAAGAAAGGCGCTAACCTAGGTGCCATCCTAGGTTCAGTGCAAAGACCAAGGTCACCACCACAGAAGATGGACTAGAAACGACACTGAGGTAACAGAACCTCTAGAACCACAAAGACTGACTTCACCATAAGTCCTTACCTCAGGATCTGTGCAGATACTGAGACCTCTAAACACAGAGCTCTGAGTGTATCACCCTGGACAGAACAGAAGTCTTCCACACACCAAAAAACACCACCGGGAGAATAAATGATCCTGAGCAAAGTCTAGAGCTGATCCCATGACAGTATACTCCAAGGATGGAGAAACCCCATATTTCTTAGGCCATTTGAATTCCTTTTCGAATGACCCCAATATTTACTGTGCCAGGGCAGGAGGGGAAAAAAACAAAATGCAAAAAAGCACAAAACCTTGGTATTTTATGTATATATGTGTATATATATATATATATATATATCTTTTACCTTCATTTATTATTGTTATTATTATTTTTATTTACCTATCTATTTTGGTCGATTTCTCTGTTTGAGTGTGATTATTGAAATCTTGTCCCCATTATACTTATTTTTTTCTATTCTTTTCTTTTCCATCGTTATGTGCTATGCCATGTTTTCTTATTTCAAGACCATGGGCGTGTTTTTGTTTGTTTGTTTGTTTTTGTTTTGTTTTTTGTTTGTTTTGTTTGTTTTGCTTTGTTTTCGTCTTTTTTGTGGTGCTTATCGATATAGCTGGAGTCCTCACTGGATAACTGACACTTTTTTTGGTACTGTGGAATGTTTCACCTTCTTTCTCTCCTTCATCTCCCAAATCGATGATGAGAAGCCTCTAGAAGGATTCCACCCATTTTGGGAGTAATTAGACTCTTACCCCAGTTTATTTATCTCCTCCTTTTCAGGCAAAACCACGCAACTTAATCTAGCTAGTCCTACCTACAGTTAAGGGGGAGATAAGGGAGGGCATCAAGACCAAACAGTGCAAGACTACTAAGTAGTGGGTTGGATACAGAGGGACCACATATTCTAGCCGCCCTGTGGATGAGGAAGAGGAAATGGAGGTAGGACAAAAACGGAGGGGTAGGGGAGGGCAATTTGGGGATGGGCATCCCCCCTGATTTTATGTAAATATGTACCTAAAATGTTATTGTCAACATTATGTAAGACACTATGATCAAAATAAAAATTATATTAAAAAAATGTCATTCTAAAACACCAACTGCAAAAAAAAAAATGAATGGACTACAAGTAAAACAAGCAGGAAGAAATCACTCTCCTAAACAAATATGCACCAAATGAGGGGCCAGCAAAATATTTAATAAAATTGTTGACAAATCTGGAAAATAATATCAATAACAACACAATAATTCTGGGAGACCACAACATGGCATTGTAAACACTTGACAGGTCAACCAGACTGAAACCCAACAAGAATATACTAGACCTGAAAAGAGAAATGGAAGAAAGAGGCCTAGTAGATATATACAGGGCACTCCACCTCTAGAAGCCTGGGTACACATTCTTCTCTAATGTACATGGGGCATTCTTCAGGATAGACTACATGCTAGCACATAAAACATACCTCCATAATATCAAGAGGATAGAAATTTTGCAGGCTACCTTCGCTACCACAAGGCCCTGAAATTATATGTGAACTACAAAGGAACACAGAAGAAAAACTTTAATACCTGGAAGTTAAACAGCCTAATACTGAATAACCAGTGGGTCTGAGATGAAATCAAAGAGGGAAATCAATACCTTCCTAGAAACAAATGACAATGAGACACAAATTTCAAAACCTATGGAACACAGCAAAAGCGTACTGAGAGGAAAATTTATAGTTTTGCAAGCACACATCAGAAAGAAGAAGGGGCAAATCTGAATAACTTAATAATGCGCTCATAGAGTTAGAAAGTAACTCAACAAAAGGACCCAAATATAGGGAGGCAGAAGGAATAACAAAGCTGAGAGCAGAAATCAATGAAGTGGAAACCTAAAAAACAATCCAAGATCAATGAAAGCAGAAGTTGGTTCTTTGAAAAAAATAAACAAGAATAATAGACCACTGGCAAAACTAACAAAGAAAGAGAGAAAGATAAACTTTATAATCCGTATTAGGAATGAAAAAGGAGAGATTACTACGATATGGTAGAAATCCAAAGGGTAACAAAACTACTTTGAAAAACTCTATGCCACTAAAAAATGAGAACCTGGAAGAAATGGATAAATTTTTGGATTCTTATAGTCTTCCTCAGTTGAATGAAGAGGATGTAGCATATCTAAACACACCCATCACTATTGAGGAAATTAAGACAGTAATCAAATGTCTGCCCAAAAACAAATGTCCAGGCCCAGATGGATTTACTAATGAATTCTTTCAAACCTTTTAAGAGGAACTTCTACCAATCCTGGCAAGACTCTTTTATGAAATCGAAAAAACAGGAACACTTTCAAATAGCTTTTATGAAGCCAACATCACCTTGCTACCTAAACCAGACAGTGATGTTACCAAAAAAGAAAATTACAGACCACTTGCAAAAAATTGAACTTAGACCCCCAGCTAACATCATGTACAAAGGTTAAATCCAAATGGATTAAAGACCTCGATATCAGACCCAAAACCATAAGATATGTAGAACAATACGTAGGTAAAACACTCCAGGACGTTTAAACTAAAGGCATCTTCAAAGAGAAAACTGCTCTCTCCAAGCAAGTGAAAGCAGAGATTAACAGATGGGAATATATTAAACTGAAAAGCTTCTGCACCTCAAAGGAAATAGCGTCTAGGATATAAGCGCCCCCCACTGAGTGGGAGAAACTATTCACCCAATACCCATCAGACAAGGGGATAATATCCAAAATATACAAGGCACTGACAGAAATTTGCAAAAAAAAAAACCCATCTAATCCATCAAAAAAATGGGAAGAAGAAATGAACAGACACTTTGACAAAGAAGAAATACAAATGGCCAAAAAGACACATGAAAAGAATTGCTCCACATCACTATCATCAGGGAGATGCAATCAAAAACAACTATGAGGTACCACCTCACATCCCAGAGATTGGCACACATCACGAAGAAGTGAGAACAAGCAGTGTTGCTGGGGATATGGAGAGAAAGGAACTCTTATCCACTGCTGGTGGGAATGCCGTCTAGTTCAACCTTTATGGAAAGCAATATGGAGATTCCTCCAAAAACTGGAAATCGAGCTCCCATATGACCCAGCTATACCAATTCTAGGAATATACCCTAGAACACAAAAATACAATACAAAAATCCCTTCCTTACACCTATATACATTGAAGCACTATTTTATCATAGCAAGACTCTGGAAACAGCCAAGATACCCTTCAACAGATGAATGGCTAAAGAAACTGTGGTACATATACACAATGGCATATCATGCAGCTGTCAGAAGAGATGAAGTCATGAAATTTTCTTATACATGGATGTACATGGAATCTATTATGCTGAGTGAAATAAGTCAGAGAGAGAAAGACACAGAATGGTCTCACTCATCTATGGGTTTTTAAGAAAAATGATAGACATTCTTGCAGTAAAAACTTTCAGACACAAAAGGACAAAGAGCTGGAAGTTACAGCTCACCTCATGAAGCTCACCAAAACAGGGATGAGTTTAGTTAGAGAAAAGACTATGTTTTGATAGTGACGGTGGTGTTCTTTACATGACTGAAACCCAAACACAATCATGTATGTAATAAAGTTGTTTAAATAAAAAATTCTTATGTTAAAAAAATAAAAGTAGAAATGAAAAAAAATGTCAACTGAAGAAACAGGACTGAAAAACTTGGTAGGCAAGATGAAAATACTCACTGATAGAGTTCTCAAAAGGTAGAAGTACAAAATTAACACACAGAAAATATACATCTATTAATATAGCAATAAATAAAGAGAAGAAACAAAGATATTAAAATAAAAAAACTCCTACTCACAGGTGTATGATGGTAATCACATATATTAAGTCAACTAAAGAGCTGAAGGGCCTATAAAAAGCCAACTAAAAGTTGCTACTTTAAGAAATAAAATAGGGCATAAGGAAATGGAGAATAATAACTTGCTCATAGATTGGGAGAATTAAATAATTAAGATATCAGTTTTTTCCACAACATTATTCAGATTTAATGCAATCTCTATAAGGGGTTTTCAAGGAAGTGAATCAATACTTCTGAAATTCATTGAAACAACAAACACCCATGAATAGCTAAAGCAATGCTTATAAAAAAAGAACATGGAAAGCTAAAATTCCCCTACTTTAAATTTATTATAAAGAGAAGGTATTAAAATAGAGTGTTATTGACTGAACCTTAGATCAATGGAATATACTTTAGTATTTTGATACTGACCCCAAGCATACAATAATTTAATTTTTGATAACGGGGCAAGAAACACAAAGTAGAGCAAGGAAAGTCTCTTCAACAGTATTGTTGAGATAATTGCTTGACTATGTGCAAAAACATGAACTCAGACCTCTATTTAATACCATGCACAAAGGGCAAATCAAAATAGAAAAAGACCTTGATATCAGATATGAAACCAGAAGGTACATAGATGAAAAGGTAGGCAGAACACAACATAACATTAAGTCTAAAGGAATCTTCAATATTAAAGCACCACTGTCCAAGCAAGAGGAAGAAAGATAAATTCATAGAATTACATTAAACGCAAAATATTCTGTACTTTAAAAGGAAATGGTGACTAGGATAAAAATGACTACCCTCATAAAAATTTTTACCCAATTCCAATAAAATAAGGGGTTATTATCTAAGATATACAAGGCACTAATTGAAATTTATAAGAAAATAAATCCATCCCTATCTAAAAAGTGAGAAGAAAGGAACAGAAATTTTTTCTCAAAGGAAAAAAAAAGATGGCCAAAAGGCACATGAAAACATGCCCCACATCAATAATCATCAGATAAATATAAATTAAATAACAATAACGTATCATCTCATATCACATCGAACAAGAACAACCAGTGCTGGCATTGACGCCGGGAGAAAATGATTCTCATTCATTGCTAGTATAAATGCTGCCTAGTCCAGCCTTTCTGGAAAACAATTTGGATATTTCTCAGAAAAACAAAAATTGAACTCCCTTATGATCCATCAATATCACACCTAGAACATATAAAATCAATACCAAAAATGCCCTTTGCATTCCAATGTTCATAATAGCACTAACATTAGTCAGAATCTGGAAACAAACCAGGTGTCTGACAACAATTGAGTGTCTAAAGAAATCATGGTACAACTATACAGTAGATGTATGCATATACTGTACATAGTATTCTATGCAGATGTTAGGAAAATAAAGTCATGCAGTTTGCTGATACATGATAGCATGGAGGTTATTATGCTGAGTGAAATGAGTTAAAGGGAAAGGTGTAAACATAAAATAACCTCGCTTATCTTTGGGATATAAAATAATTTAAAAACATGGTAACAATATCTTAGAGACAATAGAGAAGAGAATCTGAAGGACTAGTCCATGTAGGAATTTTTCCAAAAATAGCAGTGAGTGTAATTAGAGATGGGTCTGCATTGACATTGATAGTTTGATCTGATCACTCTAGATAAGAACTGGGTGATCAGAGGGGATAAAGTGACATGCATGGCACTCTATTCATGAAAAATAGTGAAAATCAGTGTCTAAAATGAAAGAGAAAGAATCAAAATGTCTGCCGTCAGATACTGGCTGGGTGGGAGGAGGGAGGAAAATGGGGTACCTTGGTAGCAGGAAAGTTCCCTTGGCTAACGGTGGTGTCATTTTATGACAGAACCCCAACTATGAAAATTTCTGTAACCACAGTGCTTAAAATGAGCAATTAAAAACATTTTGGAATCACTTAATTTTTTGACTTCTTTCACAAAGGAGTAAACAAAAGAATAAGTTCTCTGCAGTTTCAAGAAAAGATGCAAATGACAGCTGCAAAATAGTAGCCTAAATGCCCCAAGTACAGCCTTATTTGTTCTGAAAATGTCAAGAAAATGCCCAAATAAATCTGTACATTGTTAAGTCAAGTGGAAAGAGATCATATGGTTACATTAGAATCAAATGGAAAGAGAAATTGGAACAAATGGAAATCAAATGAATCAATGCAAAGAGATAAAATGGAAAAGATAAATTCGAGACAATAAGTAGAGTTCCCCGTACTTTTTTATAATAAAAGTGATCCCTCATTTTTCGAGCTTAATGGGAACCAGAACCTTCTGAGAAAGCTGAAAACTGTGAAGTAGGATCTGCACCTAGGAATTTCGTGTATGCTGGTACAAGAATGTTTTATATATGCAAAAAGTATTGATACTTCACACATTTAAGACAAAAATTACAACAGTATACATATTTACTTAAACGTGTCAGTGCTAATTAATAAGGTAGATTACAAAATCTTATACAATAATAAAAAACGAGGGATCGCTGTAAGCCCACTCGAACTCTTATTGACCAATGCCGTACCTGAATGCAACCACTCATCTTTCTGAGAGCCCGTGGTAGGTACTCTGAGTCAACTCATATGTTTGTGTGACATGCAGGGATCCTTCTGTCTCGCGCATCAACATGAAATCAAGCTCCTTTCCGCAATGTGGCTGCCGACATGGTTTTATTTTTTCATTTTTATTTTTTGATGAATATTTTGGAAAAAACTCATGAAGCACTGAAGCTGCAAAATATGAAGCAGAAAGTGGCTAGGTAATACTGTAATAACATTTCTATGGTAAAAATACATATTGTCAGTCTACAACATCAACTCTTGTGTTTTGTTCCACTAAAATACTCATTTTCATAATGCCATCCTTGAAATACAGGATTTCTAATAGTATAATTGTTTTAGACTAAAAAAACCTGGGATATGTATTTGCATATTTTAAAATGCATACTGACCTCTTGAAATATGCCATATTATTGATTTATTTTTTCAATGCTACTTTATCACTTAGAAAGCAATATTCTCCTCAAACCCATTCTTCCTTCTCAATTTAAGCTTTTAACAAGGTGAAAAGCAAAATTACTAGAAGAGTAAAGGATAATTCAATGTCACATTTCAGGAAAAAAGCAATTAAAAGTTTGTCAACAGAAAAAATAAAATGGAACCTTAAATTTTGAACAATATATTAAATTATATAATGCAAGAAACCTATTAAAAGAATTATTGGTTTGCAAGGTGACTTAAAAACAGGATACTTTTATGTTCTTAAACATAACAGTAACATCTCAGGAAAGAGTAACCAGAATTCTGAGTATCAGGACAGCATAGTGTTCCACCAAAATAATCTGTACTTTGCAGCAAAGGACCAACTTATGGCATATGGCAGTGACATGAGATTCTGTTTCAAGATCAAACATATTGCCTAGCTGTTATATTGGAGCTGTCAGAAAGGAGGACTGCCTCCATGCAAACTAGAACCTTCCACAGAGGACACACATAAGGCAGGATAGTGTGTCTATGGTTCAAGGCACAACAATAAGATTTCCTATTGTTGGAAACTATGACTTTACATAAAATAATAGAACAAACTAGATCTTTGAATGCATTATTGGAATCAATGCATGCCATCTATTTAAGAAAATGATTTCAGTTGAGGACATGCTATAGTTGATTTAGGGTAGATGTCTAAGAAAATAGTATGAATTATTTTTAGTTCATGCTGTTTTAGAAAAAGAAGCTTATCCATTTTTAACTGAAAACCCTAAGCACTTTCTATTCAGAAGAAAGAATATAAAGGCATAGATGTGGGTTAAGAGTATACAGAGTCTAGCAGTGTTGTATCTCAAAGCAAATGCCTTTTTTATGCCTATAACCTATGGGATTATCTAACTATTCACAGAAAACTTCAAAGAGGTTTTGAATGACTATAACATTTAAAATGTTATGTATGCCTCATATTGCCTGAGTAAAAAATAAACATATAACATTCTGTTACTCTTAGGCCCATCATTTACCTCTTCTTATGATTTTATAATTTTAGTTAAAAAATTTAAAAAAATAGAAGAAAAGTCTGAGGTGACATATATTTCCATGTATGACAAAATTCACTTGATTTTTACCACACATGGAGATGGAAAATCTAATTAATAAGTTGTCAGTCATCCAATAAGAAGATATGCCAAAAGCTCCCTGGAAAATTGTTTCATAAAGAAGTAGTTTTGAATTGTTTGATTTAAATGTTCTCTGTGTAATCAGCATTTTGTATCAGTTCTCCTAAATATGCCTTCTTGAACCAGCTTAGAGCAACATAATATTGTTTCCAGCATTAAGTCTAGAACATGAGCCAATATAAACCTATTTAAGTTTCATCTACTGATTAGGTAGAAAAAGAAAATGCAATTGAAACATAATGCTTTCCCCGATGGCACTTTAATCTATTTCAGTAAGAGTAAAAGATCAAGCAAATTCTGTTTATACTGATTCTTCTTAGAATAATAGAATGGTGGGGTTGGAGCGATCCCGAAACTTCTATCCAATTACCTTCATTACAAGTGAAAATAACAAGGACCAAAGGAATTTGCCAAGACCACACAACTTGCTGTAAAATTTGTGCTTAAACTTAGAATCCTCTCTCATAATTCAACAGGCAATATTCTTGCCCCATCATCTATTATGTATGTAGTCAAAACACGATTGCTAGAAATACACATTTTTTGGTTTGCTTTTGTTTTTGATTTTGGGGTCACACTTGGGAGTACTCTGGTATTATTCTTAGCCCTGCACTCATAAAACAGTCATGTCAAGCTCATGGGACATTATGAGACACTGGGGTTTGAACCTGGTGGACTGTGCGCAAGGAAAGATCCTACCCATTATACTATTTCTCTGCCCCAAGAACTACACTTTTAATGTGAGTGAGAGACTAGATACTCTATTACAGACTGAATACTATATTACACATTATCTTGTTACATATGTGAAATCAGATGTTAGTATATGACAAAATAAACTTATGTGGGTGGTATTTCATAAATGCCCTTACAAAGTAAAAGTCCAGGGTAACATGACATGATATGAATTTATTTTAAGTAGTTCCATCTTAAAATTCAGTTTTGGAGAGGAAGGAAAGTCTCAGCCAGTGACTCTCTTGTCATTTTTGGCCATATTTTTGTGACCTTCAGTTTTATGAACCCAAATGTATTATTTCAGGAAAAGACTATCAACAAGGACAATGAATGTAGAGGATATGTTATTTAAACCAGAATTTTATAGGAAAGATAACAAAAGAAAAAGTGTTACAACTTTTTTAGGTTTGCCTTGAGAATAAACATGGATGCTGTACTAGATAGTTTTTTCTTATTTGACCATAGGTTTATACATAGTACTATTTTATTTTTCTTTTTTTATTAAATATAATTTTTATTTTAATAATAGTGGCTTACATATTGTTGACAATAATATTTTAGGTACATATTAACATAAAATCAGAGGAATTCCCATCACTGAATTGTCCACCCTCCACCTCTGTTCCCATCCTTCTTCCCATATCCTCTTCCCTTACCCCCGGGGCTGCTAGAATAAGTGGTCCCTTCTGTGCCTAGCTTACTACTTAGTGGTCTTACACCTATTTGGTCTTGGTACCTCCCTTATTCCCCCCCAATTGGGGGTGGGACTAGTTAGTTCAAGTTATGCGGTTTTGTTTGAAGAAGAGAAAAGTAATAACCTGAAGAAAAAAAGAAAAAAAGAATCAGCTACTCCGGAAATGGGCAGAGTCTTTCTAGAGGCTTTCATCCTTGGTTTGAGAGATGAAGGGGAAAAAGAAGGTGAAACCAAAACAGTACATAAAGACTGTCAAATAAAATATCCAGTGAGCATTCCAAAAAAAAAAAAAGGGTAAGCACCATATAAAAGCCATGGTATTGAGATAACAAAAATGTGGCAGAGCACATAAGAAAAGAAGAAAATAAATAAATAAATATAGAGACATCCACTTCAATAGCCAAACCACAACAATGAAATCAACAAAAAATAGATAAGTAAATAATAATAAAAATTGTTTTGTGCTTTTTTTTCCCTCCTGCAGATGCACAGTAAATATTGGGGTCATTCAAAAAGGAATTTTTTTTGCCAAAGAGATACAGGGTTTCTCCACCCTTGACGTATATTGTCATGGGATTAACTATAGACTCCTTTCAGGTTCATTTACTCTCCCATCGGTGCTTTTGTGCTGTATGGAAGACTTCTGCTCCATCCTGGGTGATAGCAACAGACCTCTGTATCTAGAGGTCTCGGTATCTGCACAAGTCAAGGAGTTGAACTTATGATTATGTCTTTCTTTGTGGGTCTAGAAGTTCTGTTCCCTCAGTGTCATTTTAATCCGTCTTCTGTGGTTGGCGGTCCTGATCTTTGCGCTGATCCTAGGAAGGAGCCTAGGATAGCGTCTTCCTGTTGTTTCCAGATGTCCCTTCCGTTGCAATAGTCTCAGACAGACCTCTGGAACTAGGGATCATAGTTTGTTATGCAGGTCGTAGCTCACACCCTAGACTAGGGCTTTTTTATTGATCCCAGGATACATACAGTCTGGCCATGGTTCTGTCAGCCAGTAATCTGTAAATCACGATCTTGACATTTGGACAGACCAAAGGGTGACAAGTCTTCTGATTTTGTCTTATCGTTTGCTGGTGAGGTAGGATAACTTGCCCTTAGGTCAAGTTGTTCCCATTTTCCTAGTTGTCAGGGTATCATATTAGGGCTGGCACTTGTTGATGTCCGAGCACTATTAAGGATGTCCTGGTTGGGATTTGTTTCCTGTGGCTGTTGTGAAGAAGTGTATCGTTTCTATGTCTGTGGTCCAGGGTTCAAGGCTGGACGGTTGGTGTCTAATAATGTTTGCCACTGCATGTATCTATATATTTATAAGTAATATCTATAACAGAATGCTGCAAATATGTAGATATAGCTTTTTCTTATTGAATTCTGTTTAACATAAATAAGTTACTGGGGCATGGCAAGCAATACCTTTCGTATTTTAGGAGTGCAAAGCTGATAAATTAATTTCTTTTTATAATTTTCTTCCACTTAAATTTTTCTTATATTTTGATTTAATATTTTTTATAATTTGCAAAACTAGATAAGTGAAATGATTGCTTTATTATATATTTAATATTTATATATTTATATATATTTTATATTTTAATGACATTTTTATAGTTTTTGTTGTTCTATGCAAGCTTCTGCCTTACCTACTCTACCATCTCTCTGAGACCAGTTTTTATTTTTTCTAAATAAGAGACCATTGTTTATCTATACAGAATTTTTGACAATGATTAAAATGATCATCATATACTTTCCTTCATATGGATTTGTTAGTGCATAAATCAAAAATTGGAATATATATTAAATGCTTTATTTCAAACTTGTTTTCCTTATGTTCTACATTTTCATGAAGCACAGTATAAATAAATGGGTAGTATACAACATGCACACAAACCTAGGTTTTCAAAATAGAAAAATATCAGAAACTAATTTAAGTTAATTTATACTTAGTTCAGATGGAAAAGAGCATGAAGAAATTGTGAAATGGGTAAACGAGTCAATTTTAGGGAATGAAGGAATTAGATATTGCAGATGTCAAATTATAGCACTGTACAACTAAAATTTTTATAATGTTCAAAGATTAAAACAATTTTGACCTGTGAACAGATAAGTATGATTTGATTCTAGGATAATATTCCCAAGTTTCAAGAAACAAAATAATGTGAAGAGCAAAGGGAAAGTTGATCTTATCAATGCTCATCCTAGCTGTCAATCTATTTCATAAGAGTGGCGAACAATATGTTACAAACTCAGCTGATGGCTGTCTCTTTTGTTCTAACAGTGTCCATCTGACCAAATGTTATAGAAAATTGCTGCAATCATTCTCATGTATGTGAGTACAGGGGACACAGAAATAAATGAGGCACATTCAGTACACTGGTGTTAGTTCAGTACCTGGTTTGTTCACTCAGCACTGTAAGAATCATATAAAAGCTTGATAGAAAAGCAAAATGTGGATATTATGCCCACATCTACTGAGAAAGAAGTTCCCCAGCAGTCAGAAGAGGAACCAGAATTCTTAATTTACTATATATTCCAGGTAATTCTTTATTAAATATTTTAACTTGCTAAAGCATCCTTGGGAAAAAAATATGGGAGGCATTACTTTCTCCAATTTTAAATTATATTACATAGCAATAGCTATTATAAAAGCATGGTATTGTAAATATAGATCCTCAGACTAGTGGGATAGACTATAATATTCAGAAAATGTTCCCAGTCATATCTTTAATAAAGGGCCAATAAATCCAAAATAGAGCAAGGAAAGCTTCTTCAACAAGTGGTGTTTGCACAACTGGTTAGGAACTTGCAAAGAAAGCAAACTCAGACCTCCAGCTAACACTATACACAAAGATCAAATCTAAATGGATTACATACCTTGATATCAGGCCTGAAATCATAAGGTATATAGAACAACACGTAGGTAAAACACTCCATAACACTGAGACTAAGGTCATCTTCAAGGAGAAAACAGCACTCTTCAAACAAGTGGAAGCAGAGATAAATTGATGGGAATATATTAAGCTGAGAATCTTCTGCACATCAAAGGAAATAGTACATAGGATACAAAAGCCACCCACGGAATTGGAGAAACTATTCACCCAATAGCCATCAGATAAGGGGTTAATATAGAAAATATACAAGGTACTGACAGAACTTAACAAGAAAAAATATCTAACCTCATTAAAAAATAGGCAGAAGAAATGAACAGACACATTCTCAAAGAAGTAATACAAAAGGCCAAAAACACATGATGCAATGCTCCACATCACTGATCATCAGGAAGTTGCAAATCAAAACAACGATGAAGTACCATCTCACACCACAGAGGCTGGCATACAACACAAAGAATGAGAAGTATCAGGGATGGCCGGGATGTGGAGAGAAAGAAACTCTATTCACTGCTGGTGGAATGTTATCTCATTTAGCCTTTATAGAAAACAATATGGAGATTCCTCAAAAAACTGGAAATTGAGCTACCATATAATCCAGCTGTTCCACACCTAGGGATATACCCTAAGAACACAAAAATACAATTCAAAAATTCCTTCCTTACACTTACATTCATTGCAGCATTATTTACAATAGCCAGACTCTGGAAACAACCAAGATACCTTCAACAGAGGAATGGCTAAAGAAACTGTGACACATATACACAATGGAATATCATGCAGTCGTCAGGAGTGATAAAGTCTTGAAATTTTCCTATATGTGGATGTACATGGAATCTATTAGGTTAGTGAAATAAGGAGAGGGAGAGATATAGACACAAAATAGGCTCACTCATCTATGGGTTTTAGGAAAAATTAAAGATATTATTGCATAAATGCCAAGAGACCTAGAGCTGAAGTCTGGATGGACTGGCTCACGATATAAAGCTCACTACAAAGAGTAGTGAGTGCAGTTAGGGAAATAACTACACTAACAACTATCATGACATTCTTAATGAGTGAGAGCAGTAGAATGCCCTCTCGAATACAGGCAGTGGTTGGGATGGAGGGAGAGGCATTGCTGGTGGGAATGTTGTACTTGTGAAGGGAGGTGTTCTGTTTATGACTTAAACCTAACAAGAATCATGCTTATAATCATGGTGCTCATTATATATAATATTTTATTATATATAATATACAAATGTATATTTAAAACATTCTCTTCCTTCTTTCTCCTCATCCTCCTTCCTTTTTCTCTCTTTTTCCTTTTCTTTCTTGTTTCCTTCCTTCTCTTTTGAAATAATTTTGAAAAAGTGATTTTGAAAAAAATTTTGTGAAGGACTACTGCTCATTCTTTAAATGTTGGGAACAATTCACTGGTGATGCCGTCTGGTCTTGTTCTTTTCTTCGTAAAAAAGTTTCAAATACTTGATTCAATACCTTCACTTACAGGTTTGTGGGGGGTTTTCATTTCTTCTTGAGTCAATTTATCTTCATGTGGATCATCTAAATGATTGACATATGCTTGACCTTATGATCCTTTGCTATTTCTTTGTCTAGCTCAATGCTAGACAAAGGACCATCAGGTACCAACTTTTATTTGCTATTGGTTTTTAGCCATACTCAAGTAAAGTCAAGGGTTACTTTTAGCTCTAGGTTTAGAGGTCACTCTGAATGGACGCTGGAGACCACTTGGATATCAGGGATTGAATCCAGGTTGAATTTGTTTAAGATATTATCTTGCCCACTGTACTATCTTTCCAGTTTTGCAAAAGATTAACATTTGATCTGATCAATTCTCTTTCTTACTCTCTCTCTCTCTCTCTAATTCTCTATCTTTCACCACACAGGGAATGCTCAGATGTTATTTCAGGCTTTTCACTTAGATATTAATTCTTGGAGGTCCTTTGGGGACCACAAAATATTTTAATTTATTATTTTTATTTTTTGCTATACCAAATAGTGCTCAGTATTTACTCCTGAATCTTTGCTCAGGTATCACTTATGGACCCACAGACTTATTAGTTATTGGGGGTCGAACTTGTGTCTGACACATGAAAGGCAAGTGCTACATCCATGGACCCATTTCAGGTAATTCTTATGTCCATCATACCTTGAACATCACAATATTATTTTATTATTTATGGGTAGGTGTCAATCAAATGCTATGAAAAATCTAAACTCTCCAAGTTAAGGATTCAAGTGTTTAGATTCTAGAGTCCAGAAGTCAAATAAAAAGTATGATACTGGGTAAACTTATGCCTAATTCTATATTTAGTCCTTTTAAATGAGTGAATCAATTAAATGGAATAGATCACCTTTTTCGGGGGGTAGCAAACACCTGGTGACACACAGGGGTTACTCCTGGCTATGCCCTCAGAAATTACTCCTGGCTTTGGGAACCATGTGGGACGCAAGGGGATCAAATTGCTGTCCATTTTAGGCTAGTATGCAAGGCAGACAGCTTCCCACTTGTGCCACAGCTCTGGCTCCTAGAATATATAATCTTTAAAACAGTGCTATGACCAAATTAGTCCAACCACTTCATGAAAAACAACTAAAGAAAATAGTATGACAGAAAATAGAAAATATTTCCAGAATCACATCTATATTTCTAAAGATAGCATGTCAGCTGTCTTGAAATGTTAATACTTTAAATGATACCCTTGTTACAAGTATATCTAATGAGAATAGTTAATCTCCAAGAATGTGAGTATTCTCATTAGACACACATTACGTGTGGAAAAGAAACATATGATTCCTATTTCTATTTTATAATGCATCACATGAACTTTAAGCCATACATTTAATGATATAATATGCACTAGCAGTGCCCCAGATATGAACACCTCTTCTATTAATATCTCAATAGTGAATGGAAAACTGGAAGAAATAGTAGAATTATTTAAATAATTTAAATGATGATCTAAGATCAATAGTTGAAAATTATTCAATAATATAAAGTAGTTAGGGATTAAGAACTCATACATTTTATAATACAGGGGCATGTTCCACCCTGTTTTGTGTCATGTGGACCCAAGGAAGACTCCATGTGATCAAACAGTGACCATCCAACTCAGAACCCCAGATCCCAGATTTAGAACTGACACAGTTTCCTGCAACAGTATCAGAAACCAAACACCACCTGGGAAATTCCTAACACCTTCTGGCACCTACTTGTGCCAATTTTGATATGACATCCTGACAACAAGAAAATAGCAATAACTAGATCGACGAGTGGGTTGGCCTATCTTTTCACCTAATGGTAAGATGAAATTAGAAAACACGTCATCCTTTGATCTGTGAAAAAAAAAGAACAAGATGGCTAACTACAGAAGACTGACTTTTAAAACCATGACTAGGCAGAACTTATCCTAAGACCAATAAGAAAGACCTTAGCCTAGAATTTGTACAGTAACCAAGATCTCTAATTCCAGAGGTCTGACTTTGACAATTGTGACTGAGCAGAATTTTTGGAACCATAATAAAAGACTCTATCCTAAGCTCCGTCCTAGGATCTGTGCAAAAACCAAGACCACTGATTGGAGAAGACTAATTACATCAACAGTGATGAAACAGATCTTCCAGAACTGTAAATAAAGACTCTATCCTAGGCTTTGTCCTGTGACCTATGTAAATAGCAAGATTTCTAGTTACAGAGACCTGAATTAATCATCCACAACTGAGCATATAGTTCCTGGCACCATACAAAGACATTGGGTGTGAAAATGAGCATGTATGGAGCCTATAGTTGTTCCCTGGCTGTATGCTTCAAGGGTGGAGAAACCCAGTATCTCTTAGGCCAAGGGATTTTCCTTTCTAATTTCCCCAATACTTACTGTTCCTCGCAAAAGAAGATACAGAAATAAAGAAAGAAAGAAAGAAAGAAAGAAAGAAAGAAAGAAAGAAAGAAAGAAAGAAAGAAAGAAAGAAAGAAAGAAAGAAAGAAAGAGAAAGAAAGAAAGAAAAGAAAGAAAAGAAAGAAAGAAAGAAAGAAGAAAGAAAGAAAGAAAAGAAAGAAAGAAAGAAAGAAAGAAAGAAAGAAAGAAAGAAGAAAGAAAGAAAGAAAGAAAGAAAGAAAGAAAGAAAGAAAGAAAGAAAGAAAGAAAGAAAGAAAGAAAGAAAGAAAAAGAAAGAAAGAAAGAAAGAAAAAGAAAGAAAGAAAGGAAGGAAGGAAGGAAGGAAGGAAGGAAGAGAGGAAGGAAGGAAGGAAGGAAGGAAAGAAGGAAAGAAGGAAAGATAGAAGAAAGAAGAAAAAGAAAGAAAGGAAGGAAGAAGAAAAAGAAAGTAAGAAGAAAAAAGAAAGAAGAGAAAGAAAGAGAAACAAACAAAACCTTGCCACACCAGCCTCCATTTTTTGTTTTTGTTTCTTTTTCTCTTCATTCTCATGATTATTTTTTGGTTGTTATTTTTTGTTGCTGTTGTGCTTTTTTTATTGCTGGTTTTTTCTTTTCTGTTGTTGGTGTGTTGTTTTATTTCTTTTTCTTCTCTATTCCCTTTCTTCTTTTAAATTGATATTTATAACATCTAGATAAACTCCTTCCTTTTTTCCTTTTTTCCCCAAAAGAATCACATAATTTGAATCATCTAGTTCTGTCTCATAAATTGTGGGGGGAAATGGATGATACCAGGACCAAACAGTCATGTGAACATTGAGTGGAAATAAAAAATGATCAGACTGAAACACCAATCACAAAGTCAAGGACAACAGAATTGATACCCAATCTACAACAGCTGCACACAAGGGGATCAGTTACACTAGCAATCTAGGGGGCGAAAGAGGGAGATATGAAATGCATGTTGGGAACAGAGGTGGTTGGAGGACAACACTGGTGTTGTAAATACCTCTCATTCATTGTCACCATGTACCGTAAATATTACTGTGAAAGATTTGTAATTCAAAAAGAAAACAGTAGTATTTTCCTTAAAATAGAAAATTTACCATACTGCAAACTTGAATATCTTATGGTTGCTCCAGTAAATTACTCTAAAGATGGACATTTCATAAACCGTGAAATGCATTTTCACCCAGAAGATCCCACATGCCAGGATTCCTGCTCCTCTCCTACGGGTATGGCTGGGAATCTAGGCAGACAGCTGGCCAATGGCCTCCTGGGCTGACCACTTAGTCCAAGAGACCGAGATTCCCTTATGCCAGACGGGTCTTCAGGGCCAGGTCTGGCAACTGGTCTCTGGAGGGAGAGGGAAGGAGGGAAACTCCAATCCCATGCTTTTTCAAACTGGAGAGGAAGGTTGCAGCTGGACCCAGAAGATCCCACATGCCAGGATTACTGCTCCTCTTCTACTGGCATGGCTGGGAATCTGGACAGACAGCTGGCCAAAGGCCTCCAGGGCTGACCAGTTAGTCCAGGAGAGCGAGAGCCCCCCATGCCATGCTGGCTTTCTAGGACAGTCTGGCATCTGAGCTCTGGGGGTTAGGGAGGAGGCAAACTCCTCCCCCATGCTGTTTCATACTGGAGAGGGAGGCTGGAGCTGGACCCAGAAGATCCCACATGCCAGGATTCCTGCTCCTCTCCTACGGGTATGGCTGGGAATCTGGGCAGATAGCTGGCCAATAGCCACCTGGGCTGACCACTTAGTCCAGAAGACCGAGATCCCCCCATGCCAGACGGGTCTTCAGGGCCAGGTCTGGCAACTGAGCTCTGGGGGGAGGCGGGAGGAGGGAAACTCCTCCCATATTCATACTGGACCCCCTGCAGCGGTGACTTTTCTTACTAATACTCATTTTTATATACTTTTTAAGCATTATTTAAAAATGTTCTTTATTCTAAACGGTTCCTAGGAATAGAAACGGAATGCCAAAGATTTGGATGATAACACTCAAATAGATCTTTAAAGTCAGTCTTTATGTGGACGTGACTTTCTATACTGACTCCAAGCCGAAATTACAAGCAATTCATATCTATGTATTGTGTATAGCCCCTGTCATGCATTGCCTCTCCCCTACCCCTGTGTCTCTTCTATCACCTCATCTCCAATCCTGATCCGTTATTTTCCCCTAATTTAACCCTCTTTATCCTCTGGTTTTGTTCTGAGCTATTATCCCATTCAAGGCTTTTTGTGTCAAGCAGCACCAAAAATTGTGGTTTGTTTCATTGTTAATGAAGGGGGGGGTACAATGTTTATCACTTTATATCTATTCAACAACCAATTTCTGAATGTGTTTTAATCTTTACATTGCTATTGCTACCTTAATTCCTTTTTCAGTATGAATAGGATCAGGCAGATAGAAGACTGAAAATCTATAAGTTTATTAGAAACAAAGTTAAGAGTTGAAACTAGTTAGATTTTTCTGCAATTCATTCCAAACCTTCTAGTTACTTTTGAGCCTGATGACATGAGAGAATATTATGAAAAAAATATGTGAGAGTCAGATGCTCACAGTTCAGTGAGATACTGATCTGAATGATCAGGAATGTAGTTTGGGTGCAACTTATTTTTTAAAAAGAACTCTTTCTGGATGCCTACTGAGTATGATATATCCCTTTTAATGAAAACTTTTATAGCTGATTATTGTGGTATGGATTAGTAACACTTTGCCCTACATATAAAGGTAGTGGATATTAATTTTATTGTTCAAATCAAAATATAAATTGATCTGACAATTTTAGACCACACAATAAAATGATTCTTATACCATATAATATGTTGAGAAAATCTATTAAATTCTATCATGTAAATTCTGGAAGTAGATAATCCAAAGTAGATGTATGATCATTCTTTGATTTAAGTCTTAAACTAGATTATTTCAAGAAAACTGTGTTTGAAACAACATAGTCAAACTGATATTATGTGAATACTTTTATGAAATAATAGGTTTATGCATTTTATAATACATATCAACAAAGACTGGATCATTTCAACTGGTTTAAAATTACATAAAATCAAGAAAGAATATACTCAAACTAAAACCTAGATGAGCTCGTGGATTGAAGTTTACCAGAGAGCTGAACCTGTGGTCACTGGTCTATGTCCTCATTGACAAATACCATTGTAGGCAAGTGTTTGTGGCAATTTTACTATGCTGAATGCAGTGGAATAATATCAGTATGTTAAAAGAGTATCATTAATTTCAATGACTTTCTTTTTCTTGATACACTCACATTTTGCCTTTAACTACCCATTCCTTTGTATTTTTTTCTTTGCTGACTCTAATCTTATAAAAGTATAACATGAATTTGAGAAGGATGTATCAGGATGGGACCTATTTATTACTAGATCTATATTTGTTTTCTTATTTTTCAACTACTGTTACTATTGAGAAAAACATTTACATGTAAATATTTTATAGTTGTAGTATTTAAAGCTATTTACATCTTAAATGTTTCATCTGAGGACCTAAAACTTTGTGAACTTTCTGTTTCATGTACTTCCATGTCATTTGACCATTCTGTTACATGATTGGACATGCAACATGTTGCTGGGCATGCATCATACTATACTGTTTGCTATAATAAATAAATAAATGTTATTGTTCACTATAAATTATGTCACTAACACACTATAAGTATGTATACATACTTATAAATATGATAGAAATAGGCTGACTGAACAAATGTGTCTTAGTCATCTTTTTAAGCACTGAAAGCTTATTAGGATGCATCAAAGTTCACAGCAATAATTCAAGTTTGAATATAACTAAACTTAACTGACTTTCCAAAAAGGCAAACAAGCACAACACACCTGATGCAAGAAAGTGTGCAAATTATTTTATATATTTCATATTCACTAGTTTCATTTTCAGAGACAATCCTAATGCTAATAGCTAACTGAGTTTACTTTCATCCCAAGTGATGTGGAAGCAAATTGTCCAAGGAAATTTAGAACAAAACTTTACATGTAAAAATTGGGTGTGAAATTACATGTGAAATTTTCCATTGATATAGTTTATTAAACTGAAAGATAAATTTCAAAATGTTCCTTTTGTAGTATTCTAAAGTATAAGATCTAGACAGCAGAAAGCTGAAAAATAAGACAAGGAAATTGAATATGAACCATCTGACATGAGAATTCATGGCTAAGTGAGTGATGGGTCTGTGTTGCAAATCAGCCCCTGATGAGGTAGTCTGAAGGAGGGATGGAGGATGAGGCCTTTCTCCTCCAGCTAGGACCACGCATCTGTTACCCTGTTCAGCCAGTGGTTCTGAAGTGAATGTGGTGGGAAGAAAACCAATAGGCAGTCAGGCTTCTGAAGAAAACAGCTTTTTATTCCATAAAGAGGCCAAAGCCAAAAAGCCTAAGAATAGGCCCTAGAAAAAAAGCCCCTCACCTTCCACAGACCCTTGCTTTTATGCCCCAGAATCAGGCACCACCCAATGGTGGGAGCAGAATCAGGTACCACCCTAGGGTGGGAGCAGAATTCCAGGTCATGCCTAGGGTAGGACACAATCATCAATCAGGGTAGGGTCAGCAACATAATAATCCCATGAAAGTGTTTACATACACAACAATTTCCCCGTTTGTTTTTTTAGTAAATAGACAAAAATATACAAAAGTAAGTAACATTGTCTACAATTATTAAAGGAAAAACTAGTCAATAATAAAATGTAAAGAAAAACTTCTAACCTAAACACAGGGTGTCTAAAGCCAGAAACATTTGTCAAGAAATCAACTAAAGCTCCTGAGATGATAGATCTATGACGTACAAGATGAAGAATTCCAAATAAGTTCTTCCTTGGAAAAGCAGATAAAGAATCTGAAATTTAATGATCAAGGATCTAGTAGGTAATGGGGAGTTCTCAGGGCAATCAGAAAGCCCAATTGTAACTCGTAGACATAGATCCTTCGAAGAGATGCCAGAAAGGTTGTGTAGCAGGCGAGAAGAAGCACTTTTTCTTTCTTTGTTGCTGGTGTTGTTGGTTTTTGGTATTTGGTTTTTGGGTCACACCCTGCACAGTGGGGGCCAATGCAATGATGATCAATAGGTACCTGAACTTAATCCAAGTTCTTAGTACAGGCAGAAGTCCATATGAGGTCTAAAATTGATGTACCAAGTACGGCCAATTATTTATAGATGGGAGCATAAGTCACAAACCAGAACAAAATGTTTAAGGCAAAGAACCTCCCTGTGTAAATAAACAACTTGAGGGCCCATCCAAAATAGTTAGAACCTCCTAAAAACTTAGTATTTTGCCGATGATGCGCCCATGCCAAAAACACTAAGAACAGACAAAAACATTGTTTAGAAAATTATAGACAACAATATCTAACCCACGAACCTAAAGTCAAGAAAGCAAAACCCTAATGTAATACAATATCAATTCCTAAGATTAAAAACTAAAATAGAAAAACATTAATTACAATAGTCAAAAGAAGTGTAGTACCAAATATAAATTCAAAGAATTACAATTATAAGAAAAATCAAAAGATGATATTTCTACAGAGTCCAATACCAATCTGTAAAGATGAGGGGTCTGGAACTCCGAAAAGACCAGCAAAAGACACTTGATGGGTCTGGAAAAGCGGGTTGAAGCCTGGTACAGAAGATACCATAATGAAGAAGGAAGGCCAGTACAGTCAACCATGTGTTGTGGCATCCCTAAGCTTTACATCATTGCCATCATGAGTTTGTTGGACTTCTGCATTTCCTTTGGGATCGGTGTAATCTTGGGGTAGCCATTGTAGAAATGATCAACAATAGCACTGTGTATGTGGATGGAAAAGCAGAAATTCATATAGCAGAGTTTAACTGGGATCCAGAGACTGTGGGTCTATCCATGGATCTTTTTTCTGAGATTACATTGTGAAACAAATTACAGGTGGCTTCATTTCCAACAAGTTTGCAGCAAACATGGTACAAAACTCCAACAGTCATGGATTTCTTCCTCAGGCCGATAAATTAAGCTTTATTATGACCCAGCAATACTACACCTAAGAATATACCCTATGAACACAAAAACACAATTCAAAAATTCCCTCTGCATTCCTATGTTCAGCACAGCACTATTTACAATAGCCAGAATTTGGAATAACCTAGGTCCTTGACAACAATGAATAGCTAAAGAAATTGTGGTCCTGCTACACAATGGAATACCATGCAGCCATGAGGCAAAAGTCATAATATTTGTTTATACATGGATGGACATGCAGATTATTATGCTGAATGAAAATCGCCAGAGATATAGAATTAGATTAGATATAGAATCAGATTATTATGCTGAATGAAAATCGCCAGATAGATATAGAATAATCTCATGGTGATAATGCCCAGAAATAGTAGAGAGAAAGCTCAGGAGGTTCCCAGCCCAGGATACAAAGATCTCCATAAAGAACAGTGAGTGTAGCTATAATAGTGGAGGGTCTACTGGGACAATGATAATTATAATCGATCACTCTGGACAAGAAACAACTCAGCACAAAAAGTGGCAAAATTAACAGGCAAGGAATCCCTGCAATGATAGTGCAAACCACAGTGTCAAAAATGGAGAGAGAGAGAGAGAGAGAGAGAGAGAGAGAGAGAGAGAGAGAGAGAGAGAGAGAGAAGAGAATTGCTTGCAGCAGAGCAAGACAGGTGTGTGTGGGTGCAATGCACCATTGTAAAATTGTACATTGTATAGCTAGATAAGTTCTGATTAAAATGGGGTTGTAATGGGCATGACAGAAAATATATTTAATTCACAGAGTTAAAAATGACAAGTCTGTGCTTAGTGCTATATTAATTTAAAGGAAACAGTATTTTTAAGAATATGAAAAGATGGTCCCGGAGAGATAGCACAGTGGTGTTTGCCTTGCAAGCAGCCGATCCAGAACCTAAGGTGGTTGGTTCGAATCCCGGTGTCCCATATGGTCCCCTGTGCCTGCCAGGAGCCATTTCTGAGCAGACAGCCAGGAGTAACCCCTGAGCACTGCCGGATGTGACCCAAAAACCAAAAAAAAAAAAAAAAAAGAATTGAAAAGATGATATGCAAATAAATAGATGGTTATAGATTTAGTTATTTAGAAATTCTACTCAAGACTAAATTAATATTAGCATCAGCAACTCTATATTTTTGATGATTTTATGCACCAAATTAATAAGATAAAGAATGAAAGACTTACAATGATATTGCATCTCTGAGTTACAGTCTATAATTTTATTACTTTATATTTGAAAAAGTCCAAGTCAAGCTCAAACCTCTTTATTTACATTTTTCATATCAAAAAAGCTAAACTTTGCTTAAAAACCGTAAAATAAAATGAACACAAAAATCATATAAGGGCTAAAAATAAAGCCCAATGAATAGTTTATTTAACAAATGGAATGTTAAGAAATGACATCTTAGAAGGACTGAACCATATACCACAGATGGTTAGGAAAGCCAGATTTTCACTTTTGCTGTTTTACTATGCATGCTATGATAATTTTATTGAAAGTCGCTTTAGTGATTGAAATGAGAACTCTTCCACTACTTCTTTTCTTGGGGGGGGAGGGGAGGGTTTGAGCCACACCCTGTGACGCTCAGGGGTTACTCCTACCTATGGGCTCAGAAATCGCTCCTGGCTTGGGGAAAAAATATGTGATGTAGAGGGGTCGAACCGGGATCTCTACTACGTCAGCTGCGTGCAAGGCAAATGCCCTATGTCTGCACCACTGCTCTGGTCCTAACCACTTCAGTCTTAATTCATTAGTAATCCCTAAGTGCAGTGAAGTTAGAATGCATTTCGAGGAAAATTTTTGTACTTTAAGTTCAGATGAGCAGATTACACTGTCTAGGAAAATAGTACTGAAAGATGAGATCAAATGGCTTAAATAGGATCCTAAAATGTTTATTGGCTCAATTAAAATGCTTTAAATAAATAATTACAATTAAAGAAGAAATAAGAAAAGACTAAGGTTTGAAATAACAGGTGAAGAAAGTGCTTGAAGTATTTTTTAAATTTTTAAATTCTTTTAAAATTGAATGACCATGATATAAATTCACGAATTTATTCATGATCGAGTTTCAGTCATATAATGTCCGACATTCATTCCTCACCAGTGTACATTTCCCACCACCATTGTCCTCAGTTAAGCTGTGCTTAGTCAAAAGGTGAACCATATTTTGGTCCTCTGAATGTGAGAAGCTTTTACCAATTAAAAAACTTCAGAAATTTTAATTTAATAAATTTGTCTACCACATTCCAGATAAGGCTATTTGCCTTAAATCTTGTTCTTTGGGTAGAAAATAAGATTAAATAAAAACTTATGATTTCCAGATTCCGGGGAGGGGAACAAAAAGGACATTGGTTTATTTTCTTGATACACAACAGGCAGCTACTCTCAGTTCTACAGTGGTAAGCCTTGAATTCTTAGACCTTCATGTAGTTTGTTTGAAGGGGAAGCAATATAATTGACTTGATTTACTATTACCTAATAAAAGGTGTACTAGCATTTTTGTTTACATGGGTGAGACCTATAAAAGCACAAGAATTCTGAACTCCAGCTCAAGAACGTTCATGGAAACTCTTCTATAGCCACAAAGAGCCCTAGTCCATGGACTCTGAGAAGATTGCTGTGAGAGCACAGAATAGACTCTGACAATTTGAAGCATGAAAATTGATCGTGCCTTTCCCATCAATGCATTAGTAATGACCCAAGGCTGAAGATATTTTATTATATTTGTTCTTATTATAAACTGTAGATGCTGAAAATTATTATTGGCCTTTACCTAAAAAGAACAGATGTTACTCAGTTTTATCAACTAAGGTCACTGTCTTCTACATTAAATTTCCGCAATTTATTCATCTCAGAAATGTACCCTTTGACCAATATCTTCATATTTTTTCTACTGCTGATGGTGATCACCATCTATTCTCTTTTATGAGTTCAGCTATTTTTAGATCCCACATATAAGTTATAGACAGTATTGTATTTGTATGCTCCTTTCACTTAGCTTAATATGTTTAAGATGTGACAAATATTCCACTGTGTACATATAACTCACATTCATCTAGTCTATCATAGTGACACTGGTTGTTTTTATTTCTTGGCTCTAGTGATTAATGTCATAAATATCATAGTGCAAGGATACTTTCAGCATCCTGGTTTAATTTCCTTTGGGTATAAACCCACAGGTGGGATTGCTAGATCGCATGCTAGTTTTATTTTTAATTACAACTTTAATGTCTCACCACACACACACACACAAAGATAATTTAGTGAGGCTATGAAACTATTGATGAATGCTTTAAAATCATTTCATAATCTATACATATGTGAAATCATCCTATTGTATATCGTAATCTTACATAATTATATTCCAGTAATAGCACAATAAAACAAAAAATTTAAGAACTGACACTTCAACTTTAAAACTGTACTAAATAATCTATCACCCACATGATTTTCTACAGAAAAAAATTGGGAGAGAGTAATGTAGACTCTTTATGATCTAAAGCTCCTTTTTTCTGAATCATTAATATATAAAATTTTGTGAGGGGCTTACGAATGCTTTGAAACTTTAGTTCACATATATGTTACTTGAAACCAGAAATGTAAGAAAACAACCGAAATATACTATAGGGATAGATTCAATAGTGTGGTCCAAAAAATACACTTAACAACATTCAAGTATAATATAATGACAAATTAGAATGATGAAAAATAAGCACAAATCGTAATTAAAATGATATAGATTGATGTAATGCAAATGTAATTTATGGTTTATTCAAAGTTAGTATTAATGTGAACTTTTAATGGTATGCATAAAGAACAGTGGCTGCGTATTGCTCTTGGCAGTACTCAGAGATCCATATGGTGTCTGAGATTAAATCCATGCCTCCTACTTGAAAAGAATACACTCAGTCCATTGACTGATCTGTGCCTCCCAATTCCAACAGTTATCATAGAATATAGAAATAAATTATTGTAATTGCTATTGTTGACTGCAGAAGTACATTAGTTCCTATGGGCATACTGAACTTTTCACTACAAAAACCACAAGAAATATATGGTGATACGTGGTCACTGGCACTGCTAGGCTTTTTATGACCAAAGGAGAAAAAAGCAGGGAGCTGGAGCGGTGGTGCAGCAGTAGGGCTTTTGCCTTGCGCGTGGCTGACCTAGGACCTACTGCGGTTCGATCCCCTGGCGTCCCATATGGTCCCCCAAGCCAGGAGCAATTTCTAAGCACATAGCCAGGAATAACCCCTGAGCATCACCAATTGTGGCCCAAAAACAAAAAAGAAAAATAAGGAAAGCAACATCCAATTATCTAGACGAAAATGACATCAGTATCTTGCATGATGGTCAGTTGAAAATATTTAGTTAGAATTCTAGACTACTTTAAATTTACTGTGAAAGGTAAAATTTTGTGAGAACAGTTATATCGTGAGCTTTTAATATAGGAAAAACAATTGCATTTAACTATTTTGTATAGTAAAAACAATTGCATTTAAAGCTTAAGTTCGACTTACCTCACTATAAATATTGCTCTCTTTAGAAAAAACAAAGTGAAATGGAATTAAAGGAAAAAATTAAACAAAAATTATGAATAGAATTTTTAATCTTATTTGGTTTGAGGGTTACATCTATTGGTTTTCTGGGCTTACTCCTGACTCTGTGTTTGGCCATCACTTGTGCTTGGGGAACCATGAGGGTGCAGGGTCTTTCCTGCTGTACTATTGTTCCAACTTCTAAAATAATTTCATATACTTGCATTTGTCTCTCTGTAGAAAATGAGGTTTTAAGAACCAAGTCTCATTCTGAGGTATAGTTCTGAGGTACAGTTTTGTTTAGACTATGATATAAATTATTATAAAAATGAAGCGATTCAATGAGAAATAAAAATATGTGTGAATTAAAAATAACTCTAAAGTAAACAAGAGAATAAAAATAGAAAGATAAATGTATTTACAAATTTATATTAAGATCACTGACAGAAATTATGATTCCTATTGATTTAGGCCTCTGTATTACAAAGCAGCAGCAAAGTTTTCCAAGATAAAAGAGAAACAGATATAGGAAATTTGGACAGAGGGTCCACCTGTCTACACTGAAATGGAGAATTAAAAACAGTAGATTCACAAACCAAACAACCACCCAGCCTACTTGTTGAATAAACTACAGTTTCACTATTTCTTCAAATCATCCATTATATTTTGGACATATTACACTAGTAATAGAGCACTTGTGACAGCAGTTTTGTATCATTCCATCATTACTGAGCTCCTGCAGTTCATCTATGTTAACTCATGATTGTTTTATTTTTACAGAGCTCAATATTAATAAATAAATTGGATAGAGGCAATAACACAGAAGATAGGGCTTTTACTTTGTATATGATCAACCCAGTTCAATGCTCAGCATCCAATATAGTCCTCTGAGCCCACCAGTGGTTAATTCTAAGCACAGAGCGAGGAGTTACCCTGAGCACTGACAGGTGTGACCCTTCTAAATTGCTCCCAAATAAAATAAATAATTGAATGAGAATACAGATAGCTCACCAATTTTTTAGTAAATAATTGAAGAGTAATTGCTTCAGTAGCACATATACTAGTGTTAAAAGAAATGAAAAGCAACAGTGGTGAACTTAACTGATAGTGACAATTGAAATAATAACTGTGAGCTATTCAACTTACTTTCACTCTACTCCTGCACTACAACAATTAAAAAAGGCATAAAAAGTGAATTGAATTATTACTCATACAAAAATCTGAGATGTTTACTTCATTATATACATTTACTTCTTTTTGTTTTAATATGAAAGTGCCCATATAATTCAAGTGATTCTAATATAATAATTAAAAGTAAAATCTTCCAGGGCCAGAGTGGTGGCCCAAGCAGTAAGGCCTTGCATGTGCTAGCCTAGGACGGACTGTGGTTCGATTCCCCAGTGTTGCATATGGTCCCCCAAGCCAGGAGCGATTTCTGAGTGCATAGCCAGGAGTAACCCCTGATCGTCACTAGGTGTGGCCCAAAAAAGCGAAAAACAAAGAGTAAAATCTTCCATAGTTAATTTAGATAAACGCATTATCAGTTATGTTATAACTCAGTATAGAATTGGCTATAACTTGGTGGACATAAGTATGGGTCGCACCCAGTGGTGCTGAAGGTTTACAATTGAATGTACTCAGATACCATTCTTGGCAAAATTGTGGGGCCCATAGTTTGTGCCAGAATTGAAGCAGAATGGTTACAGGCAAGTAACTATCTTAACCCATTGGACTATCTCTTCAGCCTCCAAATACAACTTTTTATAAATTAAATTATTTGAAAATAATGAAAATATCTTGACTATTTACATAAAATATGACTTTATCAATATACCTATTAAAAGTCTTCTTTCCTTTTGTGTATGCATACATTGCATAGCCTTTATCAGTACATAAAGACTAGTTATTATACTAAAAATAATAGCCAGTATACTCATTATTTTTCATAATAATATTTTACATAATAATAACTTATCATGTATTTTATCACACCAAATATATAAAGATCATTTTAGATAAAGAGCAATACAGACAACTGCATGAAAATGACTATTTAAAAATTACAGGAGGATAAAGAATAATTTTTCTTCAATTCCCTATTAAAATAGAATTGAAGGGACTAACTAACATATTAGCAAGCCATAATAGCAGAAGAGCATAGGCAGAAAACTATAGAGATGAACTTGAAGACAAATTTCAAGCAAACATTAATGAAGAAGTTAAATAAGAATAGAGAGATAAAAGGATGGAATAAAATATAAGATATTTAATGAACAAAGAAAAGAAAAAAATTTCCAAATTGCAGAAATTACAGGAGGGGAGGACATGGGGAAAGGGGAAGAACAAGTAGTGGGAGAAATATTAACAGAGGACTCCCCACTCTCTGGAAAGAGTCAGCTGCACAAATCCAAGAGGCAGAAAGGAAAAAGGTATCAAAGGATACATTTATCAAACTGTATAGACCCAAACAGAATAAAACCAAGATATATTATAATCAAAATGACAAAAAACAAAGAGATATAAACTTCTTAAAGCAGGGCAAGAGAACTTTAAAAATAAAAGAAAGAACATAAGAATCATACAAGCTCCTCCGTACAAAACTGTTTTAGCAAGGAAGTGTGGAGTGACATATTCAAATTACTAAATAAAAGAAATATGCATATAGAGTCCACTCCCTAGCAAACCTCTCCTTTATATGAGATGGAAGGATACAAAAAATGCAGCATTTGCCATAAACAAATCAGCTTTAAATAAACTACTGAGGGGCCGGTGAGGTGGCACTAGAGGTAAGGTGTCTGCCTTGCAAGCGCTAGCCAAGGATGGACCACTGTTCAATCCCCAGGCGTCCCATATGGTCCCCCCAAGCCAGGGGCAATTTCTGAGTGCTTAGCCAGGAGTAACCCCTGAGCATCAAATGGGTGTGGCCTGAAAAAACAAAAATAAATAAATAAATAAACTACTGAAAGGTCATTTATATAAATAAAATAATCAATTGAAACAACACAACCCTACAAATATAATAGCAAACCAACCCTTTTTGTCAATAGTCTTCTTAAATATTAAGGACTAAACTCTTCTATCAAAAGGCAACAAGCAGAGGGATGGATCAGGGAAAAAATTATATTCATTTGTTGATAATAGGAAACACACCTAAAATGTCAGAATAGACACAGGCTTAGAGTAAAAGGATAAAAAAATAAAAGTCTCTAGAGGGAACACTTGTACAGCCATGCTTACATGAGGCCAAATTGCATTCAATCTCAACAAAAGATGGCAAAAAAAGAGGCAAAGATGTATACTACTTGATCAGTCTAGACCAAGAAATATTATTTCAAATAAACATATAACCAACAAATGTTGAGTCAGCAACTTATGTAAGGCTTTTTCTCACAAAACTATAGAGATACATGAACTGAAACATGATAGTAATGGGAGATTAAACACACCTCTCTCATCACTAAATAGATTCACTAAGCAGAATCGATCGATAAGGACATAAGAACCCTAAATGAGCAACTAGAATTGAAATTAGGGTACGAATCAGAGTAGGACAGAGGTCACGGTATTAAAACAGGTTGGAATGAGGCCATGGTAAGAAAAAGGTTAAAAATACTGTTTTTGTCTTTGTATTTTTGTTTGTTTTAGTTGGGGGACACGCCAGGTGATACTCAGGGGATACCTCTGGCTCTTTGCTCATTATTTACTCTTGGTGGATCCCAGGGAATCATATGAGGTGCCAAGGATAAACCTCAAGGATGCTAGTGTACTATATACTGTAAATCTCTCTGGCCTCTACTCTGTATTTCTTGATTACAGAGATCAAACTATAAGGCTTAGTAAAATTCTTGAATGAGAATTTTCTATATGTACTCGGAATGCCTATGAGTTTTTTTTCCTCTCACCTATTTTTTTTTATTTTTTTTCCCTCTGTACTTCGATATCATCCTGTATTTTAGTGGTCATATTTTATTTGCCACAAGTTTATATTTCTATGTATATATGTCTTGACATAATTATACTCACCTCTGTAATTCTGAGTTTGTAACACCTATAAGGTTAATAACCCTTAAATACATTTTTAATTTAATTTAATTTTATTGACAAAAATAAAATGAAAAAAGAAAGAGGCTGAGGCAATTGAAACCATTGTGATTTCCAATGTGCTTCATTGTTGAATTTCAGACATACAATGAATCAGGTTCTATCACACCACTAGAGTAAACCTTCTTCCACCAATGTTTCCAGAGTGCATCCTATAGCACCACCCTTTGCCCTCTGGCCTGTAAGTTTAACAAGACAATTTAAAGTTTGGATTGTTAGTTTGGATCTCTTGATGCCATTGATATTGACTTTGGCTTGAGTATTTAGTTCTGTTTTTGTTCTTATTTTTATCTTCACTAATGCCCCAGACACCACTTGATGCTTAACTCTTTTTATTTTCTTTCCACCTATTATTTTTATAGAAAACAATGCAGAGATATAAAGTAGAACAGAGTAATCCATATCCTAAGGTTCCATGTAAAAGGCAGGGGACCCTATCTAATTTTTTTAAAAAAAGGTGGCATTTTTTCCATATGCATAGCAAAAGTTGGGGACAATAGAAAGAATAAACCTTTGGCCTTAAATCAGGTTTTCCCTACCCAATAAGCATCTTGTCATAAGACCAACTGCAGGTTTTGGACATACTAAGTTGTTAAACCCCAAAGTGTTTTTCATGGTCCTATAAAAAAGTTCTCCTCAATCACTATTGTCACAGTCAGGCATTAGTAATTAAAAACTTGGTTTTTGTATAGATTCTATGTTGAAGTCAGGGTCTCATGAAGCATCTTTTGGTTTGATCTCACTGTTAGGTGGCAAGGTGAAGAATCCTATTCTGAAAGAAAGTTTTACTGTTCCAAGTCAGCTGGATGCCATATGAACCTACCCTGGATCAAGATGATGCTAAGGCATCATTAGAGCCTCTCCAAGAATTTTGATTTTTGGTGTGGTGCAGAATGCTATGCCTGTACCAAAGATAGGAACCAATGTTTGGGGGTGAATGGCCAGTGTACAATCGATTGAATCCTAAGTTAAATGTTAAGTTAAATCCTAAGTTAAATGACGCATTTTAATGGTGAAAGGAACTTGCAAAGAATAGGACTTTCCTTTTCTATTAGTTAAGACTTTCTATTCATAAGATTTTTTTTCATTTTAATGTGCCCATGCAAAAAAGAACAATGTCAAACAATACTTTTGATGTATTTAATAGAATTTTCTACTGAACAAATTAAGAAAAAGGGTGGCAAAACTGCATCTACATAAGAAAATACACAATAAGAAGTATACCTATTAAGACAATATACCTTTCCTTCTCTTAAACTGATATTTATAGCCTCTAGATGGACTCCTCCCATTTTTTGCTTGTTTGATTTTTGACCCATTTTATTTATTTATTTTTCTTTTCTTCAAACAGAACCACATAATTTGAACCATCTTATCTCACCTCACAAATTGAGGGGGACAAAATGGAGGGTACTATGACCAGACAGCCGTATGAACATTAAGTAGAAATAAAAAAAAAAATGATCAGACATGCTAGACACAGAGGGGAGTTGACACTGGAGATGTGATTGGTGTTGAAATATTATGTGCCCAAAACTCAGCTATCAATAACTTTGTAAATCACAGTTGTTTAATTAAATTTAAACATTTTTAAAAATAAAGAAAATGTACCTAAGGGAGTATACAAAGGAAGTAAACATATCTCTTTAAATATTTTGAAATAAATTGGGGGCAGGGGTAAAATCTGGTGCTCATCTTCAGCTTGTTATGTCGTATGTGGGGTCTGAAGAGAAAAAAATGGCCCACAACAATCACGAATCAGAAAATGTCCTAGAGCTGAGGGCCTCTCAAAGGCCGAATCCCATGGAGAACAGTGAATGAGGGTAGGAGAAAAGGGTAAATAAGCAGGATTTGCAGCAGCAGCTTCTTCTGGCCAAGGCAAGGCAGGCTGGGATGTTGTCCTTTAGCTTTGAGAGTCACTGAAACAGGGTTAGGGTTGGGGACTATTCTGGTTCCTGAAGAGTTAAGAACTGGTGGTAAAAAGGTTTAAGAAGGGAGAAATAACAAATCAGGAATGAAAGAGAGAAGGGATAGAAAAGGATTTGTAAAGTGCTAAACAGTAAGGGGAAATGAAGAGCTATGTATAACAGGAGGAAGGACATATACAATACAAATGGACATTAAATAGACATACAGGCAGACAAATGGACAATGAAGATTGATCCATATATTACAGTTGAAAAAACTGCCCTAGATGGCATGCACTTAAAAAAAATAAAAATTAGCAGATTTGATCGGAATGTTTTGCAATACCTAGGTAAATCATCAGTGAGGGCAAACTTTACTGAATAAAGGCATACTGGATTGGATTGTACACAGTACATTATTAAAGCAATCATAGTTTTCAAGTTTAGAATACTAAGTAATATAGTAGAAAGGGATGTAAAAAAAGAGTCTACACCATGAAGTAATCTTTAATGGGTCTTGAATATCATGGTTCTTTTACTAAAAACAAACTGAAAATGTTGGCATTATAATGTAATGGTAAATTAGCCTGAATTGAAAATCAATTGCAAAAATATACTCTGTGATGAGCACTGTAGCTAGATTCTATGGTATGAAGTTGTCTATTTTGGTGTCATCTGTGGATATAAACATTAGATCATAGTAGCAGTCATAATAACATGTAAAATTAATAGATCCAAATATTTTCAAGACATTGTTCTATGAGCATGTATATATAATATAGTCTATAGTATATAATAGAGCATAATACAGTGAGTTGCAAAACTAGGGCAATCCTTCTATATATCCAAGAATTAAAAGATTAAAGAGTAATTATAGACCTTAAATTTAAGACATTAAATCCTTTTATAGTGAGCACTGAGTAAGAGATCATGGCTTCCAAAAGCATTCTGCACTTGTTTCTGTGGATAAATAATTTAGACCTCTATTAAGAGCAGATATTTGGATACTTGGTCAATCTAAACAGCTGTATCCATTGCTGGAAGTTGCCTTGAATTAAAAAAAGAGAGTTATGTTTCTCCTCTCTCACTCAGTTTCTTTCCTTTGCCTAGCTATACTATTATTTAGGCCATTATGTTTCTTCATGCAGTTATTCATATATGTGATATCATTCTACATTTATTCTTCTTCTGGATTATTTTATTTAACATAATATCTTCTTGTTACATCCATATTGCTTCAGATTGCATGATTGCATTATTCCTTACAGCTCTGTAGTATTCCATTGTATATATGTACGCCCTCATCATCATGATCTACTCCTTTGTTGTTGGACATCTAAGTTGTTTCCAAGTCTCAGCTATCGTACTTAGTGCTATAATTAATAGTAGTGTTCATTTATTATCTTGGATGAATAGTTTTTTGTCCTGGAGTAGATACCAAAAGAGGGATTGCCGGTTCATATGACTTCTCGATTTTAGTTTACTGAGAACTCTCCATACTGTTTTCTACACAGTTCAATCAGTCAGCATTCCCACCAGCAGTGGAGGGGAGTTCTTTTCTCACCATATCCTCGCCAACAGAATTGTTTCCAGTATTTTTTTGTTTTGTTTTGTTTTTTGGGGTCACACCCGACAGCACTCAGGGGTTACTGTTGGCTCTATGCTCAGAAATCGCTCCTGGCAGGCTTGCAGGGACCATATGAGATGCCAGAATTCGAACTTGGGTCCATCCTGGGTTGGCCAATTGCAAGGCAAATGCCCTACTGCTGTGCTATAGCTCCAGCCCTGTTCCCAGTATTTTTTTTCTTGGTTTTTGGACCACACTCGTTTGACGCTCAGGGTTTACTCCTGGCTATGCGCTCAGAAATTGCTCCTGGCTTGAAGGGACCATATGGGACGCCTGCGCTTGCAAGGCGTTTACCTTACCTCTAGTGCCACCTTCCCGGCCCCTGTTCCCAGTATTTTTGATATGTGCCATCCTCACTTGTGTAAGATGGTATCTCATTGATTGTTGTCTTGGTTTGGATTATATTTATGTGTTGTGTCTATTGGCCATTTGTTGTTCTTCCTCAGAGAAGTGTCTGTCCATTTTAAATACATTTTTGGAGCATTTTAAATACATTTTAAGAAATTCTATTATAACTCCCTCTTTCTTCACATTTTATGTTATTTTATACCTCAGTACTTCTGAGTATACTTACATTTTTACATTTTTTCTTTTAATGTTTACCTTTTATGTAAGATCATTTAGAGTAAAACTATGTCTATGAAAATTTAGTGCTTCCCTTTGCTATTCCTAACACTGATTATTGTCCCTTGATAATCATCAGGAACCACTTTTACAGTGAGTAGCTTTAGGTATGATCCAATCATGCTTTTCTTCTCCCACCTCTAAAAAAGACCATTGATATTGCTGTATGCATACCTTATCTGGTGCTCATAACTTTTCAAAATTGTATCTTTGACCATTTCTACTTTTATTGTTTTTTATGTATCACTTAAATAGCACCTTCTTCTATCCTATATGAAGTTACTAGAGGAAGGCTTTGTTTCCATTCATATCTCACATAACACTAAGGAGAGTGTCAAAATTCTTGAATATAGCAGTTTCTAGTGAATGAAGAAATAGACAATTAATTGCAATTTCAAAGAGGAATAAAATATCTGAACTTTAATGCTCTATGTATTTTCTATAGGTAACTAAAATGTATACATCACAAAAATAGTAATCTCACAAAATGTAGTGTCAACACAAATCAAAGTATGAGGACAAAGGAGATAATAACAGATTCAAAATTTTCTCTTAGTCTAATTTAACCTTTAGAAGAAAATACAATCAACTAAAAGATTATTGGGCCTGAGAGATAGCATGGAGTTAAGGTGTTTGTTTGCCTTGCATAAAGAATGACGGTGGTTTGCATCCTGGCATTCCATATGGTCCCCTGAGCCTGCCAGGAGAAATTTCTGAGATTAGAGCCAGAAGTAACCCCTGAACACTGCCAGGTTGACCCAAGAACAAAAAAACAAGCAAACAAAAAAAACCCAAAAAACAACCTAACAGATTATTATAATATAATAAAGATAATAAAAGAAAAAAATTTCTCAAGAGATGGAGAAATATCTTCATACTGAATATTCAAACACCCTGGTTGTAAAGTGACTTAGCATAGCCAGGGATATATTACAAGGGTTAAGACAATTGCGTTGTATAGGGCTGACCCCAGTTTGAACTTGTTACTTCATATGATCCCTTGACCTTGGCATAGAGCCAATAGTAAGTTAAAAGCACCTCAAACAAACTAACAAACAAACAAAAAAGAGGTCAGGACTGAAAACTCCACCATGAAATTTCGAAAACCTGAAAAGGAAAGGGCTCAAAATACCTCAGAGAGGGAAAACAAGCAAACTAATTTAATTTTCAAAGCATTGTTTCCCAAAAGAAAAATAGCGTCTAATCTAAATAGCACTATATTTCTCAATAACAGTATTGGCATATATGAAACAGTAGCAGGTTATCATCAAAGTACTGATGGACAGTATTTCAAATCAGAATGAACATATTCAACCAATTTAATCTTTCTCTACAAAGTATTTTCTAGTTCAAATTTCAGGCTAACAATGGTTTATTTTACTACCAATAAATATGTTCTAAAACGTTGTTTCAGTTAGAATGCAAATCAGCAAAAGGAAGATGGGATTTGGGGAGAGAGAGAGGAGATAGGATATCTAAGTAAAGGGAAAGAGGAGACATAGGTAATAGAAAATATTGAAGGAGAAGGGAGTGAATTGGGAAAAAGGCTATTGGGGGAGTGCCAAGGAAATAAATCAGAGTTCAGGGTCCTTTATGCACAGGATCAATATTTTACCACCACTACTGCTCCAACAACCAGTTGTTTACATCAAAACCATGAATAGTAACATTTTATGACAATGTCACCTAAACTATTAAATAAGAGTAAACCTTAATTTTGATAAAATATTATTAATGCACAGTGTTAAAAAATCATGAAACAAGTTCCAAAGTGGTGTGTTATAAAATAACCATCACCAGTGCAACATTTCCACCATAATGTCCCAAATATCCCTCCTCCCCACCCCGTCCCTACCTGTACTCTAGACAGGCTTTCTATTTCCCACATACATTTCATTGTTAGGATAGTTCGCAATGTAGTTATTTCTCTAACTAAATGCATCAGTCTTTGTAGTGAGCTTCTTGAAATGGGCTGTAACTTCCAGCCCTCCTCGTTTTGTCTCTGAAAATTATTGCAAGAATGTCTTTCATTTTTCTTAAAACCCATAGATGAGTGAGACCATTCTGCATCTTTCTCTCTCTCTCTGACTTATTTTACTCAGCATAATAGATTCCATGCACATCCATGTATAGGAAAAGTTCATGACTTCATCTCTCCTGACAGCTGTATAATATTCCATTGTGTATATGTACCACAGTTTCTTTAGCCATTCATCTGCTGAGGGGCATCTTGGTTGTTTCCAGAGCCTTGCTATGGTAAATAGTGCTGCAATAAATATAGGTCTAAGGAAGGGATTTTTGTATTGTATTTTGTGTTCCTAGGGTATATTCCTAGGAGTGATATAGCTGGATTGAATGGGAGCTCAATTTTTAGATTTTGGAGGAATCTCCATATCGCTTTCCAGCAAGGTTGAACTAGATGGCATTCCCACCAGCAGTGGATAAGAGTTCCTTTTTCTCCGCATCCCGCCAACACTGCTTGTTCTCATTCTTTGTGATGTGTGCCAATCTCTATGGTGTGAGGTGGTACTTCATAGTTGTTTTGACTTGCATCTCCCAGTGATGTGGAGCATTTTTTTCATGTAAAAGGCATAATTTTTTAGAATATTGTGTGAAAATTATATTATCTCTGATAGTTATCTGTTACCATATTATAGACCACCTGTTAAACTCCTATGCATTTTTGAGATATAATAGAGATGCTAGTTTAAGAAGAAATACATCGGGGTCTGGAGAGATAGCACAGCGGCGTTTGCCTTGCAAGCAGCTGATCCAGGACCAAAGGTGGTTGGTTCGAATCCCGGTGTCCCATATGGTTTCCCGTGCATTCCAGGAGCTATTTCTGAGCAGATAGGCACGATTAACCCCTGAGCACCGCCGGGTGTGACCCCCCCAAAAAAAGAAGAAGAAGAAGAAGAAGAAGAAGAAGAAGAAGAAGAAGAAGAAGAAGAAGAAGAAGAAGAAGAAGAAGAAGAAATACATCTAATTTCTATTTTTAGGTGAACATACCTCAACTTTGTGCAAAGATTGTCTCTGTTAAAAATTTTTAAAACTTGAGGGGCCGGAGAGATAGCATGGAGGTAAGGCGTTTGCCTTTCATGCAGGAGGTCATCGGTTCGAATCCCGGCGTCCCATATGGTCCCCTGTGCCTGCCAGGAGCAATTTCTGAGCCTGGAGCCAGGAATAACCCCTGAGCACTGCCGGGTGTGACCCAAAAACCACAAAAAAAAAATTTTTAAAACTTAAAATTGAATTTTACATGCACAACCTACCTGAAAGTGTTTGTAAAAGAAATGTATCATGGATCCAGTGAGAGAAAATGGAAATGAGGTGCTTGCCCTGAACAAAATTGTCCCATATATCATTCCCATCATCTTCAAGAGTTATCAAGAGTTATTGAGCACAAATCTAGGAGCATGCCCAAGTGCTGCTGCTAGTTTTGGTCCAAAAACCAAAAGAAACCAACAAAAATGATCAGGGCCAAGAGGGCTCAAAGATTTGTAAGCAGGAACACAGGTTGAACCCCTAGCACTGCATGGTAATCCTAACATTTCCTGTCAATCTGCTCTGAATTCAGTAGTCAGGAGTAGCCCCAGCTCCAATATCTACCCACTCTGCCTAGGATTCTTCTCATACATCGAAGGAACAATTCAATACATAGAGCGTGGTTCCTAAGAAAAAAAAACTGTGTTTTTAAAGTTTTGTATCACTTATGAAGAAAAGTTCCCTAACTAAGCAAGCAATTGAAGATTTTGAATAAATAATCAAAATGATATGTGCATTACCCAGAGTGGAGGAACATAGAAAATTACCCAGGATTTTCCTTTATACAAAACCAAATACGGGGGCCAGAGTGATAGCACAGTAGTAGGGCGATTGCCTTGCATGCGGCTGATCCAGGATGGACCATGATTTGATCGCCGGCATCCCATATATGGTCCCCCAAGTCATGAAAGATTTCTGAACGCATAGCCAGGAGTAACTCCGGAGCATCACCAAGTGTGGCCCCAAAACAAACAAACAAAAACAAAATATACTGCTGAGAATACTGATAAATATTAGCATCGAAATAAAAGCCATATGTTTTGTAATAATCATTTAATATACATAAATTATACTGTATATAGAGATATATAAAGTGATGGGATTATTCATAATGCCTTCAAATTAGAATCTATAAGCCTATAGCCAAATCTGTGCTTTGCTACCTAAACATATGCCATAGAGTGATAAGACAGTTTCCCTGTCTAGACTGAATAGATCCGTCACTTAGTCTAGAAATAGAAAATCTTGATGAAGAAAAAAATTGAAATAGAAATAATGCAGGCTTATAGATAAGAGAGGGATTCTAGTCACAATGTTCTTGCCATCTTTTTACTGACCAATAGAAACAACAAACTCATTTCATTTTTTTTCCAATTGATGGGGAACTGGCACTGTGTCTACTTGCTGTCTCTGTCACAGCATTGGTCTGGGCAGCCTGTACTTGTTATTGTAACAGAAGGTGCCGGGTCGACATGTGTGTGTCATTCTGCCCCGAGTCTGGATTCTAGCCTTGATTACTTCCTAGTTGTGTGTCCTAAGAGAAGGTGCTTTTGTTTACTTCTTACTTCTGTGTCTTCAGATGAGTTCTCAATAGAGAATCTAATTCTGGTCAGAGATATCTATGACACATTATGCTGGAAATAATAAAGATAGCTGATTATAATTATATTATATTCCATATACATATTTTATATTTGTTAAATTTTACAATGTTACAGCATATTTATGAAAAACAATACTAAAATACATATTTACTAAAGCAAAAAATTTAGATCAAGTTACAGGGATAATATACAAAATAAATACCTGAGTAATGTAGCTCCAAGACTATTTATTTCCACACCTGTCCTCTCTGAATAGATCTCTAGTTCAGAGTACACTACTGCTAACAAGAGATGATTTCTACTCAGAATATTTATCCAAAGTGCTATGTTACTACTAAAGAATTCTTTTCTTTTTATTTTCCCCTTTATATAAATTTCTTTTATTTCTATAAGACAGTAGCATTCCTGATAGCAGAAAGTGTTACAAAATGATTGCTTTTTCTAATATTGATGGGTAATTCTGAGCTTAGAGCCATGAGTGACCCCTGAGCGCTGCTGGGTGTGACCCAGAAAACAAAAATAAAATAAATTAAAAAAAGAAGGCTGGGGAGGAGCAAAGGGCTCTTCCCCTCCCACACTCGCTCTAATATTGATGGGTAAAAGATTACTTATATGTCCCTTTCTCTCATCAGGTAGAAAAAAATGCAATTGATAAATATTATCCTGAACTTCGTTGTGCGAGTAAACCAGCAATACATGGATAATTGACTGAATGCTCCATAATAGCCTCTCCTTTCCAGTCTGCCAGGTTGATTGGCAGGCATTTCAGATTGGGTCAACTTTCAGTGGGATAAATGTCATTGAGAAATTCCCACTGTCTGTCTTGCCAGATAATTTTTCTCTTTTCTACATATGTCAATTTATAGCAGGAAACTTCAACTCTTGCCCTGAATGCAAGCAAACAGTTTATGTAGTAGGGGATTTGTAAAATAATTCTTACATGTCATAAATACAATCACAAGGAATCCGAGTTGAACGATGCTAAAATCAGTAAAAACAAAGGCAGATGGATAGATTGTGTCTAATGGTCTTCTGGGCACATGCAAAAATATGCAAATCATTTAAAGTGTATGTTCAAGATGTAGTATTATAAGATTATAAAGACCCAAACAGTAAAGGACTTTGCACTGAAATTTTGAAGGCACTTTTAGAACAGCTAAATCATTTTTCCAGTTAGCTCTTCAAAATCACTTTCATTTGGGGCCGAAGAGGTGGCGCTAGAGGTAAGGTGTCTGTCTTGCAAGCGCTAGCCAAGGAAGGACCATGGTTCGTTTCCCTGGCTTCCCATATGGTCCTCCCAAGCCAGGGGTAATGTCTGAGCGCTTAGCCAGGAGTTACTCCTGAGCATCAAACGGGTTTGGCCCAAAAAACCAAGAAAAAAAAAAAATCACTTCCATTTAATAAAATTTAAGCCTTTTCAAGTCCTTGCTTTTTGAGTTCAAATTTTTTATCTTCTAACTCAGTAAATCAAGACTCATGCAGGTTAGAATATCCTAGTCAATCCCTAGCTAGACTATCACTTTTCTTAAAATTTTGCAATGTAGACAAGTAATGACAAGTCTTTAATGTGAAAAAGGAAACTCCTGGAGAAAGAACTAAACTTCCGGAGAAGCAGCTGCCTTAATCAAACACATTTTGATGCTTGCCAGAATATAGGCATTCAAGCAGCCTAATTAGGATAATTGATCACCATATGACTAGTAGTATGATTAAACCACTGCTCTGTAAAAGTTATTTTGCTTACAGGAATTAGTACCACACTATTTCTAAGGCCCTGATCATTTTTCACCCAGTTCATTTCCAAGCACTAGTTCCAAGTTATACTCAACAAATATGTACTGTCAGTTAACCTGAAGAAAGAGTTATTTTTAAAGGGGGTGAAAGGAAAGTCATCAATGAAAAGAAATCTAGAACCTCAATACAAACTGACTAAACACTGGACATACACAGGGCCCATTAGCGTGTAAGAGCTTAAAAGTAGATGGAAACCAAAAGAAAAATTTAACAACTCTTCAAAATAGAGTAAAAAAAAGACTAGTCATTAAAAAGCAACTTGGTCAATATAAGCTCTATGACAAAGTTTAAATATCTTTTGCAGAAAGATAAAAAAAAAACACAGAATCTACATTAGAAGGTATCTTTCACAATGCACAGTATAAGAATTACTATACATGAAAAGAAACAGAAAAATAACTCAGTCACATTTCTGAAACAAAAGGGGAATAAAAATGTGTTGAAACTAACCTGATATGAATATGTGAATTAGCAGACATAAACTTGTCATTTAAATCAATTTAAGGGTTCAAAGTAAACCACAGGTTTGATGAATAAATGTAAAACCTTACTATAAAAATAAATTAAAATTTTAAACTACATGGAAATTGTTAAACGGGATAATGCTAAAAGAAAAATTCATAAACAATCATCCAATATTGTTGTGATAGCAGAAGAAATTGAAGAATGAAAAAGTATTCTATTTTAAGAACACATAAAATGATTTCCATATATCTAATTGATTTGTGTATGTTTGTACTTTGAATTTCAAAGGAAAATTAAATATAATGCAGCAGGAAAAATAAACTGAAGACTTATCAATAGGAATAGATAAGCCTTGTGAAAAACATCAAAATCTACCTTGATGCTACTGAAAACAATTGTAGTCAAAAATAGAATATAAACTAAGTTTAAAATAAGAATTATTTAAATCATATAGAATATAATTTTGAAAAAAGAAAACTGTATTAGAAATGGCCAATAAGGGCCGGGCGGTGGCGCTGGAGGTAAGGTGCCTGCCTTATCTGCGCTAGCCTAGGAGACGGACCGCGGTTCGATCCCCCGGCGTCCCATATGGTCCCCCAAGCCAGGAGCGACTTCTGAGCGCATAGCCAGGAGTAACCCCTGAGCGTTACCGGGTGTGGCCCAAAAACCAAAAAAAAAAAAAAAAAAAAAAAAAAAAAAAAAAAAGAAATGGCCAATAAAAGGTAATTTGGATAGTCTCTAAAATACCCAAAGAAAATAAAACTGAAAATGGAGCATTATATCTCAAAACAAATCATGGATCAAGGAAGAAACATGGACATCAGAAATCCTTTTAAAATAAATAATAAAAATGCATATTAAATTATGAGATGCATTTAAAGCAGTGGTAAAGAGCTAGTATTAGAAAAGGCACCACATTTACTTCTTTCTTTTGTTTTCGCTTTTCTTAAACTTGGGGAATGAATAATTAATTCATGTTAATTTTTACTTCTATATTTAAAAATGAGATTTATTGTATTGGCTGCATAGGAATGTAACTGAAAACCATTGGCAGAGCAGATACTTCTTAGAAATGCTTTCTGTTCTGTGCAATTTCTACTCGAGTAGATATTGTGATAGTGGAGACTACTCGCTGCTAGCAGCTTCACTGCATTAACAGAAAGATCTAAGAATGAATTCAACTTTAGCATATATGAACACACTTCTTGTTGAAAAGAATATTTTCTTGGATGTCCAAATCATCTCCAACTCCCTTAGAGAGTATTATTTATTTGCTCTTGTTTGCTCTCTGAGACTTATGAGTCCCGGAATTCTAAACTTTACACTGGCTCTCTCTGCTCCAGTGGGACACAGCTAATATTCTCCCTAGACATATCAGGATAAAAAGATAAAACTCTTGTTGGAAATGGAACAGAATATAAATAACTATGCTTTGTAATCATCTCCTATGGTGTATTCAATATATCCTGTTCTTATTTTCCTTTTCGGTTATATGTTTTAAACAAAATGGATAAATCCATAGCCATTAACCAACATGATCATTTCTCCCACCTTCCAATTTGCTGACAAGATTTTAGTAATCAAAAGAATCAAGAACCTGTGGGCTTTCCTTCCTTTCTTCCATGTTATTCCCTAGTCACTTTTTATCTGCCACTGTTATCCTGCCACCACGTGCTTTATTATTCAAGATATTAGAGCAGGGGTCCATGGCATGAAGAGCAGCTGTTAAACAAATTGGAATCTATGTCCTGTTGGTTCTAACACATCCAGGCTTGCTGGACTCAGCCTTTCTCACACAGATTTACTCTCTGTAGGGGACCTCTAGGCGAGGTGGCAGCTTTTCTCGATTCTGTTAAGATGTGAATGTTCTTAAAGCCACGCCAGCTGTCACGGTTGTAGTTAAAATTCAACCCCATCAATCTCACTTCACAAATTCCTTTTGCAATCAGAAAACCCATTTTTAAAAGAAAAAAAAAAGCAAGAAATATATTTACCCTATGCTTGGCACACTGCATATTTTAAGTGTCAACTCCACCATTCTCAAGTCATTTTTGGAAGATATGCAATGACAGCCAAGTCAGAACTAAACTTTCTCCTTATTAAAAAAATGCTGATTGCTTTTCCTTTTGGGGTAAAATTGGGCACCTTAAATACAAAGCTTGGCAGTTAAAACGTAATTAAAACACATTCATTACAGCACAGGAATTCAGTGACACACAAAGCTAGTTTAACTGGGCAATAGACACCCCGATGCCTTTCAAACACCAATGGGAAGTAATTTCCTGTAATTATTTGATAGTGATCGGGGCCAAGAAAATTTAATGAAATAGCTTCTATTTCCATGATCAATAAGGTAATTTTCTATGACACATTTAGGATAGCTCATAACAGGAAAAAAAAAAAAAAAACTCTGACAGATGAGATCAGCAGATTTTATTTTCAGTGTTTGTTTTACTTTGATAAGATCTGTGGATGTTTTTTCTGTTAAAGCTCAGCTTCAAATATTCTTTTAAATGTATAAAACCCAAAACTCCATATCAATAATCAGCATCCACACTCCTATTGTGGACTCTGAACTGGTTATGACTTCATGCCCAGTCTCCACAGGCTGAACAATAGATCTTGGGGCTTCCAATTGACTTCTCAGCCTTAGCAATATTAAGAATTATTAAACAACATTAGTTCAATTAAAAAGAAAAGGAAAAATTCATGTGTTTCAATAAAATGTTAAAATGTTTTGTTGTTGGGTTTTGGATGACATATGGTGATGCTCAGTACATACTTCTAGCTCATTGTCCAGGAATTCAATAAACAATGTGTGCTGCTGGAGATCAAATCCAGGTTGACCAGATACAAAGAAAAGACGTGAATTCCTGTACTACCTCTGAATTCCAAATAATTAAGTTTTAAAATAAATATATTAATAAAGAAAGTATTTTAATATCTGTCATAGACTTCTATAAAAATCTTTCTTTGAAACTGGAGTTGGATGATACACAGATTCAAGAGCATACTATTGACTTTTCTTAAAGAACATTTTGGTTTTCCTATAAAAAAATTCTTCACTGGTGATGGGTGGTGTTCTTTACATGACTGAAACCCAAACACAATCATGTATGTAATAAAGTTGTTTAAATAAAAAAATTCTTCAGGCATCTTTGCTGAGATGCCAACAAATGGTTACAAATTATATCAGGTAAGTTTTGCTTTGATCAATATCAACCTAACCTAAAGGTCATTATGACTGTTGATTCTTTCTGGAGATTTTCTTCCTGGGTCTCTGGGACTCCAATGTTTCTTAAGTTACTTCTCTTGAGCTTATCAAATACTTCTATTTTCATCTGTTCACGTTTTTCCATTGTCTGATCATTTGCTTTAAGGCTCTTTTCCAATCTCTTCTGATGTATGAAGTTGTTCTGCATCTCATCTTCCAGCTCACTGATTCTATCCTCAGCTGCTATTACCCTGTTGTAGAGGTTTTCCATTGAGTTTTTCAATTCATCTGCTGAATTTTCACGACCTGTTATTTGACCTGTTATTTCAGTTTGGAGTTTTCTGATTAAATCTTCATATTCTCTTGATTATTATTAGTGTTTTGTTCAACTCAATCTATGCTTTCTTTGAGTTCTATGAACATCCTCCATATTTCTTCTCTAAACTCCATATCTGAGAGACTAACTAGGTCAGTGGTTGGCAACCTTTGTTTTCAACTGAGCCAAATGTCACCAAAACCACGATTGAAATTTATTTTGAGAGCCACACAGGCACGAACTGACAGAGGCTAGGAGCAGATTCCTGACTCCTGGAGCAGCAGCCTGGCACACAGAAAAGCCAAATTAAAAGTGTAAAGAGCCACGTGTGGCTTGCAAGCCACAGGTTGCCAACCATTGGCCATGTTGGAGTCATAGGAATTTTCATCTTCTTTATGTTTGTGGTTGGTCTATTTTGTTTCCCCATTGTCACGCTTGTATTGTGGGTTTTTCTACATGTTGTGGTGGTATTCATTGGCTAGATGATGTGTGTGAAGTGAAGCAGAGTGGCCGCACTTCTTTGGCTCCACCCTTTGTGGGTGGGTCAACTCACCTCCAAGGAAAGGGAGCCCTCAGGGAAGGAAGCCACACAGGATCAAGTTTTAAGCTGGAGCAGACAGAGGAAAGTCCAAAGAGGTCTGCTATGCTTCAGAGCCACAGCAGAATTCAGCTGGCTCCACCCTTTGTGGGCTGTCAACTCACCTCAATGGAAGAGGAGCCCTCAGGGAAGGAAGGCACACAGGATCAAGTCATAGGCTGCAGCAGGCAGAGGAAAGTCCTGAGGAATCACTTTCAATGGTCAAACAAACTACAAACTAGGTAAGAACTCAGCTGCTTACAACTACCAAGGAATTTCTGGTTTACAAACCCTGGTTAACTTATATTACTAAAACTTTAACATGGATCTAGCAATTTCACTCTTGGGCATCATTTCATAACTACAAATACAAAAATATAAGCCCACCAATATTCATAATTGGACTAAATTAGTAGCCAAGATTTAGAAACTATTGTTAAAGACTGATGAGGTAATAAAGTCTATAGAAACATAAACACAATAGAAAAATACTTTGTGATTATAAAAGAGCAAGTTATCCCTCTTCTTCAATATGAATAGATATAGAGGGGTCATGCTAAGTGAAAATTAGTCAGAAGAAGAAAGAGAAACAAACACCAGATAATTTCATTCATATTACCTGGAAGTAGTAACAAAGAAAGGAAAGCAGTGAAAACAAACTTAACTCAAAACACAAAAGTGAGTTTCTCAGAAAACCTGTGAGGAGTGAACTAAGAGTACCTTATAAACAGTGGTGGAAAGAGATGAGCACACTAGTGGTAGACATGTCATAGTGGCATTGAACTTCGGAAATACAAACAATGACACTTTATAATTCATTGCTGCATCAATAAGAAATAAACATAAAAATATAAGGGAGAGGTTCAAACTTTGAAAGTATAAAATAGAGTGGAAACAAAAAGGATAAGACATGTAATTCTGACAATGGTAGGTACAAGTATGGAGAGAAGGTCCCTTAGAAGTCAGGGTTTTAAGTATAAGTATATAGGCTTACTTTAGTATATGTACTTTCATAAAATATCAGCATTTCATAAGTCAATATTCTCAAAGACTCCAGAAAATAAAATTACATTGTAAGTAGAAATGTATATAGAAATGACACAACTTCTATAACCACCATAGAAAGAGAACACTCAAGTAAGGTGGAGTCTTGATGAAGATGGGTGGCAGACTATTTGTAATCTGATGGTGGGTATACTAATGATATATATTATGAAGAGATGTTTAAGTGTATTCTTTAAAAATGTACCTTAGAAAAATATTACACATACATTTTTCTACTAATCTTTCATATGTTAAATTGTGTGATTTGATTAGAAATTCTGTTCTGCCATGTAAGTGGAAGTGAGGAAATATAGGTATAGGTATGTGAAAAGTCAATCTTGGGAGATCAGGGATAACCTGGCATAAACAGGGAAGCAGTCCACATATAAGGAAGTACTATAAAAATAGTCCTCAGGCAAACATTTATTATCCCTTTATCATTCAGGTCAAATATAACACAGCTAAATATTAATTAAATGATAACATAAGATGCTCTGGCTGATTTCTACTTAATAGAAGCATCATGAAAACACAGGGACAGCTAACAATGTTTGCATGTCAGCCTTATATAAATTTCTCAGGAAGGGAAATCTCTGAAGTACAAAGAAGTGTGTATATAATACATCCTCAGGTTCTAAATTCAGGGCTCTGGAGAGATTCAGATCTGGAATCTAGAAAATCGTGAGTGTGAGAAACGTATTCAAGAATTCCAACACAAAAGACTTCAGCCCACATGAGAGAGCGAGCTCTGTGGGAAGTTAGGAAACACAATACAGTGTGTTCCTGGAAATCTGAGTATTTATTAGGGAGGAACGGACCAAAGCCTTAGGTAGGATTAGGTGGTCTAATTACCAATCTAGGGTGCTATTGCTATATTCAAAGATGTTTTCAACCAATGATAAACAAGGATTAAATTGAGTTGGATGGGATCTGATTAATCCCACAAGTGGGTATTTTTAATATTTTTGTTTGTTTGTTTGTTTTTCTGCCATACCAGGTAACTCTCAGGGGCTACTGCTGGCTATGTGCTCAGAAATCGCTCCTGGCTTGGGGAACCATATGGGACACCAGGGGGATAAAACTGTGATTTGTCCGTCTAGCCCCAGAAAAGTGGGTTTTTTAACCAAAGCCTCTCTCTGATACAATACTATCTAGAAACACTAGATAAGCCTCTTTTGTTTTATAGTTTTGCCAATGTATAATTCACAAGTCAAATAGAGATATTTAGGGTATGAGGGTATTTGATACAGATATACTCTAAAATGACTGCTACCATCAACTTCATAAGCATCACTTAAAAAGTATGTGTGTTTGTTGAAAACTAAAACTTACTGTCAGTAAATTCCAAGTATGCACACATATTATTATTATTACTACCATGTTTCCTATATTATCCATTAGTTTCCAAAAATAGATTATATTTATTCTCCATAACTGAAACTGTGACCAGTCTGCTGCCTGGTTGCCTCTATCTCCAGTCCCTAAAAATCTCCTTACCCCTCTTTTCAGATTGAGTTTTCCATTATAGATATTAGATTAGTGAGCACAGGCACTATTGAAAAAGCAGCGATGGACCAGAGAGCTAATACTGGATCAGGATGATGCGTGCCTAAGTGTGGCCCCGACCCTGTTTAAACCCTGTACCAAATAGTTCTCCCAGCATCGCTAGGACAGCTCTGGGGAGACCTAGCACCGAAAATCCTGAGCAGTACTACAACTTTGGACCCCAAACTTATACAGCCTGGCTATAATCCTTTAAGGCCAATGAGCATCATTTGGGAGTCCATGACAAAAGACTTAAAAAGCAATCAGCAGCTTGTTTACAGTAAATGGCAAAACTGTGGAAATGCTGGCATCTCTGCCAAAGAAAAATGGAAAGAAAGGTTCATAAGTTCATACACTAGGTGTGATAACTGGAGAAGTGAAAAGCACAGGGAAAATAGAAAATACTATGGAGCTGGCTATTGAAAATAATAGGTCCATATAGTAAAATTATGAATAGTGCCTCTTACGAGTTTCAGTGAACTGTTCATTTTAGTTCTTTACATTTCTCTTTCGTGATCATTATCTCAAATCAATTCAATTCGTCCTCTTTTATATAGATATAAACTATACTTTTCCTGCTGTTATCATTGTCTATGAATGTGCACAGATATACATGTTTTTTCTTGCTTTGGGGCCAATCCTGACAGTGCTTGGGGCTAACTTCTGGCTTGTGTTCAGTGATTATCCTATGGGGGCTCAGTGACTGTATTAGTCACATGTAAGTCCAGCACTTCACCTCACTGTACTGTTTCTAGAGCATCCATATTCACATTTTAACTTGAATTTTATTGACTTTATTTGGGGGACTGGTATTCAAGAGGTACACAAAGGGCTCATGGCTACTCTAGATAATAATAAAAGCAGCTGGTAGTTAAATGTGGGGGCCTAGGAAGTAATGTTACTTGAGCCCTCTGGTGCAGGACACTTCCAGGACTATCCCAGTAATGCTTAAGTCACAAAGGCCATACCTGGCAATGCTGGGAGACCATACAAGTATCAAACTGAGTCGGGCATGAGCTAGGAAGGTGTCCTAATTGAATATAGTAATAGATAGTGTATAATTATCTATGTCTTATCCATAAGTTTATTTTTGTGGAGATGCCACTCCCAGCAGTTCTATGAGCTTACCTCAGATTGTAAGGATAAGGGGACCATATGTGGTGCTGAAGAACAAAACTGAGTTGCTGGTATAAGCAAATACCTTAACGCTTGTTCATTGTATTACCACCATTGAGGCCTCACCCTAATCTTATTTTAAAAAATGCCAATAATATCAATCCAAATTAGCCTTACTATTCTCCTTGCATCTGGAAGCATTTAGCAGTGCTATTTTCATAAAATAAGCACTTCTCATCATCCTAAGTTACACAGAAGTCATCAGGAGGACACAAAGCTACTGCTGTTTTTATTCAAATTCTATACAAAGAATGCTAAATACAAAGGGATTGTCTTAGTAGCCAGTCATGTCTAGATAAAACATTATTTTTGGTTCTCTTGATTACTTTTTAAATTTCTTCAAAACAAGTGAATTTAAATGAAATACTACTTGAACGAATACTACTTAGTCATGGAGAACAGCTGAAATGGTGGCTAAGTTAGCAAGATGTGTAGATGTGAAGTGGATAGAGGGAAGGATGACAACTTGATTTGAAAATGGGATGAATTCTCATGCTATGCATTTGCTTTGTCATAAACTTGTGAGCATCCTGTTTCTATTGACAATGGTTATTTCCACAAATATTCCTGCTATATATAATATATTCCTAATGATTCATTTTCTAAAGAGTTAACTATCTTATTAAGAATACTTAAAGTTTCAGATTAGACTGTAGTACTATAAAACTGTAGACTATAATACAAGGTAACCTGGATTTTAATTTGGAAGGTGATATCCAAACTTTTCTTTTAAACCATCAGATCAGAGCCGGAGAGATAGCACAGCAGTGGGGCCTTTGCCTTGCATGCAGCAGATTCACAATGGATGATGGTTTGAATCCTGGATTCCATATGGTCTCCCATGCCTGCCAGGAGCAATTTCTCAGAGCAGAGCCAGGAGTAACTCCTGAGTGCTTCCAGGTGTGACCCAAAAAATAAATTAAAATAAAACATCAGATCATTTCTTATAAATTAATTCTTTCCATTTTCCCTATATTTCTATTTCAGCCAAATAATCTTCTAAAGAAGCAGTCTTAGGGAGAATTAATTTCTTTATTTCTTGGAGAAATAACTGAAATCTTCAGAAGGCTATAAGAATTTTCTGTCCAGCTTTGCTACATTAGCTCACAGAATATTTGTAGACAAGCCACTGCTGTGCCAGATCACAGTAGCATGAAAAGAACTGCTGGGATTGGGCCAGATGAACAACAGACTTTGTGTATTGTTGGCCTAGTAATTGTCACATACTTTATAGCTTTTATCTTTAATCTTGACAATAAATTCCTGAGGGATAGATTTGCCAATAAAAAGAGCTGAAATAAGCTGAGAAGTAGGCTCTAGTCACTCACTAAAGTGAGGCAAGAAAGAGAAGTGAATGATCTCTAGCTCAGCATTGTAGAGCAGGGCATTTACTAGGCAGTAGTCACAGTCCTTGGTATAGAACCTAAGTATCTAGCCCATGGTTCTCTGTCTATACTTAGTGACAAACCTCTGCCCCATCAGTGTACAATACACTTACTATATATACTGTTAGAAGTACCTAGTACAAAAGGCAAAGAGACAACATATAAAGAGAAACAATACAGCATGTCAGATAATTGGCTATTGAAGAATGATGCTTGTCATTATTATAGTAACTGGTATTAGAAGCAAATTAAGGGTAGAGCTTCTATCCTGCACAAATAGTTCATTTACATCGAATCTGGTTTGATGGGCACTCATATTGTTAGTGAGGAAGCGTAATTATTGCAATAGTTATTTGTAACTAATATAATCACCTGTGCCACACACACAAAACCAAATCTAGTTTATTTTTAAGATGGCAGTTTTAGTTTAGTTTTATTTTTAGTTTTGAAGATGGCAGATTTTTAGTGTATTTTGAAGGCTGTCTCCTGGCAAGAGACCATGAGGCCACGAGTTTCCTCCACAACAGAGTCTGTTGCTGAACACAGTCCAGCAGCAATTGGTGCGGGATTGCCAGTGGCCATGCCATACCAAGTGGATGGCCACCATTTGTCCACGCCCTCACCCCAGTTATGACAGACATTGTAACAACACAAAGCAGGGAGAAAAAGAATGTTGACAAGACGATAAGAACAGATGAAATAGTGGTGAGTGTGGTGCTGGAGTCATGTACATAAAAACCATCATTAACAACATTAAAAAATCACAATTTGCCAATTTTAAAAGTCCAATGAATACATTAAGAAAATTAAATAAATGGTAAGAAAACATTTTTTTTAATTTATTCAGAAGGCAGAGGAAAATCACATTCATTGAAGTTCACTGTTTATTACTCACTGTGCTCAGGAATCACTCCTGGCAGAAAGTGGGGAACCATATGTGGTGCCAGAATTAAAACATAGGTGGTAAACCCCTTATCTGCCATACTCATGATTTATCCCCAAGGGTCTATTTTTTTTTAAAGAATCTCTTACATAACTAGGTTTAAAACTAACAGATATTGGGGCCGGAGCGGTGGCACAGACCCTAGGCATCTGCCTTGAGTGCACTAGCCTAGGATAGACTACAGTTCTATCACCCAGTGTCCCAAATGGTCCCCCAAACCAGGAGCGATTTCTGAGCGCATAGCCAGAAGTAACACCTGAGTGTCACTGGTTGTGCCCAAAACCCCCCAAAAAATAAATAAAAGAAAGAAAAAGAAAAATAACCACAAACAAATATTAGCAAGAAGAAGAAAAAGTAGTGCACTTACATACTTTCAGTGGGAGAACAAATTTGTTCAGCCTCTATAGAAAACAGCATGGATATTCAAAATAGCAAGAATAAGCTTATTACACAATTTTAGCAGTTACACTCTTGGGTTTTTATCCCAAGAATAGTGATTAAGTTTCTCTTTTTATCTAACTCATATTAAGATAATCTTAAAATATTGAGAAAAGAACTCAATGACAAAGCTGAGCTGGAGCAGTGGCAGTAGCAGTAGGCGTCTGCCTTGCAAGTGCCCTAGTATGGACCTCAATTCCATCCCCCGATGTGCCATATGGTCCCCCAAGCCAGGAGCGATTTCTGAGCGCATGGCCAAGAGTAGCCCCTGAGCATCACCAGGTGTGGCTAAAAAACTGAAAAAAACAAAAACAAAAACCAACCAACCAAACAAACAAAAAAAAAACTAACAAATATCAAAACAGATATTAGTCCTAAAAAAGGAATGTGGGGACACACCCTGCAGCTCTCAGGGGTTACTCCTGGCTCTTTGCTCAGAAATCACTCCTGGCAGTAATGGGGACCATATGGGATGCAAGGATTCAAACTAGCATTGGTCCTGGATTGGTTGCTTGCAAGGCAAATGTCCTACTGCAGTGTTATCTCTCGGGCCCTAGTCCTGACAATTTTATTCAGAAAAATTGATATTTGATTCATTATGAAAGATTTCTTAAAAATCTTTGATTACCTTTGTGTCTATTAATGGTAGTAATTTCTTACTTCTATGGCTGAAGACTAGTTTTTAAAAGTAAACCCATCACATAAGCTCATTTCATGAAGCTTACCACAAAGAGTGATGGATTTAGTTAAAGAAATAACTACATTGAGAACTATCCTAACAATGAGAATGTATGAGGGAAATAGAAAGCCTGTCTAGATTACAGGCAGGGTGGGGTGGGGTGGGGAGGAGGGAGATTTGGGACATTGGTGATGGGAATGTTGCACTGGTAGTGGTGGGGGCATCTTTCATGACTGAAACCCAACCACAATTATTTTTGTAATCAAGGTGTTTAAATAAAATATTATAAATAGAAAGACTACATATATTTATAAGCATATATGAATATATGACTAAATATCTATCTTGTATATTATTCTTTTGTTTTAATTATTCCCATACAAATATATCAAAAGAAAGACAATTTAAACTTTCATAGGTTATGGGTTAATTTGGAAGTATTGTTAAATTAGCTTAAAACTGATTTTTCTTATCCTAGTTGGCATTGTAAAATTTATATGAGACTGATAAGTCTCTCTTTAGATTCTAACATGTTTCTCAATGATTTTAAATATCCCATGACATATGTAACATAGGCATTATTTTTTCTGGTGCAAGGATTAGATTCCATGTAATATATATATATATATATATACACATATATATACACACACACATATATACTATATGTATATATATGGTATATACCACTGAGCCTCATCTGGCCTCTCTGAGAAAATTATAAAATGACTTTCTAAAAATAAGCTTTTAATATCTAAAATAAATTAATATAGAAACTACATAGTTAAATGGGTTGAGGTACAGCCTTCCATACTTGAAACCCAAATTTTGATCCTGAGACCATATGACTATCTGAGTACCACTGGGTGAAACATACAACACTGCATCACGGGGTTTGAACAGTGATTGGGATGTAAGCCCAAATGCTATTGCACCTGGATTGCTGGCCAGTTTGGCATCTCTGCAGCGATATGTGGCTTAATAGGCCATTCGTGTGGGGGCGATTTTTAGAGGTGGCTGGAGCTGGTATTGCTTTAGAAGGGAGGGGACGTAGCCTGCCTCTCTTATCGAGATTACCAGCTTTTAGCTGCACAACTGGCATACCCATAATTTGTCATGGCTTGGTTTACATCTCTTACAAAAATAGAGAGTCTATGAAGCTTACTGAGTGCAGACATGGTGTCTGTGACCTTGGCATGGGTTCAGCTGCCATGAATTACCTTTAGTATTCTATCTTATTATTTTAATTTTAGTGTGGATCAAGGACTCAAATTTGTATTTTTCACTCCACTGATGTACCCACAAATTAATCTGAGGAGAATTGCAGCTACAGGAAGTTACTCATTATAATAAAAATGCATATAATCTACAGAGTCATTCCTTTTCCTGCTGATTAGAGAGAACAAGCCCCATAAGAACCAGATCAATACAGTTTCAAAAAGGGCTAACATAATCTGTGTAGAGACAGGGAAGGTAGGATACACTTTGTTACTCTGACAATTTTAATAGAATGTATACAATCAAAATTTAAGTAACACATAGTAAGATTAATAATACATAAGTATTAAGGTATAATGTAATTTATATAGGAATGCATTATAAGAACTATAACAACCACTAACAGTAAATAATAATTCAAGATGTAATAACCTAATTAATATATAAGTCAATAAATAATATAAAACATATGGCCCTACTAGAAAATATATTAAGATGCTAGTTTACTATCACCTTAATAATAATTAAATAAAATATGAATAATGTAATACAGAAAATAAAATCTAAGTGTTAAGTATATATGAATACTAAAAACATTCGCTTTAAATATAGCATAAATTGATTAAACACAAAATAATAAATGGATGGCATCAAATACCAACACTAATAAGGTGGAAGCAGGAGAAGCTTTATTAGTATCTAGAAAAGAAGATTTCAGATAAAAGGAATGATTCCAGTTAAATATAAATATTACATAGGTAGCAACAGTGCTTCCTTGTTCTTGGAGATTTTTTTTAAAAATATACTGACTCACACACATATATATGTATATAAAGGAAGTGAAGGAAGAGAACAAAACAAAAACAAGTCAGAAACATAAATATATAAATATATACACGCCTATATAAAGGAAAAATAAATAAAAATGTATTTAAAAAGTAATTAAGGGAACAAAGTGATGCAGGAGACTACCATACATTTGGGGATAAACAGGTTAAGAGGTACTACTATATAGGTCTTAAACATATAAAGGAAATATAGACTTCCCCATTGTCTTTTGAGATACTCTTGTGGGGTGTGGAATCCAGTGCATACTTTTAACACACCCCGGTCTTGTTGAGTTTAAGAAATGATTTGCGGCTGAAAGGGCTCTAGTAGAGTTTTTGCACTGGGGATCCTTCCGAAGCTGAATTCGGTATCAAGCAATAGTCCACATTTGGGGGGCGGTGGTGAGGAGGGCCACAGAGCATGAGTCAGCAGGGGTGCTGGTTGTAGTTTCTTGCTGGGGGACAAGATGTGGGGCTGAATGGGTGTCCCTTCACTTAGGAGTTGGGGTGGCTTATTAGGGAAGGAGATCGGTCTTGATACCTAACGGGTTAAGAATTGAGGGTAAAGAGCGTTAATAAAGCAGGATATCAGATTAGAAATGGGGGAGTGAAGGGATGGTAGAATTTCTGAAGAGGGAAAGAGGGATAGCATATAGGAGGGAATATATACACTATAGGCCTGTATTTTTTACAATTTAGGTTTGGCTCTCCTAGAGGAGTCCTCTCTCTATGTACTTATACCCACATAAAGACATACTTTAGTGATCTATTCTTAAGATTTTGTTAGATTTTGTTACTCTAATAGGATGGGTCTGAGCTCTTAAGGACTGGTTAAAAGAAGATAAATAATTAGTTTAAGTATATCTTAAGAAAAAGAGGAAGGAAGAGCAAAAGATAAGAGAGTGGAGAACAGAAAAAATGGTAAATATAATACAAATAAAGAGAATTAATAAATCAAATAAAGGAGATAGGGTCTGTGCATCAGAGTTGGGAGGTTTCCTCAGTTTCTAGACATTTTGACAGTGATGGAGTTGGGCCTTGCTAAATGAAAGTTTCGTGGTTAAATAATGGCTGGAGCAGTTTAAGATACACATAGGTTTCGTGTCTCCTGTACTAAACAATGTGTTAATGAGGCCTACCTATGTAGTTAGCTACCCTATATAGTATTGTTCACTGCATCTTATGTATTGAAGTTCCTTAACTAAAGAGAAACTAACTATTGGGTTTTGTTTGACATAGATTGAATTGATGATGAAGAGAAAGAAGAAGAATGGGGCTGGGGTAAGAAGTAGGGAGAAAAGAGAAAGAGAGAGAAAGGAAATGTTAATTTGCCCAAATGTGTTCGATAAGTAGGTCCTGTAATATAAGTCTGTGCTTCACAGTTGACTCCTTCAGTGGTTTGAATGATCATATGCTTCAGGTCCTAATAGAGGACATAAACAAGAGAAAAAGGGTATATTGGAGTGTTTTATGAAGACATTTTCATAATACAAACTAAATATGCTATCTAGTATGACTGAGCACTGCAGTGTCAAATTAGGGTGTCCACCCTTTGTATCCAAGAACCCCTGTGGACAGAGAAACCGAGAGGTTATTTTATACCTAGTAAGATTAAAGCATTAAAACTTTGTTTTTGTTTTCTTCTCTTCCTTAACTTCACCTCTTTTGATTCTGCTTGCTACAAAAAACCTACAAGAAAAAGTCTTTCCTGGGATAATAGCTCGGGTCAAAACCAGGGCACAGAGATGGTGCCTGACACTCTTACTCCCAAATGCACCAGCAATATGATATAGCACCATTTATTTTGCAAAGGTATACTAAAAAGGGGGATTTTACGTATAGAAACAAGCCTTTATCACTAGGGATAAGAACTTACACATTTTACAATAAGGGCACCTACAACCTTGAACATATGTCATGTGGACCCAACTTAGACTCCAGGTGAAGAGACAGCGACCATCCAAATTCGAACCCTAGATCCCAGACATAGAACCGACACAGTTCTCTGCAACAGCTCCGGGAACCAAATGCTTTCTGGGACATTCTTAACACTGCTCTGAAACCCAACATGCGCAAGTTTTGATATGACATCCTAACAATGAGAAAATGGCAACAGCTAAGAGCAGGTTGTCTTACTTCACCACCTAAAGAAAAGATGAAATCAGAAGACACGTCACCCTTTGATCTGTGCAAAAGCCAAGATCGCTAACTACAGAAAACTGACTGTGACAACCAGGACTGTGAAGAACCTATACCAGAACCAATAATAAATACCCTCGTCTAGGCTTTGGCCTACGACCTGTACAACAACCAAGACCTCTAATTCCAGAGGTCTGACTGAGACAACTGCAACTAAGCAGAACTTCTGGAAACATAATGAACGTCTCTATCCTAGGCTTCCTCCTAGGATCAGTGCAAAAACCAAGACCAACAACAACAGAATACAGTGATGGAACAGAACTTCTAGAACCATAAAGAAAGACTCCATTCTAAGCTCCATTTTATGACCTGTGCAGATACCAAAATCTCTAGCTGCATAAGCCTAATTTTATCATCCACTATGGAGCAAAAGGTTTCCAGACACCACAAAAGGACCTAGGAAAGAGAAAAAGAACATGTATAGAGCCTGTAGTTATTCCCGTGACAGTGTGCTTCAAGGGTGGAGAGGCTTTGTATCTCTTAGGCTAAGGGAAGTCCCTTTCTAAACTCCTTAATTTTTGTGGTGCCTATGCAAAAAAAAAAAAAAAAAAAGCACAAATTATTTTTGTTTTTGTTATTGTTGTTTGTTTTCTTTCATTTGCTTTGTGTGTGTGTGTGTGTGTGTGTGTGCTTTTTTATTTAAGGACCATGGTTATTGTGTTTGTTGTCGTTATTGTTGTGGTACTTTTCGGGTTTTTTGTTTGGTATTTTTTTTTTGGTATTGTTGTATTTTTCTTCCTTTTCCCTTTCTTCTCTTAAATTGATATTTATGGCCTCTAAAAAGTTTCTTTCCAGTTTTTGCTTATTTGATTTTTGCCCAATTTTATTTTTTTCTTTCCTTAAGGCAGAGCCACATAGCTTGGGCTATTTTGTTCTGCCTCACAAATTGAGGGGGAAATAATGGAAGGTACCAGAACCAGACAGTTGTATGAAGATTGAGTGGAAATGAAGAGTGATCCCACTGAAACACAAAGTCCAAATTCAACGATGGCAGAGTCAATGCCCAGTCTACAATGGGCTGGACACAGGGGGTACCACTTGTGTAGGCAGCCCTGGGGTGGAGGATGGGGATATAGGATGCATTCTGGGGGCAGGGGTAGAGGGAGGACAGCATTGGTGGTTGTAATGCCCCTGATTCAGTGTCTCTGTGTGCCTGGAATATTGCTGTGAAGGATCTGTAGTCTACTTTGGTCAAAATAAAAATTATTATAAAATAAAAATATTATATTGACTCACATAGTTATTCATGATTCATTTCTGACATAAAAAGATTTTTACCAATACTTTCACCAACACCAGTGTCCCCAGTTTCCCTCTTACCTCCTGTCTAATTCTATAGCAGGCATTTTTTTTTTCCTGTTTGGCACTGTGGTCTGTGATACTGTTACTGACAGGCTATCATATCTTAACTCTTTTTTATATCATACACAACCTTTTTCCAGCACCAGATTCTCCTGTAGAATGATCACTTCCTTACATCAGTGTCCTCCCCACACTGTGGTAAGCTGTCTTCTAAGGACCAGTTCTCCTGCCCTTTGTTTTTAATATCTTTGGGTATTATTCTGTAACAATGTTTTCTTACTTTTCATAAATGAATGCAAACATTCTGCATCTGCAATATTCCCAATTCCTCTGACTCATTTTATTCTTGGTAAATTTTCCAGATTCAGCCATGTATCAGCATATTTCATGCTTTCATTTTTATAACTGCTGCTACGTATTCCATATTTATATGCACCAGAGCTTCTTTATCCAGACATTTCTTGAACACTTGAGTTGTTTTTAGATTTGGGCTACTGTGACTACTGCTATAATGAGCACAGAAATGCACATGAATTTTTCTTTGCATCACCCCCTACTCATGTATTGGGAGGATTAATATAATCAAAATAGCAATATTAAACAAAGTATTATATATATTCAGTATATATTAAATAAATAAACAATTATTACAATTCATATGGATCAATTAATTTCCCATTTCACTGAACAGGCAAAGCAATTTTGAGGTAAAAAAAGAAGTAATGGGAAGTATCACTTTTCCCAACTTCAAAATGTACTACAAATGAGAAGTAATTAAAACAGTATGACACTGGGACCGGAGTGGTGGCCCAGCCATAGAGCACTAGCCTTGTATACTGGTGACCTAGGACGAACTGAGGTTCCCCAAGCATGAAGCAGTTTCTGAGAGCATAGCCAGGAGTAACCCCTGAGCATCATTGGGTGTGGCCCCATCCCCCCAAAACAAAACAAAACAATACAAAACAAAACACAGTATGGTACTGATAAAGACAGACCCTCTGATCTATGGAATGTAACTGAAATTACACAGTAACAACTATAAATATACAGTAGTTAATATTTAATCAAAACATAAAATAGAGCAAGAAAAACGTCTTCGACAAGTGATTCTGAAAAATATTGTTTGGTTGTGTACAAAAATAAAAAAGAACTTTTATCTCTTCCTAATTTCTTGTGCAAAAGTCAATCAAAATGGCTTGGAGACCTCAGTATAAGACCTTTATCCATAAAGTACATAGATTCATGATGCTATGATATTGTTTGAGGATAAAATGCTCTGATCAACCAAGTAAGTGGAAACAAGAAAAACAAATGCAAGTACATTAAATGAAGAATCAACTGCATCTCAAAGGTATAAATGACCAAGACAAAAAGACAACCCAGAAAATGAGATAAATGATTTCCATTGATTTATTTAATAAAATATTAATAGTCAAGATGCATAAGTCATACACTCCCCTTCACCAGTGCAACCTTCCCACCATCACAGAGATTGTTAATACATGAACATTTCATAACAGAATTTGAAAACATAAAATTAAAATGTGGATTTAAAACAATGACAAAGATAAAATCACAGCTATATATTATTCTTTAGTAAGGATATAAAAATTTTAACTGTATTTACAAACGTGAGCTGACATATATTGTATAATTTGTGTGCCAAACCATAACACAACAAATTAAAAATAATTAAAACCATTCAAAGCACTTTTACTGCAACAAAATTAAACTAGAATCATGGAGACAATGGAAAGTTCCTAATCATCTGCAGATTACATTTCTAAATTTTTTATTGGTCAAGGAAAATGCAAAATAATATTTTCCATGAAAAAATATAATATTTAATATATGGAGGATACATCTTAATGAGATGAAAATAAAAATTTTATCAATTTTTTATCACAAAGAAAATGCTTACATAGTAGTGATCTAAGTCAGTGTTTTAACCCTGGCTTTTTCATGTCTGTGAACTTGCACTGGTCTGTTTTAGATCAGATTTAAAACACTGATCTAAGCTTCTTTGTTCTGACACCAGAATGAATGAGCAAGCAGATCACAGAATAGAAGAAATCAATAAAAACAAAAATACAAATAATGAATGAGATTAAAATATCTTTTGAAGCCAAAAGAACGTTTAAACTTTATTTAGTCATGCAAAAAATGCAAAGACTTATATTAAAAAGTAGCATAACTAATAAAATAAAAGCCTTGAAAGTTTAGAAAGACAATGAGAAAAAATTATAAATAATTTTATACCAATAAATTAATTGATTGTATATGATATATAAGCTCCTTGTAGTACGTATTCAAGAAAGAAAAATAAAAAAATTAAAATAATTAAATTTGCAGCTAAAAATGAGGAGATGTTAAGAAAGAAGACTTCATTGTTGAATACTGGAGAAAATGTGTGATCTTCTAGAAATAGAAGCAGTTAAAAATTTTACAATTTATTTTATGAAGCAAGCATTATAGAACCAGGAAAAGATAAAATAAAGAAAGAAAATATAGAAAGATAAAAAAGAAGAAAGAAAATAAGCAAGAAAGTGGGAAAGATAAAGAAAGAGAAAAAGAAAAAAGAAATCAAGAAAGTGAGCAAGAAAGAAAAAGAATGAAAAAACAAAAAGGAAGGGAGAGAAAGTGAGAGAAAGGAGAAAAAAGAAAGAAAGAAAGAAAGAAAGAAAGAAAGAAAGAAAGAAAGAAAGAAAGAAAGAAAGAAAGAAAGAAAGAAAGGAAGGAAGGAAGGAAGGAAGGAAGGAAGGAAGGAAGGAAGGAAGGAAGGAAGGAAGGAAGGAAGGAAGGAAGGAAGGAAGGAAGGAAGGAAGGAAGGAAAGAAGGAAGGAAGGAAGGAAGGAAGGAAAGAAGGAAGGAAGGAAGGAAGGAAGGAAAGAAGGAAAGAAAGAAAGAAAGAAAGAAAGAAAGAAAGAAAGAAAGAAAGAAAGAAAGAAAGAAAGAAAGAAAGAAAGAAAGAAAGAAAGAAAGAAAGAAAGAAAGAAAGAAAGAAAGAAAGAAAGAAGAAAAACAAGGAAAGGAAGAAAATGCTATTAATTATGTCTGATGGTAGTTACATTGAGCCATCAAACACCTACTGTCCAGGTCTTTTAGGTCTGTAGTTGTTACAAAGTCTTGGAACTAAATATGAGTGTCTCACCAAGATTTCTTGAAGATTCTCATAAAATAAAGTGTGCACGTGTGAAATTCATGTGATAAGAGCTCTGATTACAAAGGTAAACATAGTTAGAGAAATAACTACATTTTGAACTATCCTAATAATGAGAACATATGCTGGTTATAGAAAGCCTGTCTAGAGTGCAGGCGGGGGTTGGGTGGGGAGGAGGGAGATTTGGGACATTGGTGATGGGAATGTTGCACTGGTGATGGGTGGTGTTCTTTACATGACTGAAACCCAAACACAATCATGCAATCATGTATGTAATCAAGGGGTTTAAATAAAATATATATTAAAAAAACCAAAGGTAAACATTAGATTGCCTATCTGATCAACTCTTACAGGAAGAAACCCACCTTTCCTCATACAACAATAAGTTTAATAAATGTTTTTCTCTGGGAGTTGGTCCATGGATGCTACTAAGTTTAGAATTACTGAGTTGAGTCAGTGACTTGCTCCCATCTTCCCAGATGTCTGGAAAATTAAGTGTGTCTGCAGCCTGCCTCTCATTACCTAGAGTTTCTTAGCCAATGCTTCTATTTTAAAATCTGACAGGAAATAGCAATCTATGACTACAATTCATCCGAGCCCCAAAGAACATAAGACAACTTTACTATCTGTTTGATTTTCCTCCATGCCAACGAGAAGGAGTGCAAACACAAAGAACAAACAGAGAAGTCCTCAGAGAGCCTGTCTTGCACATTCATGTAACAAGCCAAAGAAAGCAATACAATTTCAGCCTCTGCTGACTACCTATCTTGGGTGTGTCATGTATTATGTGAAGCTTTAATAGGCCAGAACTCAATGAGCTCTCAAGTATGCAAAAGACGACTACAGTTTATCTAAGATCAATCAAAGAATGATAAAAAAGATAATGTGTTAGAATAAATCAAGAATATACCAAGTTATTCAGAACTTGGAATTAAAGTTATCTTCAAATCTTGGTATTTTTAAATGACAGGAGTAAGATTCAGAAAGAATAGTTTCTCTCATTATCATTCAAACATAAATAGAATCACATCACCTCTGTGAATCACTTCATCAGGAAATGATGATTTGACCTCCAGTGCGGGTTGTTTTTACAAAACTAAGGACACTAGATGGTAATTTTATGCTCTCCTGGTTCAAAGGAGGCACTTTGAAAAATAAAAATATAATGCTATCTCAGATGAAAGAGGATAACATTAATTTAGAGTAACTCAGTGGGAGGCTGAAGATATGATGATTAAAGAATTCAAAGCAAGTTGCAATTAACATTTAGTTTTCAAATATTAATATTATTTTTACAGTACTCATTTTCCCATCAAAACTTAGGTATAGTTACAGAAATTTTCCACTTGACATCAGGATTTTTCTATTAGTTCCTTAAAACAATGATGGCATGGCAATTTTAGGGAGAAGGGATATAGCGGGTATTTCAATTGAATCTGTTTAATGTACCACGTCTTCTGTTAAGTATGAATATCTGTATAATAGATGAGAGATGTGTGCTTGAGTTTGGGCAAACCCCAAAAAGACAAATGCCACCACATCACACATTCTTCCAATAACCCCCCTGTAACCGTCATAAACATTATTAGTTATTTTAGGGAGTATAGTAAAGTTTTCATTCTTCTGAGTTGAAATCAAGTTGTTTGTAGCTTTAAATTTTAGCCCAATTTTCAAGTATTTTATCTACACATCATCAAACATTTTAGATTACATTTTTAGAGAAGTGAGAATCAGTCAATTGTGAAAAAGGATAATCATAGCCCAAAGCTACATTTACAATAAACATTTTAAAATCTAATATGTAATTTTGTCATTTGAAATTTGAAATTTGAAAACCCAAAGCAAGCCTTCGAAACTCTTTCAAAGCTTATGTGGAAATCTATTAATGGTATTATAAGTATACCAAAATGTCATTTGCATAAATAGATATATAAATGAAACTTAGCAAATTATTTTGGTCTCTCTGCAATGAGTTGTACATCATTTTAAAATCCTATTCCCAATATTCTGAAAAAAGTAACTTGTAACTTACAAAATGGAAATGAACTCATTTTACTGATTCAACACTACAAGTAAACTTTAAATGATTTACTGAATGTATGTGATGTGAGTGGTATCAAAGCCGAACTCTGGAATTAATGACTTATATTCCAGTACATTTTCTTATAATGCTTATCATAAATTGTTTTGGCTATTCTGCAGAAAGAGACTATACAATTCATCCAAATTGCTTTGCTAATATAATTACAATTATAAAATAAATTTTCTTTATATTTTTTGACCATTGGCAACTTTTTCATAAGATTACCTCATATATCACAGTCTCTGGTTGTGTTTTTGTTCAGAGTTCATGGCTATTTTCTGAAACTTCAAGATAACCAAGTTTATTGCATACATCCCTACTCTAGATTCATGACTTTCTCCCTGAAGACCAACTTTTACAAATGGGTATGAGAATTAGAATTCAAGACTGATAAAAGTGCTGTGAGATATGCCACCATCCTCAAACCTCTCAGCAAAAAAAAAGAAAAGCAAGAATATACTATATGTATTCTAACCCAAGTATGAGCACATACTTAGGAATAGAAACTAGAAATAGTTCTGTATAACTAGAAATATTTCTGCATAAAACTTGTTTACTGTATTAAGTTAAAGAAATCGATACTAACATCTTCAGCACTCATTTTACTTAGAATATTCTAAGCTTTCTTCACTAAATCTCCTATTCCAACAATAAAAATCCTGGCAGCTACCTTTCACATACTTAACTGTTTAACTCCAGTATTGTATACAGTGTTTGATCAGAACAGTATTCATGGTCTCCTAGGCACTTCTGAGCTCCAAAATGGTTTTCTTTTTGTTTCAGAATCACACCAGAAGTGCTCACTGGCTACTTACAATTCTATGCTTAAGGTGCTATTCTTGTGGTGCTGGGTAAGGAGGTAGGATGCTAACTGCAGTGTCTAAAATAGAACCTAAACCACCTATATGCAAAGCCTGCGTACCTGCTATCTCTCCTGATCAGCATTTTTAATATATTTTATTACTTTATTTACCCAATAGTTTACATAGTTGCTCATAATATTTTTGTTATTGGTATTCCATGTTCCTACATAATTCCCAATACTAGTAAGACATTGTCTCCAGATTCCAGTCATACCTAAGTCTGCTTCCTTGACAGGCAAAAAATATTTTACTTTATATTGCTTGTTTGCCACTAAGTGATTATGGAAGTATTGAAAATTTTTCAGCAAAAGAAAATTTGTGAAAACTTCTTTTTAAAAAATTTGTTTATATTTTTGGTGTTTGGGTCACACCCTTGCAGAGCTCAGGGGTTACTCCTGACTCTGCACTCAAAAATTGCTCCTGGTAGGCTCAGGAGACCATTATGGAATGCTGGGGATCGAACCCAGGTCCGTCCAGGGTTGGTTGAGTGCAAGGCAAACGCACTATTGCTGTGCTATCTCTCTGGCACCAAAACTTGTATCTCACAATGGGGCAGTAAGTCAATTGTCTGAAAATGTTAAAAAGTTGTTTGTTGCTGGTTGATCATTCTTTATTATTGGTTTTGTTTATTTACATTAGGTGCTCTACACTACTTTGACTCTAATTTTGTCATTTCTACTTGGGTGTCAATAGTGAAAAATTTGGAGATATTTGCTGCTGCACTCAAGGTATCTCCAATTCTGTAGGTGACATAGAGATGGCTGTGGTATGTGTCTGTGAATGGTAGGGCTTCTGAAGTGCCTAAGTGTTGGGGAGAATGACGGAATTCATTCTGAGAATATCTAGAGTTTTCAGCCCAAGTATCAGCATACTTGGAGTTTGGGTTAGTTGGGAATCTCTGCATAGATCAATAACTACATAGATTTAGAGTCTTTGTGACACAGTGTTAAAGATGTTCACACATTCATAGTGGCAAATACATACCACTGCAGTAATATCCAGGATAGTGTCATAAGTAAATTCATGGGGTAATTAAGTAAGCTTCTAGCACATAAGAATTTCAAAGAAATAATCACTATGTTGCTATTTGGAATAGCATAACTTTACACTCCTTAAGTGGGGGGTGCATATGTATAAATATAATGTATATATATTCTTCTCTGGTTAGGCCAATCATTGTGAGATGATCTATTGTGGAGATCTTACTTAATTATAAATAAAAGTCTTATCCAAAGTTGACAATTTTTATACAGCTTTTAAATGGCACTGTATCAGTTCCTAAAAATTGGTCTTCTTTTAATAGCCATCGTGTTTCATATATTTTTTCATAAGAAAACAAATATATAGGACATTTTATTTTGTATATCTGCATGAAGCAGTTTGTTTATAATACTTCTTGGCTTGTCATGAGAAATTAGTGGTGCCTCTTATATCTTTTGACTAAGAAATCTCAATAATGATGGTTTTCCTATTAATGTCCAAAAAGTGAGGAAAGAGGGACATAATAAAAGATGTACTGAATTGATAAAAAAGAAAGCTTTTCATATTTACAATTGCTAAAGTTCTAATTCATTGACAAATGTGAACATATCTACTCTAAAAATTCAACACAAAGTGACAGTAATATTTTCCATGAAGTTGATGAGGGCTTGTTAATTTGGGAACAAGCCGTCCAATCTATAAAATGATTCGATTTTGACAAGCGGTCACCTCCTACTTGCAACTGGTTGTTAGATCTGATTCTGAATGGAGACATGCTGGCAGCCACTGTAGTCAAAATCTAAAATGGCCGCCAAGCTTACTCTCCCACTGACTGATTCTTACACAAATTTTGCTTATATATAGCATCATGAATTCACAGCTGCAAAGAATGTACAAAACAGCCAAAATATACACACTGCAATTTGAAGATTTTATCCCCTGTCTTTTTATGTTTGGGGCGTTGTTTCAAGCCACTGTTGATTCTGTTTTTGGCAACCTGCCATTCACTAGCATACTCATAAAACAATTGATTTGAAGGACCTGTGCTCCGCTCACAGAGATGCATGTAATATGAAACAGCTGCTCTCCCAATGATATTGTTATCGAGTGTCAGTCTGAAGTACCACAGTAGGCATGGGTGTGAGGTTCATCCAAGCAAAAGAACAAGCAGTTTTCCAAAGAAGCAACTTAAGCACTCTCTACCACCATCACTAAACCCTGCAGAGGAGCTGTGTGTAGAACTCTATACAAACCTTAAGTATCAGTTGAGTATGGTGGCAACCTTATGACCTAGTGCAAAGTTTAATGGCCATGTGCTTGTTAACTTGAATAATCTACATTAAGTAAGGAGATACAGTGCTTCCCGGAGTATAGCTTTTAGACTGTCTATGTATAGAAACACAAAATTTGAAAAATTTCAAATATTCATATCTTTACACACAGTGAATGTTTGTTTTCCTGAAGACAAAAATACCTTATCACAAAAATAACTATATCACTTATGTAAGCTCCCACATGCATGAGAGAAATATTCTATATGAGGCATTGTTAGCAAATACTTAAGCAAACATTTACTATACACCATCTTATTTTATTTATATATATTAAGCATACACACTTCTATACAATATATTATAAATTATACAAATTACATTTCTCTATAATAATATATATTATATATTCAACTGTAATATATAATACATATTGACTCCATATTAGGAAAAGAGCTACAAAAGAGGAAAAAAGTTAGAAATCCCTGTCAATATAAAAGTTGTTTTAATAAGGGAGACAGTGTTTCACATATCTTTGTCCTTAAATTCTAGCAGAGGTACAAACACAACTTATTCTTAACTTTTTTTAATTATCTTTATTTAAACACCGTGATTACAAATATGATTGTAGTTGTATAATTACAGTCATGTAAGGAACACCCCCCTTCATCAGTGCAAGATTACCACCACCAATTTCCCACATCTCCCTTCTCCCCACCCCATCTACACCTGTACTCGAGACAGGCTATCTATTTCCCTCATTCATTCACATTGTTATGATAGTTTTCAGTGTAGTTGTTGCTCTAACTGCACTCATCACTCTATGTGGTGAGCTTCATGTCATGAGCTGCACCTACATGGGAAGATGGGGGGAAACAAGTGATGGGAGTGAGGCAGTAAAAGATTAGAAACAAGCTTTGTAGGGCAATATCAAGGTCACAATACAAGATGGATATTATGCATATATAAACTATATGCATATAATACTATCAATATATATTGTATGCATGGGGCATTAGCCCCCACGTGGTTTTAGAGATAGAGACCAAGGAGAAAAAAATTTCAGTGACTGTTCCAACACAAACCAGTGCTGCAACGGCTCGCATCCTCCCAAAGCGCATTCCCATTAATGTAGGGAGAGGTAGGGGGAAAGCCTGATGACCCCTATAGAGTCCACCTGGACTGGTGCCCAGGGAAGGCCTGGAGTCCAGGGGAGAAAGAGGGGAATGGCTGGGGGCCTGGCAAGCCTCCCAGCACTCCCCAGGCTAGGGAGAAGGCCTCTGGCATGGGGCCTCCCCAAACCTCATACCTGGCAAGAGCTGGCCTCCAGAACCAAAGGGAAACCGGAATCCAGATATCTGCATGCCCTCCTCCCCATGCACCTCCCCCCTGGAGTACGGAGGGAGGGGGAAGCCTGAGGACTCATAAGAGTCCACCTGAACCCACTGCTGGCCATCTGAGCCGGCATTCAGGCAGAGCCTGGTGTCCAGGGGAGAAAGAGGGAGATGACTGGGGGCCTATCCAAGCCTCCCAGTACTCCCTAGGCTAGGGAGAAGGCATCTAGCATGGGGCCATTATTCTTAATTTTCTAATTTTTTTGATTTGGGGCCACATCAAGTGACGTTCAGGGGTTACTCCTGGGTCTTTTTACAGGGATGGCTCATAGTGGACTCTGGAAATTACTGTTTTCTGGGGTTTGAGGTGAGGTACAGCTGTATTAAAGTACCTTGGTCACTTTACTATTTCTCTTGCCCCTAATCTCTTAGACCTTCGAAGTAACCATAACCACAGTGCTCAGGAGATAAAAGAATGAACCAGTTTCAGAGAAAGCAGTTGAATACCACACAAGGATCACAGATTAAATTAAAAAAAAAAAACAGGGAAAATACTGAGAAAGAGTTTCAGGTCCTATGGAAAGGAGAGCATAGCAAAGAATGTTATTTGAGAACAGTTGGAGCAAAAAAGGGGTTATGAATCAGAGAGAAGAGTTGTCAGAAGATTGCCTATATTTGTGTTGACAGATTTGAGCTTAATGTCTCTATTTCAGCTTTGTCCTATTTGTTTCTGCATATTAGTTTCCCAAAAGTTCTTGAATAAAGGTTGTTGATTTGTTGTTGTTTTTTGCCCACTGGTAAAAAGGCTTTGTAAAACTGTGACATCCCCATCTAAGAGATTCATGACGCATATTAGGAAATGGGAGAGTTGTAGAAAACTAACAATAAATAAAGTAGTTAAACTAGGGCAGTAAAGAGCTAATCAAAATATATAAGGGGAGAAGTTTGCTAATAAGATTTTCTTTTAAGAAAAAAATTTTCCCACCAGGAAAAAAATGAACTATAGTAAAGTTGCCTTATAGAAAGGGCAATATTGTAGGACTTAGAAAAATAAGTGAGAACATGAATAGGAAGAATCAGAAATACATCTTAAGATATAAGATCTAGGGGCCGGGAAGGTGGCGCTAGAGGTAAGGTGTCTGCCTTACAAGCGCTAGCCAAGGAACGGACCGCGGTTCGATCCCCCAGCATCCCATATGGTCCCCCCAAGCCAGGGGCGATTTCTGAGCACATAGCCAGGAGTAACCCCTGAGCGTCAAACGGGTGTGGCCCAAAAACCAAAAAAAAAAAAAAAGATATAAGATCTAGATAGGGAATATGAAGGTTCAGAGAATTAAGAAATGCTTGTAGTGAAATACCATAGTGCTCCATAAACTGTTTCACACTGTGAGATACATCTTAAAAATTAAATTCTATTATATATTCAAAACAGATCAGGTAAGTAGAATTTTTGAAAGAATTCATCTAAAGTTAGCAATCAAACTCAAAATCATGAACTTAGCCACTGACAGAATGGCAATGGTGCAGAATTTCCAAATCCAGAGATTTTGTAACAATACCATTGAGAACAGAGATGCACCTTGTAGGTGATTCTCCCTGTAGAAGGGACACTCAGTGCAGTTGCAGATGATTGCAATATTAAGCTCATCACACTCCTGCTTATGTTAATAGGCATAAACATTTCTCACACATTTAGGCTTTGGGCACAAACATTTCTCACACATCTAGGCTTTACATCTAAGTAAAGTGGTGCTAAAAAGATAGTACAGTAGGCAGGATAATTTCCTTGTATGCAGCCTACTAGTTTTAATACTTAGCATCACATATGATCCCCCAAATTTCACCAGGAGTATAACCTGAACACTGTCAAGTTTGCACTCCCTTGAAGAAACTACTAAAATACATAATTAAAATTAAAAAGGAAGGAAGATTAAAGGTACAGATGAAGCCGGATATTTTCAATGCTTCACTGTTTACAAAAATCCAGTCAGTCATTAAAATTGGTTCTTTTAATGATGTTAATCCTGCCAATCCATGAGCAGGGTATGTGTTTCCATTTCCGTGTGTCCTCTCTTATTTCTTGGAGCAGGGCTTTATAGTTTTCTTTGTATAGGTCCTTCACGTCTTTGGTCAAGTTGACTCCAAGATATTTGAGTTGTGTTGCACTATTGTGAATGGGATTGCCTTCTTGACTTCCTTCTCTTTCTTATACTTATTGGTGTATAAAAAGGCCACTGATTTCTGTATGTTAATTTTGTAGCCTGCCACCTTGCTATATGACTCTATTGTTTCTAAAAGCTTTTTGGTAGAGTCTTTAGGGTTTTCTAAGTAGAGTATCATGTCGTCTGCAAACAATGAGAGTTTGACTGCTTCCTTTCCTATCTGGATTCCCTTGATATCTTTTCTTGCCTGGCAGGGATGTGGAGAGAAAGGAACTCTTATCCACTGCTGGTGGGAATGCCATCTAGTCCAACCTCTGTGGAAAGCAATATGGAGATACCTCCAAAATCTGGAAATTGAGCTGCCATTCGACCGAGCTATTCCACTCCTAGGGATATACCCTAAAAACACAAGAATACAATACAAAAGCCCCTTCCTTACACCTTTATTTATTGCAGCACTATTCACAATAGCCAGGCTCTGGAAACAACCAAGATGCCCTTCAACAGACGAATGGCTAAAGAAACAGTGGTACATATACACAATGGAATATTATGCAGCCATCAGGAGAGATGAAGTCATGAAATTTTCCTATACATGGATGTACATGGAGTCTATCATGATGATTGAAATAAGTCAGAGGGAGAGAGAGAGATGCAGAATAGTCTCACTCATTTATGGGTTTAAAGAAAAATAAAAGTCATTTTTGGAACAATCCTCAGAGACAATGAGAGGAGATCTGGAACTTCCAGCTCACTTCATGAAGCTCACCAAAAAGAGTGGTGAATGTAGTTATAGAAATAACTACACAGAGAACTACCATAATCATGTGAATGAATGAGGGAACTGGAAAGCCTTTTTGGAGTACAGATGGGGGTGGGATGGGATGGAGGGAGATTGGGACATTGGTGGTGGGAATGTTGCACTGGTGATGGGGGTGTTCTTTACATGACCGAAACCTAATCACAATCATATATGTAATCAAGATGTTTAAATAAAGAAAAAAAATTAAAAATAAAATTGGTTCTTTACATCTTTTCCAAAAATCAAGATAAAAAAAAGTATTTGCAGCAATGTGCATTGATGGGGCAGAACCTATTTATACATGTCTGTGCATCTAATTCAAAGGATGATGCTTAGGATGTTCACAGGAATCCTAATTATTTAATTTAAGATCTAACTGCTGTAAAGGCAGTTATTCCTAATTCCTCTGACTGCAGCAGTGGAATGCAGAATCAGAGAGCAACAGACAGTGGAGCTACCAGACCACTGAACCAGTATACATAGAGGGATTAGTAATGAGCAGGTTCTCAGGGAGAGCATGTCTGTGAAAGTGAGAACAAGGATCGTCAATTATGGGAAAAAATGATACTTAGAAAAGAAATGCATGCTCTTTTAAGAGCCGACTAATAGGTTTAATTCAGGAAGGCAGAGCACACTGAAATATCAAGACCTAACATCTGTACATGGCGACACTGATCCTGGAAGTCCTCTTTTAGACGCTGTTTTGGAGACAGTAGTGTATTTTCTCCTAGCACAAAGGGATCCTCTTAACTACCAACCGCATTTAAAGTTGTTCAGTGCAAGATGTGGTCTCAAGGATGCCATCTGAGTGTTGCCACAATGGTGGAATACAACTCCCTGTTTGTGTGTTTGGGTGGTCCTGGAGTCCCAAGTCCTTTAAAATGAGTTTCAAACATCTGGTGACTATTGATTGTAGCAGCAGCACATACATGCACTAAAAACTTAATTGCTTGAATTTCCTACATTTGTATTTATGATCACACTCCTGAATACTTGCAGTTCTACTTACTAAAATACATGTAAAAGGAATCAAGGAAAGATCTGGAAGGTAAAAAGTGTCACCAATCTCTGTAAGTGATTACAGCAAGATGAAGGAGAGTAGATGAGAAGTTTTCAAAGGTTTCTTGAAGAAGCTTTCTATGAAAAAAATAATTCAAACTCTCATGTTTCTTATAGATAAATTCTCCAACAAATAAAATGTAAGCAACCCTGACACTCAAAGATTACCACAGAAACAGACTGATTCATTTGTCACAGCTTTATAGACACAGTCTCCTTCTCATGAGTAACATAGATAAATATCTCTGCAACGGGTTCCAACAGAATCTTACATAAAAAATAAACTCTGAAGTTAGAGACTCGTTGGTTTTACTTTCTTGTTATCACACCAATAATTCCAACTTTAATAGAAATTAAAACTTTTCAGAGAAAAAGGGTTTCCATTGTAACAATATAATTAAAAAAACTGCACCGAGTGTTTCTCAACTCTTTCCAGCTATGGTCCTCTGTCAACTTTATTTCCTTTCTATGGCTATCTGTTCTACCCGTTGTTACTCTAGTTTCATGTAACTTTTAAAGTTTTACCTGTTTGCGCCCTTGAAATATCCTGGAGTGTCCTTATGACTGCCAGCTGAAAAATACTAGTTTAATTGATCACTCTTCCTACACTGCCTCTGCTGATATAACCACACAACTGACATGGTAATGAAGGGTGGTAATTGACAGGGGGGATATTGAGGTCCTTGTGGGAAGAAGGTGGAAACACTGGTCTTGTATATGGTGTTGGAATTATTATGATAAGCCATCATTAACATTATTGTAAATAATAGACCTCATTAATATTATCCTCACATAGGAAATTCAAGAGGCTCTAGGAATTCTGTGCTGGAAACGGGGCCATAGAAGAAATAGGCATATATGAAAAATCATAATTATAGTCTTTGTGCTGAGACATAGATGCCTATCCACATAGTTATTTTATTTTTTTATTTTAATAAATTTTATTGTGACCAAAGTGTATTTCAAATCTTTCATAGTAATATTTATAGTACATAGTGACAATAAATGAAGGGAATTCCCACCACCAGTGTTGTCCTCCCTCCACCCTTGTTCCCAGCATGCATCCCATATCTCCCTCCTTTACCCCCCCCCCCCCAGAATACAGTGTCCATTTTACAGCTTGTTGTAGACTGGGTATCTTTTCTGTTGTCATTGACTTTGGGTTTGGTGTTTAAGTCTGATAATTTTTTATTTTCACTATATGTTTGTATGACTGGTCCTGGTATCATCCATTTCCTCCTATTTATGAGGCTGAATGATTCAAGTTATGTTATTCTATTGGTGATAAAAAGAATAAGAAAAAGAAAAGAAAAAATTTGGTAGCAACTACCAAAAAAAATATGTACCCAGCAAAAAAGTCACCAAATAATAACCAGAAGAGTGAAAAAGAAAGAAAAAAGTGGAAGAAGAAAGAGAAGGAAAATAATATCAAAAACAAACAAAACAAAACAAGAAAAAGAGGGAGTGTTGGTGTGGCAGGGTTTTGATGTTCCCCTACCTTTTTTTTTTTTTTTTGGCATAGGCACAGTAAGTATTGGGGATGAAAGGAAATTCACGTGGCCTAAGAAATGCAGGTTTTCTCCACCCTTGAAGCATACCGTCATAGGAACAACCACTTGCTCAATACTTACTCATTACCGGATCCAAGGGCTTTTTTGTGGTGCCAGGAAACTTTCCTCTCAATTGTGGATGAGAAAATGTAGCTAGAAATCTTGGTATTTGCGCAGGTCATAGGACAAGGTCTAGGATAGAGTCTTTATCGTTCTAGAAGTTCTGTTCCATCATTGTTGTTGAGTTCAGTCTTCTGTAACAAATACTCCCTGTCTTTGCTCAGTCCCTAAGCTAAAGCCTAGGATATTATGGTTCCAAAGGTCCTTCTCAGTCTCTGTTATTATAAAGGTATTAAACTTAGAAAGGCAATATAGGCCTACCAATTAGGTCTTTTGAGATATTCTTGTAGGGAGTGAAAGCCAAGGCACTTTTTCATATCACAGACCTTGGTCTTGAGTTTGAGGCATTATTTGTGACATTACGGAATCATGTAGTATCCTTGAGCTGGGGTTTTTGCTGAACTGATTCCGGTATCATGCAACAGTCCACGATTTGATGGGGGTGAGAGGAGTAACATAGAATGAGTCAGCAGGCGTGTTGGTTATAGTTTCTTGCTGAGGCACGAGATGAGGGACCGAGTGGGTGTCTTTCATTGAGGAGATAGGTGGTGGTTTGTTGGAGCAGGAGGTCGGTCTTGGTGCCTAACAATTAAGAACTGAGGGTAAAGAGGGTTAAATAAGGGAAGATAATGGCTCTGAGTTGAGGGATGAGGGAGTAGAAGGGACTCTGGGGTGGGGGAGAAGCAATATATAAGAGGGGCTATATATTTATATAGATGACTTGATTATAGTTTAGGCTTGGCAGTCAGAGAGAAGACCACTGTATAGAAAGTCACACCCACATATAGACTGACATTAGAGATCTATTTGAGTGTTGTCCTCCAAATCTTGGGCATTCCATTTCCTTTTCTAGGAACAGTCTAAAATTAAGAACATTGTTGGATAATGGTTAAAAACTATATGCGCTTTTGAAAATGAGTACTAGTAAGAAAAGACACCCCAGCAGGGGGTCCAGTATGCACAGGGGAAGAATTTCTGCCCCACCCCCATCCCCCCAGGGACCCAGTTACCAGGCCTGGCCCTGAAGGCCAGTCTGGCGTGGAGGGTCTCAGTCCCCTGCACTAATGGTCAGCACAGGGGGCCTTTTGGCTAGCTGTCCCGCTCGTGCCCCCCACATACCAGTGGAAGAAGAACATTTTTAAAATGCCAAATTAGGATCACAAGGCGTTATTATTTCAGACTTCATGAAAAAAAAAAAAAGATGCTAGAGAAATAGTTAACAAATTACTAACTGCAAGTTCTATATTTGAAAGGTATGCCAAAGAATTAAACTTTTTAAGCCAATATTTTAATAGAAAATAAATAGAAAATTCCATGCCAGGGCCATTTCCTCTGGATGAAAAAAATCCATTATGTTTTCTGCCAGAGTAAATATACTTTCTCCACATACAGAAAGGGTACTGTGGTCATGCTGAATCACACCTTTGAGTTATTGTAAAACACAACTTTATTTCATCCACCTTTCCATTTTGTATTTCCTCTATCATTAAATTCAATTACATTGCTCTAAGTTTTATTTTTTAAAGTTTCAAATCACGTGCCAAAATTCCTAAATGTCTCCATTCAGTGAAATGTAAATCCTGCATTTAATTTTACCAGGATTCCTGAGTTTAATTTATAATGCTTTGCAAAGCAATGTCGATCCAGGCCTTTTTCTGAACTTTTCTGCTGTAAAGCCATGTATATTTTAATACTTTAACAGATTTCTTCTCCCCTCTGTACCTTTCTCAGGACATCTAAGTCCTCTAATCTTTCCTTCAAAAATGGATTCAGAAGGATTATAGGAGCTCATTGTTAATTGTCACCAGCAAGTAGAAGAATAACACCAAAGAGTGGATAATTGTTCTTAGTACTTGATTGTGATGTCATCTTTTGAGATTTAATTCTTTTTTCAAGATATTTATAAGGTATATAATCAATAGAGTCAAACCAGCACGTTAATGCATTAGGAGCTTACATCCAGAAAATAATAATTGTGCAGTTAAAAATACAAAGTAAGCAATAACACTCTAAGACAGCATCTGGTTTTGGTTATCAACTAAAACAAAATAAGATCAGTACATAACTTGAACTTTCAGATCACTCTATAATGGCATTTAGGATACTGGGACACAGACATAACCAGCCCCTAACATCAAAAATTAGAGACTAAAATATATGTAGTCGCTCCTAAAGTTGAATCTTCTGACTTTATACTAATAATTGCGACCCAGCCTCCAGAAAACAAAACATCTCTGAGTAGGTGTTTAGGGTAGGTCAGGGGTCAGAGACACATGCCAAATGCCCTCAGTTCTCTCCCTGTTTTCAAATACCTATTCCTGAACTAGTGAACATGCCTGGACCTGGTGAACATCATTAGAGATAATTGAGTTTAGTAATTTGAAGATTTCCAGAGTTGGCTCCTGGTTCACCTAAACACTACTTGAGAATTTCTTTTCATAATTAAATTAAAATAGAAATAAAAACAGGCTACAGAATGAACTAGGTCAAAGGTTAGGGGTGACAGTTAAGTTGCAAGCCATAAAACTTTCAAGAAAACTTTATCAACACTACTTCAGTTTTACTTTGAAAAAGCTACATTAGAGTGGTTATGTTTGCTTATGGAGGCCTTTGATTACATGTCATTACCAGGAAACACAGAAGGACAGCTTTGGTAGGCACAAGTTGAGTTCTTCAACCCCAATTTTTAGCCTACAGTTATGGATACATCTACCTTCTTGAATGAGTTACTGTTCTTCTCCGAATATCAGTGTCTCGTCCTTAAAACAAGAAAGCAGTTAGAGAAATAACTACACTGAGAACTATCATAACAATGTGAATGAATGAGGGAAGTGGAAAGCCTGTCTAGAGCACAGGTGGGGACGGGGTGGGGAGGAGGGAGAATTGGGACATTGGTGGTGGGAATGTTGCACCGGTGAAGGGGGGTGTTCTTTACATGACTGAAACTCAACTACAATCATATTTGTAATCAAGATGTTTAAATAAAGATATTAATATAAAAATGAATAAAAAAGAATGACAATACTCAACCAATCATGATTGACTATGAATGTTCTTTGAAGTAAAGAATAAAAAAACTCCTGGGTTAATAAATGATAGTTAATTGGATATAGTAGACTTTCCTGTGAAATGAATTTTTTAATTTTAAGGAAAATGTTTACTTTCTCTTTTTATTCTTTCACTTCCCTCCACCCTAGTGGTATTTATAAAACGTTACTAAATCTAAGACAAAAGTAACTTCTCAAAGGAATGACCTAATTTATGCTTTCTCTCTACTTCTATGTCAGGATGTTTTATTTGTCTAAGTCAATGGTCCTCCTCTTCAACAAGGGCAATTCATAATAATAGACTAGTAAACCTCAAGTTATACCAAACACTAGAACTCCTGCTAAAATAGTTCCTTAATTTATATGTTTATACACATATTTGTATTCTACCTCCCTTGCTCCTAAGGCACTCCTTTCAGATAGAAGATTCATTATCTTCAAAGTAAAATTGCTGTGTGAGTTGCTGTGCCCATTTAACCATTCAGCCTTAGAGAACACTCTGAAGTCATGGATGGTTGCAGGGTATAACGTGAGATTTTAACTACATTTTTAAATGCCAAATGCAAAGAAACAAATCTAACTGGCAGCAAGAAATCTAAGCAAGACTATTTCTGTGCCAATGCAGGTGTAAAGTGTCTCCACCCTAACCCAAGTGGGACTCATGTAGCTCTATACCAGAGACAGCCCCTGCCTTCTTTAGGTCACCTCTTGATGTTCTGTCATTACCGTTTTAATTACAACTTCTCTGAATGCAATTGGATCTGATTTCATAAAACATTTACTACACTTCACTCTTCACCACACTGCCCTCCCAGCTACAAGATTAATTTCAGAAATATTCATTCTCTCCAGTCACCTTTTTTTAAAAATAAATTAGCCTATATTGTGGTTTCTTTCTGCATTTCTGTATGATCAGAATTTAAGATATTCATTGGACATAAGCTTTAAGACACTTTATAAATCACTCTTCATGTCAATTAGTATATAAATTTGCAATGCTCAAACACATTGTCGTTCTACGTATTCTGAGTCTAATTACAAGCTTACTTTCATGGAAAAAAATGTAAAGGTTCAGAATTGGTGAAGGTCTTATCTCTGATCTAATGATTATCTGATTAGAAACAATGCTCTAATATAATTGACATAAGTGCTTCCAGAAGAACTGGAAGGATATTAGTTTTCTAAGAAAAGGAAGAAATGTTAATATTCTAAGGGATCCTGACTTCTAAGTACAATAACTTTTTATCTGTAGCAATTAGCCAATAATGAAAGCACATATATTAAAATTAATAGTCTCAATTGGTTTTCTCAATAAACAAATAATTAGAAAAGCCAATTTCAATTTACATTTTTCTCTGTTAATTTAGTATCATGAAACATTTTAAAATAGTATGACATTTTTGTTTTTACCAATTTTTACTGATTATAAAACATTAATAATTTTTCCTGAAATGGCTGTCAGAATGTTTTATTGCCAATCAAAAGCAAAGCCCTGTGACTCTAGGATTTGACTTTAAACCCTCAATAAGTCTAAGAAAAAGTGACTTCAGTTATTATTTTAAAGATTAACCTATAATTTCTTTATATCCTACCAAAGGTGCCAGTATAAAAATTAATTTCCCCAATTAGCTCTCAAACACTTATATCACCAAAAATTATTACATCTTAATCCTAAAAATATTATTTTGTAAAATGATTCATCTGAATTTAACTACATTTTTAAATGCCAAATGCCAGGAGACAAATCTATTGAAAATAGACAAAGCTATTGAAAATAGCTTTCAAGACAGTTTAAACAAGTTAAATAAAATAAGTAAAGAGCTACATATTAAAATTTGCAGAAATGGAAGATTACATATTTTTTCTGACTCTGAGAATAAATACAGTACTTAGCCCTAACATAAAAAATAATACTTTATCAGAGTGGGATGAAAGGGGATTTTAATTGTTGGCTCACCAAATGATGAACATACCTCATTTGTAAAAAATGGACATAAATAAGCTCCCACGAAGGTGCCAGAAGAGTTGAGGAGAAGCTGGCAGGAGACCACTCATTTGGAATGCATGTGCCAGGTGAACTGTGGAGATAGCCAGCCTGCCAAGGAGCAGCTATGGGAAAGAGGAATCCAGCAATGACTGTCACATACAGTTTTTCTCACTTTCAAGCAGGGAATGAAATTTGAAGAGAAAGGTTCTGACCAGATGCTGCAACACATGCAAACTTGATCTTTCTGCTTAACCAGACTGTGTTCATTGACTGATAAGTGATGTAAAAGAAAAGCACGATTTTTTTTAAAAATTCTCAACACCAAAACATTATATTGCCCATTTATCCATTACTCAGATGAAAAGAAAATATGCACAGTGAAAGTCAAGAAGTATGAATTATCCCATATTTATACGGAGTAAAAAGAATTCACAATCAAATATTAAATATTATCTTGCTCAATTTTTAAGTATTTCCTTATCATATACTCTCTAAAATATATCCACATTTTGATCATTTAAGACACATGATTTAAAACACAGTTATGTACATCTGAATGATTTGCTAAACATTTTTTAAGGAAAAATGTAGCCTAAACATTTTCCTGTGGTTGTTGACACTTCCAATGTGAACAGTATCTCAGTTTGTTACATTATAAAATAGTGCTACAGATGTTAAAAGTGAAAAATAAAGAAAGGGAATAGTTAATGAATTGTATTAAATGGATTAGTGCATGAGTCAAGGAAAAATTTAGTCAATTAATAAAATTTTATTCTTTAGATGTACCTTCCATATAAGAAGATTTTGTAAAACATTATCATTATTCCCTTGTAGGCAAATTGGCCTTGTGAGTTTCTCTCAAGTTTTTAATTTCCTAACATCTACCACTTCCACTTTGTTAGAGCCAAAGAAAAAAAAATAACAATAATTACTAAATTAAAGATGTTGACAATTATAGTGGAGTTATAAAAATGTCAAAGTATTGACTTCAAAATTATCAGACTTCTGAGATTTTCTGTGATAACCTTGATTTTCAATACATATGTCTATTATCTCCAGGAAAATATCAGCAATCATCAAAACTGATTCTTGGCAAAAAATGAATCTTGGCTTTTGTGATTATATTTTAGACAAGTTGATATAGATGTGAAGACATGAATACTTGACGAATACTCGTTGCACTCATAACAGACTTTCCCAAGACACATCATTTAATATAAAAATTATTTCAATTGAAAACCTACAGGCTCCTTAAGTAATCTGACCACATACTCCTAGTTCTCCTAATAGAAGCTCTGATTACACTCTTAAGTACCTAGAGGAAAGAAAACGGGGTCTTATCCAGAATTAGACTTCTGCTAGAAATAGCAATAGTAGCACTGATAGACTGAGTATGGAGCCAGGTATACGTATAAGGTAGTGTGTCAGGTAGAGGCATGGTTTCAAACTTTTTCTCCTGTGGATCTGCATGGCTCCATGAAACAAATGTTCTTGAGTTTAGCACTGGAATGAACATTGGGTATTGAGAAGAAATTGGCGCAGTTAAGAGCCATGAGTCACAGCAACAAAATTTAAAATACAAATAAAAGCAAGCACATAACACATCTAATTTTATATCACCAAGACCAAATTATTAAGTACATTTTATTCTGTTAATCAGCTTTATAAAAGTACACTGGATTTCATAATCATGACATTTTACAAAATAAATCTACTCTTTGCTATATTTTGTAAAATAGAGCAGGGTTGTGTAAGGTAAACTTGATTTTCCTAAGATGATCCAAAAATGTGTTTTAATTGCAGAAAACTTTTGATACAAAAAATAGACTCATTGAGACCAAGTGTTTGCACTTTTTAATTGGCTCATTACTAGAAACTTGACCAAATTCTATAAAAGAGGTGTAGGAGATAAGAAGTTATCAAGCAATGAATAGTTACAAATTTAGTAACAAAACTAGCAACAAAACTAGTAAAATAAGAGATTCCAAAGCAAAAAGCACTAAGTATATACATAATAATAAACTGGGTGGTTAGCCAGTTTTCTATATTCACAAAACTTAGTGAAATGATGCCCTTTAAAATTCCATTTCCAGTTATCAGCTTACATAATACAATTTTGAAACATTTTTAATATTTTTAATTAAACAGAAGTTATCCATATTCCATAAAACATCTGCAGTTAATGTCATTTGTGAGTTTATTAGAAAATAGTCTATTGCAATTGGGAAGCAAATATATATATGTAAGGATATGAATACATATGTCTATGCATAATTAAATGAATGAAGAACAGAAATTCACAATAGCAGTTACTCCTGAGTGAAATGGTCACACACTCAAAAGTAAATAGCTATTGTCCCATCTCATCTAAGCATCTTCTCCATGTATACTCTCACCAATCCTTTCAGGATCCAGGCATTAAAGGGCTACTCCCTACGGAGCCACTATCATCAAGGCCAGGTTCCTCTGTTTACTAATTGATAGTTGTTATTCATCCTTGGGTTTACTAGATGTTATTTTGTCATGTTTTATTCCTTGAGTTGGTTATTAATTTAACACTTGCCATATTATAAAGAAAATAAACAACATATGGAAGGAAAGGGGGAATAAGGTGACAAGTGGTCAAATTAGTCAAACATATTTCTGTGTGTATGGTTTTTCCTGAAGTTCATAAGCAATTGGCATTGCAGGCCATATTTTCTTTTTATATTTTATTTATGTTATAACTAAGAGGTCACAGCCAGGAACTTCATCCAACATGTCTCTCTGGTGACCTTAAGCCTAATTGATATCATCAATATTGGAATCAAAATTTATAAAATCTAATTCAGTATAAATTACTATTATTACATTGATAACATGCATGATATTACCAGAAACACAGAAGAAAAGAACTCTGACATGGTTATATGCATAAAATTCAATGAGTAAGAAAGCAGTGTAATGGAAGAGTATAGTTCAGGTCTGTTTCCTCTGCTGGTTTTCATTTGGCTTCCTTTCACATGCCAGTTAAGAGGCCCTTTTACATTAGTAATCTGCCAGAGACTTTGCTAGAAAGACATGTTTTTGTTGTGATTATATTTTTTTATAATTTTTTTATTTTTAATTATGAGAACAAAAGATGCAAAGAAAGAGGATAAGGTAAAGTTACAGTGGAGGGACAATCACCCATAACATAATTATCAGAAGAAGTCCCCTTGCTGATATCTTAACTTTGAACTTTCAGCCAAAGAAAGTTAAGATAAATAAAACAGAATCCATGTGCAATTGCTTTGTCCCTCAAGTTCCGAGATTGTAGCACATTATAATATTTCTTAACAGCACACAAGGCAATCTAAAGCCATCAAACTTACATAACTCCTTAAACATTAGAGGCATAGTATTTTTTTACATTTCCATGCATATTAGCTTAAGTTAACCTCAAATTTTAAGTGGGTGCATTTTAAGGATTAGAGTCAAAGGAGCACAGTAAAAACGGTGTTAGAGTGGCAATTGTTGTTTGCATAGACCCACCAAAATATGAGAGGCATGGAAAGGAATAACTTTGGCCTAAATACAAAGAGATCCTACCCCTGAAGTTTCCTGGCATAAGACCAGCTCTAGGCCTCAGGCAAGTTATCGTTCGATCCAAGACATTGTCCGTAGCGCCAACACACTTATCACACAGTCTCTGTTGTTGGTATCATGTTTCTGTATTAAAGATTCTGGAATCTGCATGTCCTACATTGAAGTCATGATGTGGAGTGCCTTCTCGTTTCACCTCACCATGAAAGGGCAATGCAGGAAGCCCTGTCCTGTAAGCAGGTTGTTGTTGTTAAGTCTTCTCAGTGTTAAGGGAAGTCTCTTTTGAGCAGGACGATGTCTGAGCAGTGGTAGGGTCTTCCGTGGTAGAGGATTGCTTCCAGGTGATGTTATAGACAAACCTCACCATTAAGGGGCAATACAGCAAGCCCTGTCCAGTAAGCAGGTCATTGTTCTTGTTGTCTTCTCAGTGTTAAGGGAAGTCTCTTTTGAGTAGATCAATGTCAGAACAGCTGTAGGGTCTTCCCTGGTACAGGAATGCCTCCAGGTGATGTTATATACAACCTTGGATGTTTTGTAAATGTCTTCTGTAGATCAAGGGGTAAATGGAAAATGCCCATCTTCTGAGGCCTGTGCCAGGTCTTTATGTCAATGTTCAGGGTGTAAGGTCTCATTGCACTACAAGATTTGTGTGTTCCCATTTCTATTAGATAAGAACTTATTGGTATGTATATTATTTTCCCATGTTAGTGTGCCTACGCAAACAAGATATAAAGCCACGTGGTGCTATCAGATATATGGGGGCATAAGAACATTTCCAATAAGACCCATGGCTTGGTTCAAACATAAGTATTAAACTGAGGGATTCTTTCACAACAAATTCCATATTGAGCAGTTCACAAAGAGAAGATAAAAAACATGGGGGGGGGGGGAATCATCACTGTATAAGAAAGTATTCAGCAAAAGTTATAGCCATCAAAGAAAACACCCATAAAATGTTGAAAAGATATGTGTCCTTTTTATGCCTTTTAAAATAGTTGGGTGGGTGTTAACTCCAGGGCACCACTTCGGTCTGTGACTTAGGAATCAACAGTACTTAAGTTAGAAAGGGTGAAAAAGGAGTAATGATGATAGGAGTTAAAGAAGTTAAAGAGAAATATGAACTTATGAAGGGGTATGCAAAAGGATAGAGTACAAAATGGACATTCTGCATACATAAAAACATAATTCAATGATAGTGAGTACTATTAATGTTTCTTGTGAGAGTACTATTAATGTTTCTTGTGAGAGTACTATTAATGTTTCTTGCGAAAGTACTATTAATGTTTCTTGTGAGAGTACTATTAGTGTTTCTTGTGAGAGTACTATTAATGTTTCTTGTGCGCACGGGGGCTATTGCCCCCGCGCGATTTTGAACATATAGACTGGACAGAGATTACCAGTGCCAGCCAAACCTCCTCCTGCTAGACTTGAAGGAGAGATCCTTCAAGAAGCTGGGAGACCAGAAGTTCAGAGCCCCACCCAGACCCTCCCTAAGGAGCCGCATGGATAGTGGGGGAAGGCCTAGGGTACCTTCAAGCTCCACCAAGGGACCCAACTCACCAGCTTGCCCAGGCGTGTGGCCCGGGGAAGCCCTGGAGATCTGGAGCAAGGCGGCAGAGGGGTGCTGGGGTTACCCAAGTCCCACACCCCCACTAGGCCTGGTCAAGCAGGCCTCCGGCATGGCGGGGGCCTGCCAAACCTCCTCCTGCTAGACTCCCGGCTCCCAGGAAGGAGAGATCCTTCAAGAAGCTGGGAGACCAGAAGTTCAGAGCCCCACCCAGACCCTCCCTAAGGAGCTGCATGGATAGTGGGGGAAGGCCTAGGGTACCTTCAAGCTCCACCAAGGGACCCAACTCACCGGCTTGCCCAGGCGTGTGGCCCGGGGAAGCCCTGGAGATCTGGAGCAAGGCGGCAGAGGGGTGCTGGGGTTACCCAAGTCCCACACCCCCCCTAGGCCTGGCCAAGCAGGCCTCCGGCATGGCGGGGGCCTGCCAAACCTCCTCCTGCTAGACTCCCTGTTGTGATTATCTTTAGTGCTGATTATATGTTGACCTGATTTTAATGTATTTATCTATTCTTACATAGTGGCAGAATTTTAAGTGATTTTACTTGTGTGGTTCTGACTGTTGTATGGGCCTAGAGAATTTCTATTAAACATGCTGTATTTCTGAGAATATTTGAACAGTTTACATGTATTGCTTTATATCCTGTCCACTAAGTTAAGGAGATCTTTAGAATAAGCACAACAGATTCAGAGTGTGGAAATAAAAACAGCAAGATATTCATTTTTAAAAGTTCCTTCCAGGAAGAGATCCACAATTTTGTTAACAAGCATGCATATACATATAGATATGGATATAGATTTTCCAAACAGAAACTAATATTCTCACTTGTCCAAAAACCAAGCATTGTCTCAGAGAACAATATGAAACAAAGGTCTATTTCTGTAAAGAAATAAGAATCAGGAAATGGATGACCTAATTACTACTTTAGTAGGAATAGTGTGTAAGAATTCCACAGAAACATGAGAACAGGGGCCCAGCAAAACATGAACATGTCCCGAAAGAAATTGCCTGCTTTAAGGAAAAGCCAAGTTTCAGTGGACACCAGTAGCTTATTTTCTTTTTAAAAATATTTTTTAATAATTTTAATATTTTTAAAAATATTGTTGTATGTTGAGGTACAGCTCTCACTGCAAACCTAAATCTATTATCACTTCTGAAAAAATAGAAAAATCTGGTAAGAGGAATTTCTTTTTTCTTCCCTTTCTGTCTTTTCTTTTTTCTTTTCCTTCCCTTCCTTCCTTCCCTTCCTTCCTTCCCTTCCTTCCTTCCCTTCCTTCCTTCCCTTCCTTCCCTTCCTTCCTTCCCTTCCTTCCTTCCCTTCCTTCCCTTCCCTTCCTTCCTTCCCTTCCTTCCTTCCTTCCCTTCCTTCCTTCCCTCCCTTCCTTCCTTCCCTTCCTTCCTTCCCTTCCTTCCTTCCTTCCCTTCCTTCCTTCCTTCCTTCTTTCTTTCTTTCTTTCTTTCTTTCTTTCTTTCTTTCTTTCTTTCTTTCTTTCTTTCTTTCTTTCTTTCTTTCTTTCTTTCTTTCTTTCTTTCTTTCTTTCATTTCTTTCTTTCTTTCTTTCTTTCTTCTTTCTTTCTTTCTTTCTTTCTTTCTTTCTTTCTTTCTTTCTTTCTTTCTTTCTTTCTTTCTTTCTTTCTTTCTTTCTTTCTTTCTTTCTTTCTTTCTTTCTTTCTTTCTTTATTCCTTCCTTCCTTCCTTTCTTATTTTCTTTTCTTTATTCCTTCCTTCCTTTCTTATTTTCTTTTCTTTCTTTCTCTTTCTCTTTTGTTTTTGTTTTTGTTGGGGACACTCGATAATGCTCAGGAGTTACTTCTGGCTATGCACTCAGAAATTGCTCCTGGCTCGGGGCACCATATGGTACACTGGGGATCAAACCAAAATTCGTTGTAGGTCAGCCGCTTGCAAGGCAAATGCCCTACCGCCGTGCTATCACTCCGGATCCAATAAGAGGAATTTCTAAAATTACCATTGGGGACCTGAGTGATTTTATCTGGATTCAAGAGTTAGAAACTATCACTTCACATGGTCTCCAAGCACCACAAGGAGTGATTCCTGAGGAAAATGCACAGGAGTAAGTCATTACTCAAAAAAGTCATTACAAAGAGTGTATACACCTGAATTTAATCTTCATAATTTTCAAATGATAGTCCTATGTTTATGCTCATTGGTTGTCCTTAAATATGGAGATTATCCAGAGAGGCCTGATTTAGCCACTTGAGCCCCTAAAGCAGAAATTATTCTCTGCTCATTTCAGAAGATTTTAAAAAGTAAAAAGATTTAGGTGAACCATTGTTTTATGTGAAGATGAACAGAGGCATAGGAGAAGGGCAATGGATTGTCTCAAGCAATGAAGACATGTTCCTGACTAGTAACAGGAAAATTGAGGCTGTGGTCCTCTAACAAAAAAGGACTGCATTATGACTTGACTGAATATAATAGTGGATCCTTTGCAGAGATTCCATATAGGTCAGTAAACACCATAATTTCAACACTGTGAAAAAATTGTCAAATTTATCCAGTTTATCTAAAACTTGTAGGCTAATAAATGGATATTTATTTAAGCTACTAAAGTTGTTGTAAATTTTCACATCCATGAAGATATGAGTCACAATAGGTGTAAAAAGATTGAGCTTCATAACAGAATCATGAGCTAAGACAATCCCAGAAGAGGAACAGTACAGAGAGCAAATATGCAGAGAGGGAGTAAGGGAAGAAAGCATGGTGGTCCTCCTGAGGCTCATCTGTTATACCTAAAGCTATATCAGGGTGAATACAGTTTTGCACAAGAGTTTATATTTAAGGAAATAGCTTGTGAAATATAGTTTTAATCTTATTTTATTGAAATTATTGTAATTTACAAAGTCTTTTTTCATAGATTTTATGCATACAATGAATCTTGATCAATCCCACTACCGGTGTCAACCTCTCTCCATTAATGTTCCCCAAGTACATCCCATACCACCTACTCTGCCCCTCAACCTTCCAGTATACCAGTCTCATTTTAAGTTTAGATTGTTCAAGTTTGGGTCTCTTGATTTCATTATTGTTGCCTTTGTCTTGGATATTTAGTTCTGTGCTTTTTAAACACTACTAATGCACATGAGACTGCTTGGCCTCTGGCCCCATCCTTTCATGTTTGTGTTTCTCCTCTTTCACTCAGTTGCTTTGTTTCGCCTCACTATTCTATGAGGCCATTTTGCTCATTTTATGTAGTAAAATGGTCAGACTATTTTTGTTATACAAAAGTATAAAATAATCCCTTAGGTAGAGTAATTACATAAAATATATTTATCTTACCTAACAAGATAATTTTTGAAATGGAAATTGGAAGTTTTGTAGAAAAACACTACAAATTATAGTGAGAGCATTTCAGGAGCATGCATCAGAGAAATTGATACTTCTGTGGACATCAAAATAATTTCAAGTAAATCTTTAGATAAACATGAGTTACTAAATAATACAATGGTATTTTTTATTGTGGTCAAAGTGAATTACAATTATTTCACAGAAATATTAAAGGCATATAGTGACAATGAGTGAGGGGCATTCCCACCACTAGTGTTGTTCTCCCTCCAGCCCTGTTCCCAGCATGCATCCCATATCTCCCTCCTTTACCCCCCATAATGCTAGTGAAACTGTTCTCCACTTGTACAGCTTGTTGTAAATTGGGTATCGATTCTGTTGTTGTTGACTATGGGTTTGGTGTTCAAGTCTGCACATTTTTTTATTTCCATTAAATGTTCATTTGACTGTCTGGTCTTGGTACCACCCATATTCCCCCCTCAAAATGTGAGGCTGAACAAGATGATTCCAGTAATGTGGTTCTGTTGGAGATAAATAAGGGAGAAGAAAAAACAAACGAAAGCAAAAGTTTTATCGTTGTAGTTGGATAGCTTTTAATTAAGAACATAAATGACAATAAAATATAAAGTTAATGAAACAATTAAAAGCAAAAATCTAAAATATAAGGAAAATAAAGAGGAAAATGCAGAAAAATCCTATCCTGTGCTGAAATTCCAGAAGCATATGGTTTAAGAGAAGATCTAAGAAAGCTGTAGACTGGTACCAAGAAAGTTTAGATTCAGAGTCCTGGAATTTTGCATGGATCTTCTGATTTTCTTGAATAGGGAAAGATTCAAGAATTGAAAACACTAAGTATTGCTGACAGGAGGTAAGCAAAGTGCTTCTGAAAACACAGATCAAGCTTAAATGCCTTTCAGATCACCCCATGGGTTGCTTTTTCTCATTATCCTTCACAGGCAAATATTTGGCAGAAGTATTTTAATTTCAAAAACATCAGTTGAAGCTGAGGTCAGGATTATAGAGAAAAGACATTTAATTTTTTATTCTTAATAACATCTTTATTTAAGCAACATGATTACAAATGTTTGTAGTTGTGTTTCAATCATAAAAAGAAAAAACATTTATTAGAAAACAATATATTATGCTGTGACATCTCTACCCTCCTTCTTTAACGAGACTCTATGAATGCATGGGTTTATAGCCCATGGTAGAAAATTAGGGCAAAAGATTGAAATAATGGCTGCTGCTTGTTTTTATTATTTTTTTTGCTTGTTTTTTTTTCGGGCCACGCCCATTTGATGATCAGGGGTTAATCCTGACTAAGAGCTCAGAAACTGCCACTGGCTTGGGGGGACCATATGGGACGCCGGGGGATCAAACCGAGGTCCTTCCTTGGCTAGCGCTTGCAAGGCAGACATCTTGCCTCTAGCGCCACCTCGCCGGACCCCTGTTTTATTTTTTATTGCAATATAGTCTCATTCTTCATTTATATATTATATACATAATATTCACTTATGATAAATAAAATGTCAATATTACATCTTATGACATTTGTGATATTATGGCAGTTAATAGCTATTACAGACTATATATAGCTGACAAAGAGTAAAATATTGTCTATTTGGCCAACTAGAGATAAAATGTGTTGACCTCTATATTTACAACACACTTTAAGTAAACTGGCCATGGCACATTCAAGATTTATTGATACTCATGGAATTTTTTCAAATACAATGACATAAAATATTTCTCCTATTCTAAGAACACAGTAGAAATTCCAAATATCTTTAGTGTACTTTAGTTTGCTTTTAATATATATGACAGACATGTAAACAGAGACACTAGCATAATAAAATGATGAGGGTAAGGAAGAGAAATAATTGACAGAGATATAAAGACAATTCAATCAATAAAATAAAAAACATTTATGTATATTTGTAATAATATTTTTATTAATACAATGTGAGGTGCACACACTTACGAAGTTTTGATAGTAGAATTTTCATCATACAATGTTCCAACACTTCACTAGTTTACCCTTTCAATTACAAAAATCCCCAGTTTCTCTCCACCTCTCCTGTTGACATCCACCCTGAACTGTCCATATGGCAGACACTTTTCTGTTTTTTTTATCTTTTATTTCTTTTTAAGCATGGTAGCTTAAAATACTGTTACTGAAAGGGTATCATGCATATCTTTTTATTTCCTTTCAGCACCCAGTTCTTGTCAAGAGTGATTATGTCTAACTATCATTTGCATAATAGTTACATCTTTGTCCGAATTCTCACTCCCCTTGTGGCAAGGTTCCTATTATGGACAAAATGGTAAAGAATATAAAACATTCTTAGAAACGAGATTGTATATATTAATAACTATGGAGAATAAAAATACAGCATTCAAATAAAAAGACTGCAAGCAAGTATAAACTGGAAACATGTCAGTAAGCAATTTCAATTCCATGAGGAATTTTTGTATCCTAATCCCTATTTCCTTTGAAGTGCAGAAACTGCTTAGTTTATTATAGCCCCATTTGTTTATCATTGCTTCCATTTGCTTGACAATTGGTATTGCATCCTTGGAGATACCTTTAGTTTCAATGCCATGAAGTGTTCTGCCTAAGTTTTCCTCTATGTATGTTATAATTTAAAGTCTGATATCAAGATCATTAATCTATTTTAATTTATTTATCTAACTTTTGTGCATAGCATTAAGGAGATATTTGAGTTCACTCTTTTTGCATGTAATTGACCTGTTTTCCCAACAGAACTTTTTAAGGAGCTTTCTGTGCTTCATATCATTTTCTGTGTCTCTTTCGCAAAGATTGACAAATAATCTACCCGAATGTCAGTCTCAGATTATTAAAGGTCTATTGCATCTGATGGTCTGTCTTTATTCCAATTTCATATTGTTTTAATAACTACTGCTTTATAGTACAGTTTGAAGGTGGGGACAGTGCTGCCTCCCATCTTCTTTTTCCCAAGTACTGCTTTAGCTAGTCATGGAGGTTTATTGTTCAATATTAATTTCAGAATTGTTTGATCTACTGCTTTTAAAAATGTTGTGAATTTTCTTATAGAAATTACATTACATTTGTTCAATATTTTGGAAAATACTGCTATATTAATTATCTTAATCCTCCCAATACAATACGTGAATATTATATGTGTTTTCATTTTCTTGTCTTCCCTTTTATTTCTGAAGTAGTGTTTTGTAGTTTTCTTTGTGTAGGTCTTTCATCTCCTTAATTAAGTGATTTTCCAAGATACTTTGTTTTCTGAGGAAAGTAGTGAATAGAATTTTTATTTAATATTTATTTTTACCTTTTTAATTTTCTGTATATTGAAAAGCTTAAGATGCAGTGGACGAGCCTAATTAGGGTAGCCACGCCTTATTGCCCTCACTATCACATTACTTATTACTCTATACACAAAAACTGTGCCTATACTAAAAAGCTCCAGCCACTATGTAATCCTGAGACCTTTATCTAGCAAAGACCAATTCCATTATTGATAAAGAGCCTTGAATGTAGAAAACCCTCAAGCACCTACACACTGGCCCAAACTTTTTCAGCCTAATTTCACTGTATTTAGTTAGTATTCTTTTCTTCTCTCTTATCTTTTGTTTCTCCTCTCTTTCTCTCCTAATCCATATATATTAGCCAATTATTTATCTCTTTTTAATCCAATTATTTCTTAAGATCTCAGGCAAAGCCTGTGAGTACCAGGCTTCCAACAATAACATAAGAATAGTACACTAATGTCTGTCTTTATGTGAGCACGAGTTTGCTGAAAGTGGACTTCTCTCTGATTGCCAAACCTAAAATGTAAACAAGCTATGTCTAAAGCATATATAGCCCCTCCTACATATTTTTCTCCTCCCCCATCTGAAATCCTTCTATCCTCTCATCCCCCAACCCTGATCCATTATCCTTCCTCATTTAACCCTCTCTACCCTCAGTCTTCAACCCATCAGGTACTGAGACCAAATTTCTGACCCAATAAACCACCACCCAACTCCTAAATCGAAGGACACCCTTTCAATCTCACATCTCATACCTCGACAAGAAACTACAATCAACACTCCTGCTGACTCATGCTTTATGGCCCTTCTTCTCATCCTCCTAATCATGAACTGATGCATGCTACTAATTCAGCCCCAGAAGGACCCCAGCCCAAGAACACTACCAGATCCCTTATGGCTGCAAAACATACCTCAAATTCAACAAGGCACAATGTGTGATGAAGAAGTCCCCTGGATTACACCCCCCCGCCCAAGAAAATCTCAAAAGACTTAATGGGGAAGCCTATATTTTCCTTATGTGTTTAATACTGCTATAACAGTATCCCCTAGACTGTTTAACCCCAAATATAAGTTAACCTCTAAAAAATTGTTTTTCTTTAAATATTTTTTAATTTAATTTATTTTTTTATTATATATAATATATCTAATATATACTTGCTTTATCTTCTCTTTAACTTTACCAGATTTGGTTCTGCTAGGTACAAAAGTTTACAAGGAAAAAGTCTTGCCTACGGTACAAGCTCAAGTCTAAACCAGGGCACAGAGATGTAGACTATCATTCTTATCTCTAATTCCACCAGCAATATAATTTGGCTCCATCCCCTTTTGCATAGGCACTCTAAATAAGAGGAAATCTTATACACAGAAACAAGCTCTTATCTACTTGGGATAAGAACCCATACATTTCATAATACAGGGAGGCCTCTCACCTTGAACATATGCCATGTGGACCCAACTTATTCTCCATGTGATTGGACAGAAACCGTCCAACCCAGAACCTCATATCCCAGACATGGAACTGACACAGGTTCCAGCAACAGCACCAGGAACCAAATTCTGCCCTAGGAAATTCCTAATATCGCTCTGGCACCAACTAGCAACAGTTTTAATATGACACCCTGACATGAGGAAACAGAAATTGAAGTAAGAGAGGGTTGCCCTATCTATGGGTCTGATGCAATCAGAAAGCCCTAGCTCTATGCAAAAACCAAAATCGCTTACAGAAGAATGACCTTGACAAACATGGGACTCAGAAGAACCTATCGAGGGGACTAACGAGAAAGATCCTAGCTGAGGCTTTGGCCTAGGATTTGTAAATAAACCAAGATCTCTAATTCCAGAGGTCTGACTTTGACACTGAAATCCGAGCAGATCTGAAACCATATTGAAAGACTCTACCCTAGGCTCTGTTCTAGGATGTGAGCAAAAACCAAGACCACTAATTACAGAAGACTGATTACAACAGGGTAGAACAGAACTTCTAGAACTGTAAAAAACTAAAGCTTCCTTCTAGCCTTCATCCTATGACCTCTAAAAATAAGATCTCTTGCTACAGAGGCATGACGTCATCAGCCATAACTAACTGGAAAGTCTCTAGCACCATAAAATGTACTTGGGGTGTGAAAATGAGCGGGTATCAAGTTTGTAGTTGTTCCCATGGCAGTATGCTTTAAGAATGGAGTAACCCTGTACCACATATGCCAAAGGAATTCCCGTTCTAATTTTCCCCCCATATTTCCTGTGTCTTGAAGAAGAAGACTAAGAGAAGAAGAAGAAGAAGAAGAAGAGAAGAGGAGGAGGGAGGGAGGAGAGGAGGAGAAGGAGAAAAGGAGGAGGAGGAGGAAGAGAAGAAGGAGGTAAGGAGGAGGAGTAGAGAAGAATAGGGCAGGAGGAGGAGAGAAGAAGAAGAAAAGAAAAAGTAAAAAAAAGAGAAGAGGAGAAGAAAAAAGAAGAGGAGGAGAAGAAAAGAAGGAGAAGAGAAGAGAAGAGAAAGTAGAAAGTAAAACGAAGAAGAGGAGGAGGAGAAGAAGAAGAAGAAGAAGAAGAAGAAGAAGAAGAAGAAGAAGAAGAAATAAGAGAAGAAAAGAGAAGAAGAAGAGCAGGAGAAGATGGGAAGAAGAGGAGGAGGAGAAGAAGAAGAAGAGGAGGAGGAGAAGAAGGAAGAGGGAGAAGGAAAGAAAAGAAGGAAGAGGGAGGAGGAGGAGAGAAAGAATTAGGAGGAGGGAGAGAAGAAGAAGAAAAAGAAGAGAAGAAAAAGAAAAAGAAGAGAAGAGGAGAAGAAGAAAAAGAAGAGAAGAAAAAGAAAAAGAAGAGGAGAAGAAAAGAAGAGAAGAAGAGAAATAAGAAAGACGAAGATAAGAGGAGGAGAAGAAAAGAAGAAGAAGAAGAAAAGAGAAGAAGAGGAGAAGATGGGAGAGGAGGAGGAGAAGAAGAAGAAGAGGCGAAGAAAAGAAGAGAAAAAGAGAGTAGGAGAAGAAGAAGAAGAAGAAGAAGAAGAAGAAGAAGAAGAAGAAGAAGAAGAAGAAGAAGAGAAGAAGAAGAAAAAGAAGAAATGCAAGCCTTTTTAAGTAGTAGCTGGTTGTTGTTCTTTTTTGCTCTTTTTGTACTTTTTTATTACTATCTGATTTTTTGTTTTTTGTCTGTTTTTGTTTGTTTATTTGATTTGTTTTGCTTTGTTTGTTACCCTTTTTTTCTCCCTTTCTCCTTATAGAAGGAAAATTTATAACTCCTAGAGGACTCTCCCTAGTTCCCCCTTATATTTTTCTTTTCTCCATTTGCTTTGTTTTTGTTTTGTGTTCTTTCTATAATATTTTTATATATCTCCAACAGAACCACATTTCTGGAATGATCTTGTTCAGACCTCACAATTTGAGGGGGAAATGGATGGTACTTAAGACCAGACAGTCAAATGAACATTTAGTGGAAATAAAAAAATCATCAGACTTGAACACCAAGCCCATATAGTCAAAGACAATAGAATCAAAACCCAATTTACCACAACTGTACAAGTGGAGATAGTTTCACTAGCATTATGGGGGGGGGTAAAGGAGGGAGATATAGGAAGCATGCTGGGGAACAGGTGGTAAAGAGGGGAAGACAACATTATTGGTGGAATGCCCCTCATTCATTGTCACTATGTGCTTAATATTCTTTGAAATAATTGTAATTCACTTTGACCACATAAAAATGAAAAAAGAGGGGGGGGGTGGAAGCTGCATAAATTGTAAAATAAAAATCTGTTGATTTTATAAGCTTTTTGGTAGAGTCTGTATAAATTTTAATATATAGTATTTTATCATCAGCAAACAGAACTTGATTCTTTCTTTTCTATCTGAATGTCTTTGAAATTTTTTCCTGCCTGATTGCTACAGCAAGTATTTCAAATACTATATTGAATAGAAATAGAAAGAGTAGAAAAACTTGTTTGATAGATTTTAGGGGAAGGGCTTTTAAATTTTACCCACTGAGTATAACCTTTGACAGGGCTTGTGATAAAAGGCTTACTCTTTTGAGGTAAGTTACTTCAATTCCATCTTGTTCAGGCTTTATCATAAGTGGGTGCTAAACCTTGTCAAATGCTTTCTCTTTATTAATCGACATGATCATGTGGCTTTGATTGCTTTTGTTTGGGCATATTATAACACCTTCCATCATATAGCATATTATGATAAGTGATTTGCATATGCTAAACCACCCTTGCTCCTCAGGAATAAATCCTACATGGTTAATTTTGTTTGGATTTTTTTTTCTTTTATTTCTCTTATTTGAATATCTTGATTACATAAATGATTGTGATAGATTTCAGTCAGTATAAAGAACACCCCTCTTCACCAGTGCAACATTCCCCCACCAAAGTCCCAAATCTCCCCTCCATTCCACCCCACCCCCACCTGTACTCCAGACAGGCTTTCCAGTTCCCCTCATTCATTCACATGATTATGGTATTTCTCAGTGTAGTTATTTCTATAACTGTGCTCACCACAAGAGTGAGCTGGAGTTCCAGCTCTCCTCTAATTGTCTCTGAGGGATTGTTACAAAAATGACTTTTATTTTTTCTTAAAACCCATAGATGAGTGAGATTATTCTGCATCTCCTCTCTCCCTCTGACTTTATTTCACTGAGCATTATAGATTCCATGTACATCCATGTATAGGAAAAATTCATGACTTCATCTCTCCTGACGGCTGCATAATATTCCATTGTGTATATGTACCGTACAGTTTCTTTAGCCATTCGTCTGTTGAAGGGCATCTTGGTTGTTTCCAGAGCCTGGCTATTGTGAATAGTGCTGCAATAAATATAGGTTGTGAGGGAAGGGGTTTTTGTATTGTATTCTTGTGCTCCTAGGGGTATATCCCTAGGAATGGAATAGCTGTGTCGAATGGGAGCTCAATTTCCAGTTTTTTGAAGAAACCTCCATATCTCTTTCCATAGAGGCTGTACTAGACGGCATTCCCACCAGCAGTGGATAAGAGTTCCTTTCTCTCCACATCCCCGCCAGCACTGATTATTCTCATTCTTTGTGATGTGCGCCAATGTCTGTGGTGGGAGGTGGTATCTCATCGTTGTTTGATTTGCATCTCTCTGATTAGTGACGAGGAGCATTTTTCATGTGTCTGTTGGCCAGTTGTATTCTTTTTTATCAAAGTGTCTGTCATTTCTTCTTCTCCCATTTTTGATGGGATTAGATGATTTTTTTGTAAAGTTCTGTCAGTGCCTGCTGTATATTTTGGATATTAGGCCCCTTATCTGAAGGATGTTGGGTGAATAGTTTCTCCCTCTCAGTGGGTGACTCTTGTTTCCTGGGCACTATTTCTTTTGAGTGCAGAAGCTTCTCAGTTTAATGTATTCCCATGTGTTAATCTCTCTGCTTCCACTTGTTTGGAAAGTGCAGTTTCCTCCTTGAAGATACCTTTAGTCTCAATGTCATAGGAGTGTTTTAAACCGACCGTGTTGTTCTATATACCTTATGGTAGTCTGGGTCTGATATCAAGGTCTTAATCCATTTGGATTTACCTTCGTACATGATGTTAACTGGGGGTCTATTTCGCTTTTTTGCAAGTCACTAACCAGTTCTGCCAGCAGCACTTGTTGAAGATAATTTCTCTGCTCCACTTAGGATTTCTTGCTCCTTTGTCAAAAATTAGGTAATTGTAGTCTTGCGGAATGTTCCTCTGAGAACTCAAGCCTATTCCACTGTTCTGAGGGTCTGTCTTTATTCCAATACCATGCTGTTTTAATAACTGTTGCTTTGTTAGTACAGTTTAAAGTTGGGGAGAGTAGATGCCCTCCCAGTTTTCCTTTTCCCTAGGAGTGCTATTAGCTATTCGAGGATATTTATTGTTCCAGATGAACTTCATAATGTTTGATCCACTTCTTTGAAGAATGTCATGGGTATATTTAAGGGGGATCGCATTAAATCTGTATAATGCTTTGGGGATATTGCCATTATAATGATGTTAAATCCGCCAAGCATGAGCAGGGTAAGTGTTTCCATTTCCGTGTGTCCTCTCTTATTTCTTGGAGCAGAGTTTTATAGTTTTCTTTGTATAGGTCCTTCACATCTTTGGGTCAAGTTGACTCCAAGATATTTGAGTTTGTGTGGCACTAGTGTGAATGGGATTGCTTTCCTGACTTCCATCTCTTCCCTATTATTATTGGTGTATAAAAAGGCCATTGATTTCTGTAGGTTGATTTTGTAGCCTGCCACCTTTCTAGTATGAAATCTATTGTTTCTAGAAGCTTTTTGTGTAGAGTCTTTAGGGGTTTTCTAAGTAGAGTATCATGTCATCTGCAAACAATGAGAGCTTGACTTCTTCCTTTCCTATCTGAATTCCTTGATATATTTTTCTGCCTGATCGCTATAGCAAGAACTTCAAGTACTATGTTGAAGAGGAGTGGTGAGAGCGGACAGCTTTTGTCCTTGTACCCGAATTTAGAAGAAAGGCTTTTAGTTTTTCTCCATTGAGGATAATATTTGCCATTGGGCTTGTGGTAGATGGGCTTCAACTAGATGAGAAAGGGGTTCCTTCCATTCCCATCTTGCTGAGAGTTTTGATCAAGAATGGGGTGTTGGACCTTATCAAATGCTTTCTCTGCATCTATTAATATGATCATGTGATTATTTATTTTGTCTTGTTGTTGATGTTGTTGTATGATGTTAATAGATTTATGGATGTTAAACCATCCTTGCATTCCTGGATGAAGCCTACTTGGTCGTAGTGTATGATCTTCTTGATGATGCATTGGATCCTATTTGCCAGGATTTTGTTGAAGATCTTTGCATCAGCATTCATTCAGGGATATTGGGTCTGTAATTTTCTTTTTTTGGCAGCGTCTCTGTCTGGTTTTGGTATCAAGGTAATGTTGGCTTCAAAAAAGCTGTTTGGGAGAGTTTCCCTTTTTTTTTCAATTTCAACGGAAGAGGTCTGGCTAGGATTGGTAGTAGCTCCTCTTGAAAGATTTGAAAAAAATTCATTAGGATAACCCATCTGGGCCTGGGCTTTTCTTTTTGGTAGATGTTTGATTACAGTTTTCAATTTCCTCAGTAGTGATGCGGGTGTTTAGATATGCTACATCCCTCCTTACTTAAATTGTGGAAGGTTAGTAAGTGTCCAAGAATTTTTCCATTTCTTCTAGGTTCTTCATGTTTTGTAGCATAAAGTTTCTCAAAGGTAGCCTCTGATTATCCTTTGATTTATCTCTGCAATTTCTGTTGTGATCTCCCCATTTTCATTTCTAATACGGGTTATCAGATTTCTCTCTCTCTCCCTTTCTTTGTGAGATTTTGCCAATGGTCTATCATCTTGTTTATTTTTTCAAAGAATCAGCTTCTGCTTTCGTTGATCTTTCGGATTGCTTTTTGGTTTTCCACTTCATTGAGTTCCGCTTTCAGCTTTATTATTTCCTTCTGTCTCCCTATTTTTGGTTCCTTCTGTTGGTCCATTTTCTAATTGTTTTAAGCTGCGCCATTAAGTTATTCAGGTATGCTCCTTCTTCCTTCCTGATGTGTGCTTGTAGAGCTATAAATTTTCCTCTCAGGACTGCTTTTGCTGTGGTCCCCATAGATTCCTGCAGTTTGTGTCTTCATTATCATTTGTTTCCAGGAAAGTTTTGATTTCCTTTTTGATTTCATCTCGGACCCACTGGTTGTTCAGGTAGCAGTGTGTTTATATTTACCAATTGTTAAAGTTTTTCCTTCTGTGTGGCTTTGTAGTTCACATCTAATTTCAGAGCCTTGTGGTTCAGCAAAGGTAGCCTGCAAGATTTCTAACCTCTTGATTTTTATGGAGGTATGTTTTATGTGTCAGCATGTAGGTCTATTCGGATGAATGACCCATGTACATTGGAAAAGGAATGTGTATCCAGGTTTTTTTGGGATGGAGTGCCCCTGTATATATCTACTAGTCCTCTTTCTTCCATAACTCTTTTCAGGGCTAGTATGTTTTGTTTGGGTTTTCAGTCTGGTTGACCTATCAAGTGTTGATAGGGCTGTGTTGAAGTCTCCCACAATGATAGTGTTATTATTGATTTCTTCTTTCAGATTTGTCAAAATTGTATTAGATAATTTGCTGGTCTCTCATTGGGTTGCATATATGTTTAATAGTCTGATTTCTTCCTGTTGCACATATCCCTTGATTATACATAGTTGTCCCATCTTTGTCCCTTACCAACTTTCTGAGTATAAAGTTGTATCATCTGATATTAATATGGCCACCCCAGCTTTTTTCAGGGTGTTGTTTGCTTGATAATTTTCTCCAACCTTTGATTTTGAGTCTATGTTTGTTCTGACTATTCAGATGTGTTTTCTTGTAGGCAGCAGAAGGTTGGATTCATCTTTTTGACCCATTTTGCCACTCTGTGTCTTTTAATTTGTGAATTTAGTCCATTGACATTGAGGGAGATGATTGTCATAGGATTTAATTCATCTTTGTAGATAAGTTTGCTGTGTTTGTTGGTCTCTCTTGTCTTGGAGTAGACCTGTCAGTTTTTCCTTTAAGGCTGGTTTATCATCTTGAAGTTTCTGAGCTGTTGTTTATCCGTGAAGCTGTGTATTCTTCCTCCAAACCTGAATGTGAGTCGGCTGGTGCAGTATTCTTGGGGAGGGCAATTTATTTCAGTCAATCTTGTCACAATATCCAACCACTGTCTTCTGGCCTTGAGAGTTTCTTTGACATGTCTGCTGTAAGTCTTAGGGATGCTCCTTTGAATGTAATTTTGATCTGCTGCTTCAGTATTCTATCCCTATCTATGGGATTTGTCATTGTAACGAGGATATGTCTTGGGGTGTTTTTCTTTGGGTCTCTTTTAGCTGGTATTCTTCGGCATGCAGTATTTGATTGCATGTAGTCCTTAACTCTGGGAGTATCTATTTAATGATGTCTTTGACAGTTGATTCTTCTTGAGATCTCCTTCCTGGGTTTCTGGGACTCCAATGATTCTTATGTTGTTTCTGTTGAGTTTATCAAAGACTTCTATTTTCATCTGTTCGCATGCCTTGAGTACATTTTCCATTGCCTGTTCATTTGTCTTAAGGTTCTTTTCCAATTTCTTCTGTTGTGTTGAGCTTTTCTGCATCTCATCTTCTAGTACTCTGATTCTCTCCTCAGCTGCTGATATCCTGTTGGCAAGGCTATCCATTGTGGTTTTCAGTTGAGCAACCGTATTTTTCAGATCTGTTATTTCAGTTTGGAGTTTTCTGATTTCTGTTTTTGTTTTCTCTTCAGATCGATCTATGCTCTTTTTGAGTTCTACAAACATATTCCATATTTCTATTCTAAACTCCTTATCTGAAAGGTTAATCAGGTGGTTGTAATTTATTAGATCAACTGAGCTTTCGTCTTCATTCTCTATGGATGGTGTTTGCCTGCGAGTTTTCCCCATTGTCACGCTTGTAGTGTGGTTTTTCCTGCTTGTTGTGGTGGGGTTCATTGATTAGGAAGAGTTCGCGGCTGCAAAGGGAAGCGAAGCGGCTGAGTGCTTCTGCTGCCTCTAGTTGAAAGTCCTCAGAGTGAACAAAGGCAGGGCAGGGCAGAGCGATCCCGCAGCCCCAGAATGCAGGCACTCACCAGCTTCAAAATGCAGTTTTTTTGGGGGTGCGCTCCCTAGGCCCCTGAGGAAACCTTCGGAAGTTCAGAAGCACAGTTTCAGGCAGACAGAGATAGGAGTTTCCTGAAGTCCTTAGAGTGAACAAAGGCAGGGCAGGGCAGAGCGATCCCGCAGCCCCAGAATTTGTTTGGTTTTTTAATTAATTGCTGAAATCTATTTGCTAGCGTTTTGTTGAGGATCTTCAAAATCTATGTGTATTAAATATGTCTTCCTGTTAATTTCTTCTTTAAATGTGAATCATAGTGTGTATAGATGAAGTATTCTTGGTGAAGTGCTCATTTTGTTGACATTTTTTTTAAATACCACTGCTGCCTTTGGGCCTGAAGAATTTCTTGTGATAAAGGTGCTGTAAATCTTAAGGATACTCTTCTGTATTTAATTTCCTTCTTTGAACTTGCTGCTTAGAGTATTCTATATCTATGGTTTTCACCATTGTGACTAGCGTGTTCCTTAAGATGTTTTGATCTGTCGCTCTTTTAGGTGATTTTCTTTAAGCATCAAGGATGTGGATGCATGTACACTTCAGCTCTGGGAATTTCTCACCAATGATGTCTTTGGCTATTTTTCTTCATACAGATATTTTTCTGAATACTGGAATTTTGATGATTCTTGTTGGTTTCTGTTGAATTTAATCCAAATATTCTATTTTCATACCTTTATTTTGCAGGGTTTTTCTGTCTATTGTATTGTAAACTGTTTTACATCATCTGCCATTGACTATATGTGTTAATCTATCTCACACCCAGATCACTTATTCAAACCTCAGCAGCTGTTATTCTGCTTATGAGGCCTTCCAGCGAGTTTCCACTTTACCTACAAAATTTATAGTTCTGTCATTTCTATATGAAATTTTCTCATTTCTACACTATCCTTTTTAATTTTCTTGGCTATCGTTTCTTCAGTTTCTTTGAGTTCCTTGAACATTCTCTACATTTCCTCTCTAAAGTCCTTATGATAAAAGATAATGATGCTTAGTCTTGGGCTCTGAGGGGTTCAAGACTACCCAAATACACCTGATGATGTACAGGCCCAATAAGTCACACCCACCGGTGGTTGGGATTATATTAGTCAACTATATGATTATATGATGTTAGATTATATATGATGTCTAACATTGAATTAGGTCAGTCCTAATCCCTTGTCTTGTTTCCCCTTTTAAAAATTAGTTCTTCAATACAAATGGCCAAAAGACACATGAAAAAATGCTCCACATCACTAATCACCAGAGAGATGCAAATCAAAACAACTATGAGGTACCACCTCACACCACAGACATTGGCACACATCACAAAGAATGAGAACAAGCGGTGTTGCCGGGGATGTGGAGAGAAAAGGATCTCTTTTCCACTGCTGATGGGAATGCCGTCTAGTTTAACCTTTATGGAAAGCAATATGGAGATTCCTCCAAAAACTCACATACGACCCAGATATACCACTTCTAGGAATATACCCTAGGAACACAAAAATACACTACAAAAATCCCTTCCTTAGACCTATATTCATTGCAGCACTATTTACCATAGCAAGACTCTGGAGACAGCCAAGAAACCCTTCAACAGATGAATGGCTAAAGAAACTGTGGTACATATACACAATGGAATATTATGCAGCTGTCAGGAGAGATGAAGTCATGAAATTTACCCATATATAGATGTGCATGGAATCTATTAGGCTGAGTGAAATAAGTCAGAGAGAGAGAGAGAGAAAGACGCAGAATAGTCTCACTCATCTATGGGTTTTAAGAAAAATGAAAGACATTCTTGCAATAATAACTTTCAGACACAAAAGTGAAAAGAGCTGGAAGTTACAGCTCACCTCATGAAGCTCACCACAAACAGTGATGAGTTTAGTTAGAGAAATAACTACGTTTTGAACTATCCTAATAATGAGAATGTACAAGGGAAATAGAAAGCCTGTCTAGAGCGGGGGTTGGGTGGGGAGGAGGGAGAGTTGGGACATTGGTGACTGGAATGTTGCACTGGTGATGGGTGGTGTTCTTTACATGACTGAAACCCAAACACAATCATGTACATAATAAAGTTGTTAAAAAATTAGTTCTTTATTTTTACATTGTTATTTGACACTATTCTTTCTTTTATCAAATGGTTCTCATATTTTATTAATTTATGTCTTTCTTCTATGTCATTTATGTCCAATTTTTCCTGTATATACATTCCTTTGTGTTGAAAACTCTTGGTTCTTATCCATACCTCTATGAACACATTTAAGTATTGTATTCACTTGATATTACTGATTTATATGAATATACACTATCAAAATAGTTTTTATACTTGTTTTGTAATCTTTACATTAATACGAGGACATAAAATAAGTAAAAGTTATAACAAGCAGCACTAGATAGATTTTCCCAGTAGTGCTTTTAAAACTTTATGAGTCATATTAGTCTCTTTTGAGTTTTTACCCAAAATATTCATGTTGTAAAGTATAAATGCAGCAGACAAGATTTTTGTGAGTTTGTAAGTGCATAAAGAATTAAATTTTCCCAAAATGCCTCTTAAATAAATTTATTATTTCCAATAACATGACAGTTATACAGATGGAACCACAAAGATGAAACGGACACACATAGGAATACTTTGGAATTTTGCATTTTACAACTTAATTTTTTTAAATTAACTTCTCACTAACATCAAAACCATCAAAATTGTTTGATATTCTTTAACTTCTTCTACACCTTCATAGTTTTCATTTGCACATGTGTTTTTCTCATAATTTCTGAAATTATCTTAATTGAATAGTTGAATCAATTAGATATCTTGTCATACGAAATATATTGTCTGTTCATATGAAGCTTGTATAATAACTTCAAGTTCTGAAAAGTACTTTCCTATCTAAAACACAAAATTTAGTTTTTAATTAGCTTGTAGAGTGATTTGCTTAAGGACAGAGAGATAGTGAATCTCACTGGAGTACTACCTACTAAATAGAAATACTTAAAATTTCAGGCATTGCTCATTTTTTTATGTAGCATAAAATAGAGCTTAGTCTCATAAACTTTGTCTCATATTTGTTTGTGTGGTTCAAACTTATGGCTCTAGGGAATTTACAGAATGGACTAATATTTAGGAAATTGATTCAAGTATAATGCTCAAGCAGAATAAAAACTGAACAAAAACAATATAAAATAAATTACTTAAAACCAATAGATAATACCTGATAGTTATAGGGCCTAACATCTTATCTAATTAGTTGATCTAGGAGAAAAAAACAGATTCATTTCTAATACCTCCTGAATATGTAACTGCATTTAACCTTCTAAATACTCTTCCTTTCACTTTGCATTTCTTTTTTTTTCCTTTTTTATTTAACCAACTTTATTACATACATGATTGTATTTGGGTTTCATTCATGTAAAGAACACCACCCATCACCAGTGTAACATTCCCATCACCAATGTCCAAAACCTTCCTCCTCCCCACCCAACCCCTGCCTGTACTCTATACAGGCTTTCTATTTCCCTCATACATTCTCATTATTAGTATAGTTCAAAACGTAGTTATTTTTCTAACTAAACTCATCCCTGTTTGCGGTGAGCTTCATGAGGTGAGCTGTAACTTCCAGTCACTTTGCATTTCTTGGATATAAAAAAAGTGAAGAATCAAATGTATTTAAAGAGTTATTTCATTTAAGTCCATTGAAAATGTAGGGTTTTGTTAATAATAGAAATATGGTATTAGCAAGAAACTATTCATTCCTTAATAGAAATAGCCAGACTCTCTTCATTTTAAAAACCTTCGGACTGTTTTTGTTTCTTTATTTTTTTGAATAAGATAAAAGCTGTTACTATGAGATAATTATATGAAATTAAAATCATTTAGTAGCTGATTTATTTGTCATTAAGGACTTCCCTTTCTATGTTAAACAAAATCAGATTATAATGGCATGGTTTGAAGGTAGAACTATTTTACATTTGTATATAAATGTAAAAAGTAAAATGTAAATAAGCTACTTTGATTAATGGCATCAGCATGGGCAAGCAGATTTGGTTTGTAGACAAAACAATTTTTCTAACCCCTCTGTCATCTGAAATGTTCTGTCAAACCAGTGAGAGAGACTTAGAACATCATCAGCATTCTTATTCCTGGTAACTTGTTTCTTAGACTACTAAGAAATACACTTTTTTAATTTTTTCAATTTTTCAATTTTCTCCTTGAATGACAGAATTAAAAAAAATAATTTTAAGGGTAGAAAAAATAGTAAAGAGAGCCTGCTTGCTGTCCTGGGTTCAGTATTCCAAGAACATATGGGCCTTCAAATATGGCTAAAAGTATCCCTGAGCAGAGCAAGGAAAGCTCTAAACACTGTCTGATGTGAAAATCCATTCTAAACCCCAAAAGTGGTCACCTCACAAAATAAGAATGTCTATGTCTAAGACTGACAAAACAAATAAATCAAATGTGTTGGTAAAAAAGGTGAAGAATGAGAAGCCTGATGCACCACTGATAGGAATATTAAATGTTCTAGACATAGAAAATGGCACAGAGCTTCATAAGTCAATGAAAAGATCAAGAAAACAAACCAAGTTAAGGAAAAACTCAAGTAGTGGAGAAAATCGTTCAATATCTACCAATGTGGTGACATACTTCCTCCTAGATTATAATAGTCAGTAGTCTTTGTCCCTCAAGTGCCACTAAAATTAATCCCAATAAAGTAGGAAAATATATTTTTTAGTTTCAAAATATATTGAATATGGATCTGGAAAGATTAGGTAGATGTAAAAAAGGATATATAATGAAGTAAAGTACAAATTGTGTGTTGTTTATAACTTTCCGATTGTTGAAAAATGTTTAATCTCAAATATTCCAGTTCACTAAATCAGAAAGTGAACAATGCTCTTTTCATAACACAGAGCACCCAAAATACAGAGTAAGAAGTGAACGAGGCAGAGTTTCTTGCCCGCATTGTATGGTCAAAACTGAAGGGTAGTAAACTCCTACTATTATCTGGGGACAAGGCATGTTACCCTTTGCCAGATAATTTTTCTTGGTCCCAGTATATTCCTCACCATTTACTTGACAAAGAGAGTATATAAAACTGTTTCTAAAATAAAATGTTTTAATCATTTTAAATATACACATGAACAAATACAGACAAAAGATCAATAGATCAGGGGTAAGGGAAAAATATAAAGTGATGACATTCTTTACACATATTATGCTAACCTCTTTAAAATAGGAGTAAACTCAACAGCCTACATAAAGACTTTCTAATACAGTCCATTAAAAGGCACAAAGGGAGGGAATCTTGTGTTATAAAAAGTGTGAGATCTTATCCCATGCAGATAAGATCTTGTTTCTGTGTCTATCGTTTCCTTTTTTTACAGTGGCCGGATTTTCTCATCCACAATTGAGAGGAAAGTTTCCTGGCACCACAAAAAAGCTCTTGGGATGTGATAATGAGTATGTATGGAGCCAGTGGTTCGAATCCCCATGATGGAGAACCCCTGAATCTCTTAGGCCCAACGGGAATTTACCCTGTCTTTCCCCAATACTTAAATGTGCCTATGGCCAAAGAAAAAAAAAAAAAAAAAAAAAAAAAAAAAGTGTGGGGTAACACCAAGACCCTGCCACTCCAGCATTGCTTCTTTTTCTTCGTTTTGTTTATTCATTTGTTTTTGATATTTATTCTTCTCCTTTTCTTCCACTGCTTTTTCTTTCTTTTTCACTCTTGTAGGTTTATTAATTTGGTGCATATTTTATTTTACTGGGTGCATTTTTTTTTCGCTTTTTTTGGTATGCTACGCAATTTTTTTCTTCTCTGTTCCTGTATCCTTTTTATTCGCCAAAAGAATCACATAAACTTGAACCATTCAGCCTCATAAATTGAGGGGTGGAAATGAGTGATAACAGGACCATCATATGAACATGCAGTGAAAAATAAAAAATGATCAGACTTCACACAAAACCCAAAGTCAATGACAACAGAATGGATAGACCGAAGGTCTACAACAAGCTGTAAAGTGGAGATCAGTCACACTAGTATTCTGGGGGGTAAAGGAGGGAGATATGGGATGCATGCTGGGAACAGGGGTGGAGGGAGGACAACACTGGTGGTGGGAATGCCCCTTATTTATTGTCACTATGTACCGCAAATAATTCTGTGAAAGATTTGTAATGCACTTTGGTCACAATAAAAATTTATTTAAAAAAAAAAGCACAAAGGGTATGAGAATGTAATTCGACAGATCAATTAGAAATTGAGAAAAAGCACTAATGAGCCAACAGGGATTGAACAGCTTGTAATCTGAGCCAGAGAACAAAACTCCTGTTTTAGAGGATTTATACAAGCAGAAAGAGAAGCCACTCTGCGATCAATTCTTTTCAGTAGTCCCACAAAACTCCAGAGATAACATTAGGCAATTAACTCAGGGAACACTCTGTTTTCTTTCATTCACCCACAATTCTTTATTATATAAATAAACATAGATATAAAAGATAAGCAAACATTCTTCTTTATTACCTTTTATTTTTAAAATTTTTAACTATAGAAATTATTGACAAGAAATTTAATAAACCTATAAAATGGAAAGATAAAATGAAAAGACACTTCTCTGAAGATGATGGATGGACAATTGGCACACAAAGAAGTATTCATCACAATTTACTATCAGGAAAATCCAAAGTAAAAAGCATTGAGATATCACCTCATACCTCACATCTCACACCTCATACCTCCCAACATTTGTCAGACATAGCATATATCTGTGCTGTCAGGGATTGGACTAAAGGGATTCTCTTGCAATATGATGGGAATTTTTTATGGTTCAGCTCCTATGGAAACCAAAATGGAGTTTCTTCAAAAATCTAAGATAGCATAGTGATAGGGTGTTTGCCTTGCACGCGGATGCCCTGGGTCAGACCCGGGTTCAATCCCCAGCATTCCATATGGTCCCCTGATCATGCCAGGAGCTATTTCTGAGCCCAGAGCCAGGAGTAACCCCTGTGTGCTGCAGGGTGTGGCCCCCAAACAAAACAAATAACAAAGAAACAACAACAAAACAACGAAATGAAGAATAGAGATACTCAGAGACCTTTGGTGTCTACTCCAAAAGAAAAAATATTTTTTCATAAAAAATATGCATACCTTGTTCAATACAGAACATTGATATAAAAAATAATCGAAGTGGTGCCAGAGCGATGGTGCAAGTGGTAGGGCATTTGCCTTGCATACGCTGACCTAGTACTGGCGGCAGTTCGATCTCCCGGAATCCGCATATGGAGTGATTTCAAGGCACATAGCCAGTATGTAACACCTGAGCATTCGCCGGGTGTGCCCATCCCCCAAAAAATCAAAGTTGCCCACTGACAGTGTAGATAAAGAAAATATTGGCATATATACAAATGTAATATTGTGCAACCAGAAAAAATTATGAATCTTGTAATCTGCTGCACCTTGGGATGGTATTGGTATATCTCATGGTAAGTGAACTCAAATAAAATAGAATTAAAATAGAAGGGAAAAAAATCGATTTCTAAAATCTACATTGAAACTATATCTAAGTAAAATAATTTCTAAAATATCTTTAAATTAATATCTAAATTATATCTTAGTTAATATTATTTCTAAATTTTAAAAATAAAGAGAAATAGAGTTTAAATAATAAAAAATAAAATAAGATATCAGATATTAAATAAAAATAAGGATGGGATTTTTCTCATCAAGAAAAAGTAATGTTGTGTCTATTTGACCAAATTTCTGTCTTTCAATTTCACATGATGAAGCTTCACATTGACATTTTCATAGAGCACCACTTTGCAAGATATCCTTGCATTTCTCTTTGAGATGCCTTTCTCCAATCCTGTGTGTAGAGGTGCACTCTGTGTTTTTTAATTTAATTTTTATTTTGATGATAGTGATTTACATATTGTTACAATAATATTTTAGGTACATATTTACATAAAATCAGGGGGATTTCCATCACCAATTGTCACTCCCTACACTCCATTTTTGTCCTACCCCCCATATGCTCTTTCCTCACCCTTAGGGCTGCCAGAATATGTTGTTCCCTCTGTATCTAAGCCTACTACTTATAGTCTTGCACCTGTTTGGTCCTGGTGCCCTCCTTATTTCCCCTACTTAGTATTCTTGCACTGTTTGGTCCTGGTGCCTTCCGCTTATTTCCCCGCTAACTGAGGGGCAGGAGTAGCTAGTTCAATTTTACGTGGTTTTGTTTGAAGTAGGGAATAGTAGTATACAGGGGTAAAGGGTCTAATATGCAGAAAATAAGCGGAATTCTTCTAGAGGGTCTTCTCCTCAGAGAGACGAAGGAGAAAAAGGTGAAACACTCCACCAGTACAAAAAGAAGTGTCATATATCCAGTGAGGACTCCAACAATAATGCTAAGCACCACAAAAAAAGAAAGAAAAGAAAAAGAAAAAAGAAAAAAAAAACTGCCATGGTCTTGAGATAAGAAACATGGCAGAGCATATAATGAAAGGAAGGAAAAGAAAAGAAAGAAAAAAAGAAAAAGAAAGAAAAGAAAAGAAAGAAAAAAAAGGAAAGGAAAGGAAAGAAAAAAGTGTAAATGAGGGGCAATAGCTTCACACCAGAGCAAAGAAGTCAACCAAAAAATAGGTAGCGTAAAATATAATAATAATGATAATAAATGAAGATAAAATAATATATATATAAAGAGATAAATATTACAGATCTGGTGGGAGCAAATTACTCCCCCATACCTATGTTATGTGGTAAAGTATCTGTGAAATGCTGCATTGGTGATTGCAAATTAATTACTGAGTTTTTATTTAGTATCATTTGACATGATTTCCAATGTGAAATTGCCTACCCAAACATACTTTTTATATTGCATTTTATAGCCAGGAAATAATAGTTTTTTCAGTTTCTAAAACGATTACTGGCAGGCTGTGGTTGCTGTCCTGCATACTGACAGTATACTGAGATTTGTGGTTAAATTAGAGTAAGCATGTTATAATATTTTAATTTATCTATGGAACAGGATTCCTGATTTGACTTGCTTTCTTTTTTTTCCTTTTGTACATCAGTCCACTGTTGAAATGTGATTTTAGTCTATAAGCTCAGCCTAAAGTTAACTCAGGAATTTGAAGATTAGTAACATACGCAACAGTTTTATTTAAAAATACCAAGCTTAAGAAACAACCCTTGCAGAGGGCAAGGGAGATAGTTTAAAGCATTGGAGCATATGTTTTGCATAAACAAGGTCTGGGTTTGTACCTGAGCACCGCATGGACCTCAACCACCAAAAGGAGTGAGTACCAAGAAATTGTACAAGAGTAGGCTCTGATTGCCACTGTGAGTGTCCTTTCCCACCCCCCAAAAGAATGATATTAAATTTGATTATTCTCGATATGTTACATGCGAAAAGAAAAAAAATGTTGAATTTTTTTTTTAAATCTTATTCAATAAAAAATACTAGAATGGCAAAGCAGTAAACCTACCTCTAGGAAATAGCATAACATTCAAGTCCTGGGATATCTGCCAGCTCATTAATTTTCTTCTATCTTTGCATTTAGAAAAATAAAAGAAACAAAGGAAAAATATATAAGTAACACATAACGTTTTCTGCACAGGAGGATGAGTGAGCACTTCCCTCATGTGAACCTGAATTACTGGGGATCCACAATTGAAAGATTGTTAATAAACTTGATCAACGTAATTCAGCCTCCAGTACAAGATTATGCGCGATAGGTGAAGTGCTTATCCAGTGAAGGTTATGTGCTATAAGTTTTCACTATACCAAAGTTCTATTTTTTGGCTTTTGCAGCCAGGCAAGTTCAGTTTTTAACTCTCTTGTTCTCAAGCTCACTTTCTCCCCAAGGAGTATAATTAAACAACAGCTTCTGGGCACCACATAAGCAAAGATCCAGAGATCAATGGGCATCATCACAGCAAAGAGGTTCTGATTTAAATTTTTTTCCAAACCATAACATGCAAAAATGTTCATCCTGGATGTTTCCCAAAAGCTGGAACTGAAACCTTCCCACATAGAATCTCAGGGAGCAGGTTTGAGCTATAAAGAATGGGCTGGCAGATAGAGCTCTGCACGAGCTCCACAAAGCAAGAATCAGTACTCATTAAAGGGAATTCTGAGCATTTTGTTTCAGACACTACCATCCCTGGAACCCAAAGGCTTCCTGAGGGAAAGAGTCCAAATGAATACATCTGGGACATAATAAGCCAAACCACTAAGAATTTTGTGTAAAAAATAAAAAGCAGCAAAACTGGAAGTGGGCCAAGGTTACAGCAAAGCTTGAACATATCACAGATCATGGATTGTCCTAGATTAAATATGAAACCCACAATAATGAGTGGCATTAAAGCCAAACAGTCACATACCTGCCTCCACTTACAACTCCAGGAATCTTCCACATGAGAGAAATTTCTGTAAGAGGAAAAGTGCTCAAAAATAAAATACAGAAATTGAGTATTTTATTTTGATGAAAAGACTACAGGAATGAAATAGATATGGTCTGTCTAGTATAAATTAAAAGGGCTTAGCTAAATACATTCTGAAAATTTTTCCCTATACTTCTAATATTTTGTGCAATCCCTAATACAAAGCATTTAATAAAGCCTATTAATGACCAGTTCTTAAATATAAACATTAGCTGAAAAAAATAAGTGTTCTAGAAAACACAAGATATTTCTGGTGTTCTTTAAATGATTGGTAATTTAAGTAAACATAGCAAGGGAAAAACAAATTGCCTGAGTGTCGTAACTGGAGATGGAACAGAACTGAGATGGAGGTTGCTGGTTCGGAAGAACCCTCAGGATAATGATTGAGAGCGGTGGGCTCTCTGGTGGTTTGTGTGATGTTGGAATGATGTGTGCACAGAAAAAGCATAATTCATCCTAGTAATTTAGTAAAAATGGTCAAGAAAACTATAGGAATCACTCTTCTTGAGAGGAAGAAATAACCTCAAAATATTTTGATACACTTCTTTAGATGATTTATAAGTGATTTAGAGATCAGATGAATGATCTCCAAGCACAAAACAAATTCATTATGCTCAACACGCAAAGGAGAAGCAATCTTTCTCCTTAGTGCTGCTTAAGAAGTAAGCCTAGATATGGACATTTCATGGCTCTGCAGATGCTCCTTCAGCAGCATCACCATTCACACTCTAAACAGTTGTTAGTTATGTATTTATTGAAGGATGCAGACTCCCCAGAAACAGTGGCAAATTATTAGGGTTTTTACCAGCTCTCCAGACCCCTAATCTTCCCCTTATTTTGAATATCTCCTCAAAATTCATGAATTACTTTACTCTATGAGGACTTAAACTTTGTCACAAATGGAATTATGATGTGAATTGTGGTTTTATTTTAAGTAGTCAAAACGTATTCACTTATGCTACAAACATTTACTGTGGCATGCATTTGTTCAAAACTGTAATAAATTTCATGAAACAATATGCTTTCCATATGGGAAGTCGGAAATGAAAGAGCAATACTTGTTGACTCAATAATGATTTGTTTAATAGTTGTCTTTCTACACTTAATTCAAAACTCTACTACTTGAGATCTATGGGGACATATGGAAACTATTGCCATCTTTGATAGATCCTTTTCATCTAAAATAAAAAAGAGTAATAATCATTACCAAAATATCAGAATGTATTAAAATGTAATGAGAGCTAATAAAGGTCTATTTAATAGCATTTATTTAATAAGGTTTGAATAGTCTCAGAACATTCATTTGGGATAGAGTGATTTGAACTTTTATGTCCACCAGCTCTCTCTCTCTGGTAATTATTAAAAAGACAGCAAGAAATTGGAAGAATTTTTAAAAAATTACTAGAACGTAAGTCACCACATGTTGTTGTACTGCCATATTACTAAATCAACCTCTACTTCTAAGTATAGAAGTATAGAATTCAAGTAATTTTAATTCCCTATGTAGTTTCTACTTGGTGAGTCTACATTATATCTAAATTCAAGATGCATCTTCCCCAACACTGAATTCCTCCTCTGTGCAAGGTAATATTTCAGGAGAGTGGTTACTTTTAATTGCAATTATTGACTTGCTGACATAGTATAAAAGAAGTACAAAGATAAAGGGTGCTAAACTCTATACAACACTATCTAAGAAAGCTATTTTACAATTCTAGGACATCTTGTAAGATAACAGTTATATAAAATGCCCTGCCAGTGTATTTTAGTTGTTATATTGTTGTTGTTGATATTAATGCTATTGGCTATGAACATTACCCCCCAGAGGAGCTGATAGGGTCAAGGGGATGGTGCCACTTCCAATAGTATTCAAAGGCTACCAGGGCTATCTGGTGGTGCTTCATGGGCCATGTGACTCAGGACCTCTCACACGTCAGACACATAATTTATCGCTTGAACATCCATTGTCTTGTCTTCTTATGTTTACAAATGTCTCATTTCCATGAAAATATCAATAATCTACTTAGAATCCCTTCTTCACTATCTGGAGCAATGCTATCAAGAACATTTATTAATCACAGTGCCATATGTATATTGCCTTTATGCAGAATTATAAGTTGTATTAACACAAACATCAATCCACTCTTATTGTAGTAAATTTCAGTTTGTTCTTGAATACTATTGAAGTAAACTATGCGGGGAAAAAACTTGAATGTTCCCGTCTTGAACAATTGTGTATTAGATATCTGATTAAAAAATGCACATGGAAGAATAAAAATAAGTATATATATTCCACGAATAAAGTGAAGAACTGAAAATATGAGAATGAACTAATATAGATGAAGAATTCTCCCTGCCCCTATATCATTTCTAAGTATAGTAATAAAAATGAATTTTAGGAATACTACTTATGAAAGTTTTATGGTTGTCAGATTTAGGGCTAGAAAAAGAAATGAGGAGTTTGTCACAGTTAAGATTAAGTAATACTCAAAGACTGAAACACTTCCATCCTCTTATCTCCCGCTCTGCTTTATGGTCAGTGATGAGCAGAGTGGAACATCCCAACTTTTCCTTTTATATCTTCTTTTCATTTATTTTTATTTTTTATACAAAATATTTATTTGAAGCACCATGCTTACAAGCATGATTGTAGTTGGGTTTCAGTCATAAACAGAACACCCCCTTCACCAGTGCAACATTACACCACCAATGTCCCTGCCCCCTCTTCCCAACTTCCCGTCTGTATTTGAGAAAAGTATTATACTTCTCTCACTTATTAAGATAATCTTGATAGTTGTTGGTGTAGTTATTTCCCTAACTGCACTCTCTACTCTTTGGGTGAGCTTTATATTGTGAACGGGTCCTTCCAGCCCTCATCTCTCTTGTCTCTGGTGATTATTACAATAATGTCTTTAATTTTTCTTAAAACCCATAGATGAGTGAGACTATTTTGTTTCTATCTCTCTTCCTCTGACTTATTTTACTAAGCATAATAGAAACCTTGACCATCCATGTATAGGAAAATTTCATAACTTCATCTCTCCTGTTGGATGCATAATATTCCATTGTGTATATGTACCACAGTTTCAAAAAGAAGACAGACTATGAATCAAAAGATTCAAATTTTGAGAATATCTCTGGCATGTATGAGCTCAACAATGATCTTGGAATTTATATCTCTATCACTTGCAATACCCACTTTTATTTTCCAAATAAAGCGATATATATGTATATATATATATATATATATATATATATATATATATATATTTACCTCAAACAAATAATTGTGAGTTTGGTTAAATAGCCAGAGAGTACTTTATCATAATAATGTATTCTAAAATATTATTTATATATTACACACATCTAACAAGTAACTTTAATTTATGTACTACTCACCAAATAATGATAGAATCAAATTAAATTTCAATCCTTCAAGTTGAAAAGTTAAGTGTTTACTAAAACCAAATTTAGGAAATTTACTTTTTATAAGCTCAGATATTTTTATGGAAAAGCTATTCTCCAAATGAATATTAAATTAAAAATCTGCATTAAGGGCCAGAGTGGTAGTGCAGTGATAGGGTGTTTGCCTTGCACGAGGCTGACCTAGTGCTGACCACCAGTTCGATCACCAGCATCCCATATGGTCCCCCAAGCCAGGAGCGATTTCTTAGCAGATAGCCAGAAGTAACCCCTGAGTGTCACTGGGTGTGGCCCCAAAATAAAAAAAAATACATTTTACATAGTTAGACAGCCTTTGTACACAGGAAACAAGTATGAATGAAACAGGTAATAAGAGCACTTTCAATGCAGAAACGAATTCATGAATGATACTCAACAGTTGATGTCTGAAATGCAAAACCATGCTTGCATACACCTATTTTTATAGAGAGGGAATCCAGGGACTCCTGGGAAAAAATCTAGAATACCAAGAAAGTGGCATTACAAGAAGCAAGCCTTGATTATAAATCTAGGTGGAAAAAGATAGGTTAAGTCTCATAGCAAAAAAAAAATACCTACTGGCCTTCTGGATGCTAATACCTCTGAATGTTTTATAGCCAGTATTTTATATTCTTTAAAACTATTTTCTTTCTGAATCCTCATAAGGACATAAAAATGTTTTATGATTCCATTTTACAGGTCCAGAAATAGAGCAAAAATACCTGCTCAAAAACTTTTTATGGGCACTGTGTTTAGATTATAGTGAAATTGCACATCAATATCATAGTCTTTAATATCATTATAACCATTTTGGCTAAATTAATATAAAAATCAAATACTTTAAAAATACCTTTTTTGTTTCGTTTTGGTTTTATTTGGGGGCACACCTGGTGATGCTTAGGGATTACTCCTGACTATGTGCTCAGAAATTGCTCCTGGCTTAGGGGACCATATCAGATGCCTGGGATTGAACCAGGTCTGTCCTGGGTCAGCCGCATGCAAGGCAAATGCTCTACCACTGTTCTATTGCTCCAGCCCTTTAAAAATATCTTATTCAAAATGTGTAGAAAATGAGTCCCGCTGCACTTCCCTACTAATAACAGGTTTCTTTGGCCTCATTAATGAAGATATACATGTGTAGTTAGGAACACTTAGAGATACAGAAGATATTGGTGGCTAATGTTCATCTCAGAAAAATAATCCGGATTTTTAGAGATATGGTGGACAAATATTTCTATATTTTTACTTTCTTCTTGTTAGCATCTCATCAAAGATATACTCCCAATTTTGCAGTGCCAGGTTTCTTTTGTTTTGTTTTGTTTTTCTTTGCCATCTACGATTGAAGTATCTTGCAAATGGGGTCAGTGAAGTGGAGGGAAAAGATTAAATGCAGAAGCTGAATGAGAAACTCTGGCTTTACAGTGTATAATCAAGAGATGTTTCAATGTATGTTCTGAGGTCTCTTTCCTTCAGAAAATGTGAATAGTAAGGTATGAGATGGTCTTTTGATATCTCCGACCTGTCAGAACCTTGTTTTTTCTTCTTAAATTCTGATGCTGCAAAAATAGACTAACCCTCTTAATTTTGAAAACTGTTTCCTGAACCTTCCATCACACCATATGCAAATTAGTAATATTTATTTGAAACAATGGTTTTTAAATCTAATCTTTTGAACCAATAGACCACTTCAGCTCTCCATCGATACTTATGAAGCTCTACTCAGAATGTGCTTTCAAATAGATAAAATAGTTTAAAATACTACAAAATAAATACTCTACACTCACATACAATTAAAAATACTTAAGAGGGGCCGGCAAGGTGGCGCTAGAGGTAAGGTGTCTGCCTTGCAAGCGCTAGCCAAGGAAGGTGGTTCCATCCCCAGGCATCCCATATGGTCCCCCCAAGCCAGGGGCAATTTCTGAGCGCTTAGCCAGGAGTAACCCCTGAGCATCAAATGGGTGTGGCCCCAAAAAACCCAATAAAATAAATAAATAAAAGAAAAGAAAAGAAAAGAAAAGAAAGGAGAAATGTCACAGGCAGTATGAGACATATAAGTCTTCATGGGACTATCCCATGTTAGAATACTATTTTTCTCTTTTGGGTGGGAAGAAATTGGAATATTTATGGGGAAAAGGTAGCAGGATTTGGCATACATATCTTCTAAGATAGAAGAAGCTGATACACATGCGAACATTACTGAAATTCCCTTTTTAAAATTTCCCAATTTCCCGTTTTCCAGGAAAAAGGCAGTAAAATTTATCATGTTTTCACATCTGAATGAGTGTCTGGCTAGTAAAGCATTCTTAGTGAGTATGCAGCCAACCCAGGTTTGATCCTCAGTATCCTATATTGTCCCTTGGACCTGCCAGTAGAAATTTCTGAGAAATATATATACAGGAGAAACCCCTGTATACTTCCAGGTGTGGCCCAAAAACAAAGGAAACAAAGAGAAAAGAGTGGAAAGATGTATTAGAAAATCGAATACATTTGCTGCCTGTAAGAAACACATTTGAATAGTAAGTGCAAATACAGATACCAAGTTAAAGGTTGGAATACAATTATTCAAGCAAGTAAACCCTTCACAAAGACCTGGGTGGCCATATTAATATCAGACAACATAAACTTCAATCTCAAAAAGTTATAAAAGACAGTAAGATCCATTTCATAATGTGCAAAGGATATGTACATTAGGAAAATAAGACTCCTAAAGTTATATACACCAATGAAGAACTTGCAAAGTATTTATAACAACTCTTAATAGATATCAAGAAAGACATGGATAGCAGCATAATAAATCATAATTAGAGCTTTCAACATTGTTCTTCATTTATGGATAGGTCAATTAGACTTAAATCAGAAAAGAAATACTTGTTTTAAAGAAAGAAATTAAAGATATTATATATATATATGTCTATGTTAATGTATTGTCCAAACTGAGTACACATTCTTTTCAATGTACATAGGAAATTCTAGAATTGGATAGAAATTATATTAACTATCTTCTCAGACCCTATAGCACTGAAAATATAACTTAATCACAACCCGAAATAGAGAAACAACTCAAATACAGGAAACTAAAGGGATCACTAATTGAACAAGTTGGAAGAATAAACCAGAGAAGAAAATCAGAAGATTCTGTAAACAAACAAGAATGAGAATATGACCTACCAGAACTTTCAGGAAACAACAAAAGCAGTCTTAAGAGGAAGGTAGCTTTGCAAGCATTTGTCAGGAAAGAAGAATTATTTGACTGCACACCTTAAGGAATTGGAAAGTGACAAACAAAAATAACCCAAGCAATCAATAGGAGGTAATTAATAAAATTTAGAGCAGGAATCAGAACATTGTAATACAAAATATTTTAAAAGATTAATGAAACTAAAATTTGGTCCTTTAGAAAAATAAACAAGATAGATAAGCCAGTAGTAAGACTCACAAAAAAGACAGAAAATTCCAATAAGCCAAATAAAAATGAAAATGGGATATCCAAGAGAGAACATAAAAAATCCAAAGAATAATCAGAAATTATCTTATAAATATAGATATGAAAATATATGTGTAAAATTGAGAGAGCCAAGAAAAAAGTGGATATGTCTTTGCTCTCCTATAACTACCTTTGCAAGGTTGAACCAAGGAGATATGGAAAAGCTGAACAGATCTATTACAAACAAATAAATAAATTTTCATAAAAAAAATTCCCCCCTAAACAAAAGCCCAGGCCCAGATGGATTCACCAGAAAGTTCTTTCAAGCATTTACTGAAGACCAATAATTTCCTGTCTCCTTCAAGAACTCAAAGAAATAGGAACACTCGAATTGTTGAAGCAAACTTTACCCTGTTGTGCTGTTACCAAAAGTAGAAGAGACAGAACAATAAAAAAGACCTACGGAGAATTATGACTGGTATTGCTAATGAACATAGATAAAAATCTCTTTACAAACACAGGTATGGCAGAATTTATAAAAAGAATTCCTGATAGAGAACAGAGGTTTGGAAAAAAACTGTCATATTCATAACTTTTTCATAGAGGAAAATAGAGGAATGGGAACAAGTGCTGAATTGAACCTGAAATTAACAAGGACAAACAAGATCCCTACATGATCCCTTTGACTGTCTCCTAAGAGTGAGGTGAAGTCAGGGTAGTAGTGCTGGGGGATTACCTCAGTTGTTGTAAAGCAACAATAATCTATTTGCTCTCTACATGGGAACAGTACTGATCTCATGTCCACATTTATTATAGACATAAACCAGAAAAGCACGGGCTTTTGCAACAGAGGTACACCATGCCACTTTCACTTTGTCTAGTAGTTGTAAAACAAAGTGGAATCTGAATGGCTCAGAAAATAAGACTAGAGCAAAATAAATAGTCTTTAGAAGTTACATCCTCACAATGAACACATCAGGATCAAAATGTCAGAGTGTTAGTGAAGTTCATTGGTATTGTTATAGAAAATAGACTACCCTCAATATTAGGATTTGATAGTCATGAGACATTTTTCCAAGTGGAGCCATTTGACTCGACTCCATTCTTATTTATTTGTTTATTTATATTTATTATTTATTTTGGATTGTACATTACCTTTTGGCCTTCCTACAACTCTCTTTAGACTCGTACTTCCATATAAGGATCTGGATTCCATGTATCAACACTGCAATAAAAATGGCTAATAAGGGGCAGGAGAGAGGCACAACAGTAAGGCGTTTGCCTTGCGTGCAAAAGAATGGTGGTTCGAATCCTGCCATACCATATGGTCCCCCGAGCCTGCCAGGGGCGATTTCTGAGCACAGAGCCAGGAGTAATCCCTGAGTGCTGCCAGGTGTGGCTCCCAAAATGGCTAAAAAATAATTGTAGATTGAGAAGATAGAAACTAAATTTAAATTATATTAAGTATAAAAACGATGCTTCTTGTTTAAAAATATTTTTTAGCAAACTATCCTAATTCCTATTTTCTCCTGTTTCCACTAGAATAGATTCTTGGCTAACTGGCACAGTGCAAAAGCCCAATGACTCTAAAGATTTTGCTGGGGTTTTTCCTTGTTAATTTTAGGTTCAATTCAGCACTTGTTCCCATTCCTCTATTTTCCTCTATGAAAAAGTTGTGAATATGGCAGTTTTTTCCAAGCCTATGTTCTCTATTGAGCATGTATTTCTCTCTTCATATTTAAGTAAATTCTTTGAAATAAGACTATATTGTTTCACACGTAAAAGAAAAAGTTGCATGTATACCTCGGCAATCTATCCAGTATAAGCTACTGTAAAAATTAGCCATGTTTTAATACTCCTTATGATTAAGTAAATCATTAATAGTTAAACAAAAGTTGTTGAAAACGGAAATCTTCAATAGCACTTCCCAAAGAGAGTTAAATACTCTTACATAATATTTATAAGTAACAAAATTATCTATTTTGGGGGGCCAGAGCGGTAGTACAGTGGGATGGTGTTTGCCTTGCACTTGCCTGACCCATGACCCACCTGGGATCGATCCCTGATGTCCCAGATGGTCTCCCAAGCCAACAACGATTTCTGAGAGCATAGCAAAGAGTAACCCCTGAGCATCACAGGGTGTGGCCAAAATAATCATTGATTGTTGTAGTGATATTTTCATTATTACAAAAAATATTTTATTATAAAAATTATTTTGTCATAATACTATTTTATGTGCCTTAAAGTCACATGATCTATTATCCAATTTATTATTTTAATGATCTTTGTAGTAAATAATAAGTATTTTAACGAATATTAGCAGTATTAAGAAAATAAGATCGATTTCAGGTGAATATGATAAAAAGTACATTTAAATTTAAGAAGCAATTAGTGAGAAAAAAAACATGTCCATAAATTACCATGACTTATTATCATTAGTAAATTGGAATGTTTATTGATATAATCATAGGGTTTTATTTTCTTTTGTTTATATGGTATATTATGTTAGTTGATTTATGTATGTTAAATCATCCTTGCATTCCTGAATTAAATCTCCTTGGTCATAGTGTATGAACTTCTTAATGAGTCATTCGATCTTGTTTGCTAGAATTCTGTTGAGAATATTTACATCCGTGTTCATCAGGGATATTGGTATATAGGTGTTTTTTTTTTTCAGCATCTCTACTTTTGGTATCAAGGTGATGTTAGCTTCATAAAAGCTATTTGGGAGTGTTTCTATTTCTTCAATTTCCTGGAAGAGATAATTGATTGGCCCTACATTCTCTTGAAAGGTTTAAAAGAATTTGTTAGTAAATCCACCTAAGCCTGAGCTTTTGTTTTTGGGGAGACTTTTGACTGGCATTTTAATTTCCTATAACTTATGCTCATATCTTTAGAATAACTACAATGATGGCAGTATGCAATGTATATGAAAGAGGAGATACCAGTGAAAAATGCTACCATTCATCAATCACCTCTTTATAAATTGTTTATTTAATCTACCAGAAAATAAATATATAAACATATAAGATACTTATTTTCACTAAAATATATCTTTCTCCATTCATTGTGCTACCTCTTTACTAAGAGCCTATGTCTTCCATTTGCACTCTTTTATTTCCTAAGTATCTTCTATACCATGATCTGAAGGGTCTACATAAAAAATCAAATCTGATCTTCATATAATCTTTTGCTTCAATACAAAAATATCCTGGCTTTACCTTGCCTAAAGAATGATGTGAGGCTTCTTAATAGGGAATCTAACATCGTATCTTTTATAATTCCCACCTCCTGCCTTCATCACCCATTGGCCTTTCTCTAAGGATTCAAACTCCAGAGAGTACTGCCCAGAGTGCATGGAGAATTGGTCTATATTTATTTGTTCCTTTGATTTTTATCTAATTACCTGTGTATCATCTTATCACATATATTTTCAAAATCTTTAAAATTATGAGCTGGAAAAATAATGCGGGGCAAAGGTTCTTGCCTTACATACAGCAGACCACAGTTATTAAACCTCATATGATTTCCTCAATATTTCCAGCAGGGATCCCTAACCACAGTCAGGAGCAAGCCCTAAAAACTGCTGGGTGTACCCTCCACCCCACATATTTACATCTTTAACATTACAAATTTAAGTAAAAATATTTAACAAATTCTGGTGTCCACAAACACAATGTAAATAGTCTGGTTGAAGAGAATAACAACTTACCTCAATTCTCCTGCTATATATAATTCTGGTTCCTCTTAATGGCAATTTTGTTAATGCTTAAAATAACTGTGCTTTGAATAAGCAGTAGAAGACTTGCTTTGTTTGTCAGAAGAAATGCTGACACATCTTTTTGTTTTCCTATTCTCAATCATTCTAGCTTTAGAAAAAAAAAAGTGTCACAATACCAACATCCTGAAAATTGTCCACTTGGGATGTAAGGAATTTCAGAAAATTCTAATGTCTTTGGTCAAGTACATGGAATATACTGTTTATCAAATCACTATAGATGATGGATGGTTTCACTAACTGATATTCAAGTGACTCCAGAGTGACAGTTTTATGGATGGCTTTCCTACAAAAGCGAAATAAAAGCAATGGATTCTATCAGAGGCATACATTCTCATTGCTGCTGGAAGAAGGGTTTACGTTTGGTAGATCATTTCAGTTGCACACTATAAGAAAAACATGGTTTGTTCATCCTGGCAAGAGCAATATTTTTCCTTTTAGATTTATTTCTAAAATAATTTGCTGATTGAAAAGTCATTCAGGTAAATCATTTTCTACAGAAATAATGGCATTCCCAGGCCAGCAGGCTTTCATTCAAACTATAATTCAGAACCACCTGGAATATTCATTTCCAAATTCTATGCCAATATGATCAAACCCTGGCATACTTATGCTATATATGAATGTGTAAAATGCTTTTAAAATAGAATTGGCAAATCATGCACTTTATATTTCTGGATTTGACTCAGAGCTCTAATGAAATAGTGAGGTTGACTTTACCACTTGATACAAAGCTTAGGCACCTGGATATATATAGAGATCTCTGATTGTTCTGGCACCCTAGTCTTAAATGTTCAGAGTTTATAAATGTGAGACACAACTGTTTATATGTAACCTAGTCTATGGTATTCTATTATAGCAAATATATTTTAAATACAAATGAGTAAACTAGACTTCAACTTAGGTTCAGGAACAGAAGAAAGTTACATATTTATTTTAACACCCCAATTTGTGCAAAATTTCAAACTTGCTAAACTCTTCAACTTCACCTGTTTTGACTATGCTTGGTATGAAAACATACAAGTCTTGCCTGGGATGAAAGCTCAGGTCAAAACCAGGGCACAAAGATTGTGTAGCATGACATTCCTACCCCAAATGCACCAGCAATATAATATGGCACCATTCCTTTTTGCAAAGGCATACTAAACAAAGGGGGGATCTTACGTATAGAAACAAGCTCTAATCTACTAGAGATAAGAACCCACATACTTTTAATATGCCTCCCACCCTGAACATGTGTCATATAGACCCAACTTGGACTCCGTGTGACCTGGCAGCAACCGTCCAATCCTGAGACCTAGACTTCAGACATAGAATGGACACCATTTCCCACAACAGCACCAGGAATCAACCTCCCCCTGCGAAATTCCTCATGCCACTCTAGCACCAACTTATGCCAGTTTTGAGATGGCATCCTGACAAAGAGGACATGGCAATAACTGGATCCAAGAGCAGAACGTCCTAATGGTAAGATGAAATTAGAAGACACATCGCCCTTTGACCTATGCAAAGACCAAGATTACCAGCTACTAAAACAAAGACTGGGCAGTACTTACTCTGGGACCAATTAAAAAAAAAAGATCCTAGCCTAGTCTTAGGATCTGTAACAACTGTGATGGAAGAGAACTTCTGGAATCATAATTTAAAAACTCTACTTCTAGGGTTTGCCCTAGAATCTGTGCAAAAACCGAGACCACCAATTTTAAAAGTCTGACTACAACAACAATGATGGAACAGAACTTCTAGAACTATAAAGAAAAACTATTTCTAGGCTTTGTCCTATGACATGCGTAAAATCTGTGATATCTAGTTAGAGAGGCCTGATTATATCATCCACAACTGAGTGGAAAGATGCCTGGCACCATAAAAAGACCTTGAGGAGAGAAAAAGAGCATGTACAGAGCCTATCGTGGGCCTCATGACAGTATGCTTCAAGGGGGAGAAACCTGAAATCTCTTAGGCCAGGGGAATTCCCTTTATAATTTCCCCAATACTTACTATGCCTTTGCAAATGAAGAAGAAGAAGAAGAAGAAGAAGAAGAAGAAGAAGAAGAAGAAGCAAAAGAAGAAGAAGACGAAGAAGAAGAAGCAAAAGAAGAAGAAGAAGCAAAAGAAGAAGAAGAAGAAGAAGAAGAAGAAGAAGAAGAAGAAGAAGAAGAAGAAGAAGAAGAAGAAGAAGAAGAAGAAGAAGAAGAAGAAGAAGAAAAGAAGAGGAGGAGGAGGAGAAGAAGAAGAGGAGGAGGAGGAGGAGAAGAAGAGGAGGAGGAGGAGAAGAGGAGGAAGAGAAGAGGAGAAGAGAAGAAGAGGAGAAGGAGGAAAAGAAGAAGAGGAAGAGGAGGAGAAGAAGAAGAAAAGAAGAAGAAAAGAAGAAAAGAAGAAGAAGAAGAAAAGAAGAGGAGAAGAAGAAGAAGAAGAAGAAGAAAAGAAGAGGAGGAGGAGGAGAAGGAGAGGAGAAGGAGGAGGAGAAGAGGAGGAGGAGGAGAGGAGGAAGAGAAGAGGAGGAGGAGAAGAGGAGAAGAGGAGGAGGAGAAGAGAAGAAGAGGAGGAATAGAAGAGGAAGAGGAGGAGAAGAAAAGAAGAAAAGAAGAGAAGAAGAAGAAGAAGAAGAAGAAGAAGAAGAAGAAGAAGAAGAAGAAGAAGGAGGAGGAGGAGGAGGAGGAGGAGGAGGAGGAGGAGGAGAAGAAGAAGAAGAAGAAGAAGAAGAAGAAGAAGAAGAAGAAGAAGAAGAAGAAGAAGAAGAAGAAGAAGAAGAAGAAGAAGAAGAAGAAGAAGAAGAAGATTGTTGCTGGTTGGGGTTTTTGTTTTGTTTTGGTCTTTTTCATAATTTCTGGCTTTGTTTTTGTTGACTTTATTTTTTGTTTTCATTTTTGTATTTTTTTGTAATTGTTTTGTTTTGTTTGTTATTTTTTCTTGTCTTGTTACCTTCTTTTTTCCCTTCCTCCTTCTTAATTGATATCTATAACACCTAGAAGGATCCTTTCTAGTTTTTTCTTTTTTTTCTCTTTTTTTTTCTTTTCCTTTTTTTATATCTCCAACAGAACCACATTGATTGAATAATCTTGTACAGCCTCATAATTGAGGGGGGGGATGAATATTACCAGGTCCAGACACTTGCATGAACATTTAGTGGAAATAAAAAATGATGAGACCTAAACATCAAACCCAAAGTTCATGACAACAGAATCGATACCTAATCCACAGCAAGCTGAACAAGTGGGGACCAGTTACACTAGTATTCTGGGGGGTAAAGGAGGGAGATATGGGATGCATTCTGGGAACAGGGGTGGAGGAAGAACATCATTGGTGGTGGGAATGACACTAATTTATTGTCACTACATACTTCAAATATTACTGTGAAATATTTGTAATTCACTTCAGCCACAATAAAAATTTAAAAGAGTACAAATTAAAAATACTATATCATCTTTACAAATAGAGAAAGTGGATTGGCACATATTTTTATTAAGTGAAGCATAAAATGCACCACAACTATATAACCAGTGACAACAGTCAGTGTTTAACAATGTCTGCTAAATAGAGCAAAATTTTTACATCCAGCACAGTGCAATATGTGTGTATATGTCTCTATGCATATGTGTCTATCTTGGAGAGTTGTTCAAATTACCCAAATAACTAAAAAAGCATTGTCAGTGGGATAAATCTGACTAATGAAAACTGAATCAATTTTTACTTCTAGGCCTATCTTCAGCCTGCCATAATTATTTATATTTGACATGGTGCATTCTCAGCATGTTATTCAGAATATTTATTTCTAATTGTCTATATGTTTTAACAAATATCGGATGCTCAAAGTGTTTCAATCTGGGATACAAAATAAATATAATTATGAAGTATGCAAAAACATTTCAAATTTTTAATATTTTTTACATGTTATCTTTCTCTTTCTATCTCTTTCCACACACTCATCATAACACGTAACACACTCATTGGAAAACGAGTCACAAGAAACAAGATAAAAATTAAATTCTAATAAGATTTGAGAAATTAAGATTTTTAAAATGACATATAGTATGACTGCTAAACCTAATGCATCTATTTCCATGCATTTGTGCATAAACACAATATTCAGTTCAAATATACTCATATCGAAAGGGCTCTTAAACTTTTAAAATATCCCAAGCAGGTCAAATGCTTCAATTTTAAATGATTTAAATTATATATAATATTCACAGAACATTATTATATATAATTGATAACAACATAGAATAAATTACAACGATTTTTTTCTGTGGCTTTGGTGAATGACAGGTATGTTCTGCTAAATAACAGCAGTAAGTAAAGTGACCACATGGGAGATGTCTAAACAACTTAAGATTATACAAATACTTTAGAAGCAGCACCAAGCAATTTAGAAGCTTTTATTTATAAGGGAATTGCTGAAAGCTAATGCAGAAGTCTTTCATATCTGTCATTTATGGAAGTCTCTCGGGATCATTAGAATGTAAGAGTAAGATGAATTCTACATACTCTCTGAAAGAAAGTACAATTGAAACATAAGGTAGTATATATGGTACAAAATTCATAGCAAATACATTTCTATAAAGACTTGGAGTTTTGCTTAATTTTCACTTAGGTCAAGTAAATCAGTACCTTTCCTGTTTATATCTTGCTTTAGTTATAGTTTTATATCATCCTCAGGATTCATAAATTAAAATTCTAATTCAGAAAAATAAATAAAGTGATTCATGTATGATGTAGTTTCAATACTTTCCCTTTATTAAATCACTAATTTATAAACCAATCTACCCCCAAATCACTGCTCTGAATCGGAGCTTTCTCAAAGAATGAGACTGAGAAATAATTTTTTTCTTGAAAAAAGATCTTTACTCTCTTTGCTATCTTTGTACAAATAAATTCTTCTAATAAAATAAAGAGGTTAAGGAGTTTGGGCACATTAAACTGTTATGGAATAGTTTAATAACTCTGCATACTGCATACCATGAAATAGCCCTGCATATCGCATACCATGAAATAATTGGGTCTATTATATTGTTGTAAAGGACTGATATTAATAAAAGTGACATATCTACTGCAAAAAGAAAGAACTATAGATTTCTATGTGTCTTCCCAATGAATCTCCTAACTGGGATCCTCTCATTGCTCTGAGGAAACTGCGATAGAGGAACTTGTTCAGCCTTTCTGACATGTGCTTAGAAAATAAGACAGATGATGATTAAACCTGCCTGCTGCATGATAACAGCAACTGTCTTCAGGCTCTCAGAGTCCCATGGCCATCAGTAAAAGCTTTATGAGCTATCAGTAGTGTGTTATCCTTTAGAGTCAAATCTCTGAAAGACAGGATCGCACTTACTTCTCTTAAACAAATTTTACTGCAAGTGGAGACACTATAAATTAGTCAGACATGTCCAATGATCCCATTAATAATATTAGTTTAGGTCTTTGGAGATTGGAGTTTTGTCATTGTACTTGGATGTGTTTTCCATTGCATTGCAAACATTTTAAGGTTGCTTACTAAGAATTTCTTGTTGGGAATCGAAACAGCCTTGTATAATAATACATTTGCTATATAAATTGAAGTTTGTAAATTATCTTTGCATGTATATGTGTATATTTATTTTAACAATGAAAAGTTTTTATCAATCAATTTCTCAACTCAAAAATATGAACAATTTTATGTAGCAAGTGACTGAAGTGATCCCCACCATAAACTGTGTAGTCTCCTTGGCATACATCCTAAGCTTCTATGGGCTAAATATAGGGAAACTTTGAAGTGCTATTTGCTTATTTTCCATTTTAATGCCTTGTAGAAAGTATTTGTATTGACAGCACAAAAAAAAACTATATTTTTAGGTTTAATCCAATTTCAAATAAAACTCCAAGATAGGGATGAGTCATTCCCCTCACCTCATCTGAAATAAATTCTTACGTTAATATTGTAAAAGTAAATCATTTTTGGGTATGTGACCTGTGTCTGTTATCCCCTCTGTCCACCCCCAACTACACCGATAATACAATGTAGCTCCACTTCCCCCTGCAAAGACAAACTAAATAAAGGGGAAATCTTACATATAAAAAAGAGCTCTTATCTACTAGAGATAGGAACTCATAGTTGTTTACAATACAGGGATATCTCCTACCTTGAAAATATGTCATGTGGAATCAACTTAGACCTCAGATGATTAGATACCATTCATCCAGCCTTGAACCCTGGATCCCAGACATAGAATCGGCACAGCTCTTCACAACAGCTGCAGGAAACAAACTCCATCCGGGACAGCCTTAATACTGCGGGGTCAACCACAAGGGCCAGCTCTAACATGATATCCTGACAACGAGGAAAATGTGAACAACTTGACCTTAGAGCAGATTAGCCTACCTTACCAGCTAACGACAAGACAAAACCAGAAGACTCGGCACCCTTTGGTAGGTCCAAAAGCCAAGATCGTGACTTACAGATGACTGACTACTAGAACCACGACCAGACAGTATACATCTTGGGACCAATAAAAAAGCCCTAGTGTAGGGTTTGAACTATGACTTGCACAATAAGCATGATCCCCAGTCCCAAAAGTCTGACAGAGACAACTGCAACAGAATGGGGCTTCTGGAAGCACAAAGAAAGATGCTATCCTAGGTGCTATCCTAGGTTCAGTGCAAAGACCAAGGTCACCAACCACAGAAGATGGATTAAAACGACACTGAGGTAACAGAACCTCTAGAACCACAAAGACTGACTTCATCATAAGTCCCACCTCAGGATCTGTGCAGATACTGAGACCTCTAAACACAGAGCTCTGAGTGTATCACCCTGGACAGAACAGAAGTCTTCCACACACCAAAAAAAAAAAAAACACCACCGAGAGAATAAATGATCCTGAGCAAAGTCTAGAGCTGATCCCATGACAGTATACTCCAAGGACGGAGAAACCTCATATTTCTTAGGCCAAGTGAATTCCTTTTCGAATGACCCCAATATTTACTGTGCCAGGGCTATATATATATACATATATATATATTTTACCTTCATTTATTATTGTTATTATTATTTTTATTTACCTATCTATTTTGGTCGATTTCTCTGTATGAGTGTGATTATTGAAATCGTTGTCCCTAATTATACTTATTTTTTTCTCTTCTTTTCTTTTCATTTGTTATGTGCTATGCCATGTTTCTTATTTCAAGACCATGGCGTGTTTTTGGTTTGTTTGTTTGTTTTTTTTTGTTTTTGTTTTTGTTTTTTTTTTTTTTTGCTTTGTTTTTCGTCTGTTTTTTGTGGTGCTTATCGATATAGCTGGAGTCCTCACTGGATAATTGACACTTTTTTTTGGTACTGGTGGAGTGTTTCACCTTCTTTCTCTCCTTCATCTCCCAAATCGATGATGAGAGCCTCTAGAAGGATTCCACCCATTTTTGGAGTATTAGACTCTCACCCCAGTTTATTTATCTTCTCTTTTTCAGGCAAAACCACGCAACTTGAACTAGCTAGTCTTGCCTACAGTTAGAAGGGGAGATAAGGGAGGCATCAAGACCAAACAGGTGCAAGACTACTAAGTAGTCAGTTGGATACAGAGGGGACCACATATTCTAGCCGCCCTGGGGGTGAGGGAAGAGGAAATGGGAGGTAGGACAAAAACGGAGGGGTAGGGAGGACAATTTGGTGATGGGAATCCCCCTGATTTTATGTAAATATGTACCTAAAATGTTATTGTCAACAATATGTAAGACACTATAATCAAAATAAAAATTATATTAAAAAAAAGTAAAATAGCTCAGCCATTTTGAAAACACATCTATGATTCAATCAATACTATATATAAAGCAGCTCCAGGCATCAGCAACTGGAATAACTGATGGAATTCTCTTTGGGCTCTAAAGACCACAGACTTTTTGCTACTTTTGTGAAACTAGTACTAAAACTGTTTCTGATAAATTGATGATGCTTCTAACTTGGAGGGAATAATTTCTTTGGAAAATGACAAGCATTTTTTGTCATATTAAGTGGTATAATTATATATTTTAATTTATATTTCTTCAGAAATAAAACATAGTAAGTACAGAAAAAGTGAACTGATATTAAAGTGTATCTAACCTACTGCATCTGTATTTCACTAATTTATAAACAGTTTTTTTTGACATTTCACTCATTGTAGTTATTAATTTATTTTAGTTATTAATAAAGGTCTACTTAAAATCAATGTCATTTAGTATGTACTCATGTGTTTCATCTTTTAAAGCCAAGAAATAGTCTCTTGGCTTTAAATGATGAAGAAATAACAACCTAACATCATTTCAAGAAACATCAACTGAAACACCTACTGAAATCCAAAGATAAAGGCTCTAGTGGGTCATATCAGCACGAAAACAACCTGAGTGTATCAGATTGCATTTGGAGTATGAAAACCTCCACTAATGTGTGGGCAAAGCTTTGACTCTGCTGCTTGAGGTGCCATCTTCTAGACAGGAACTGTAACAGTTTAATTCAAAGTCACACTTTCTTTGATATTCTTCTCTACTCAGGAAGATGGACCTCTATCACTTTTCTTTGAATGAATTATTTACAATTATCTCTTCTGATCAAAGGATATGTAGCACCATTTCTCCCTGCAAAGGCACACTAAAAGAAGGGGAAATCTTACGTATAAAAACGAGCTCTTATCTACTAGGGATAAGAACTCCTACTTGTTTACAATACAGGGGCATCTCCCAACTTGAAATTATCTCACGTGGACCCAACTTAGACCCCAGGTGATTAGACACCAGCCGTCCAGCCTTGAACCCTGGATCCCAGACATAGAAATGACACAGCTCTTCACAACAGCCACAGGAAACAAATCCCATCCAGGACATCCTCAATACTGCTCGGATACCAACAAGTGCCAGCCCTAATATGACATTCTGACAACGAGGAAAATGGGAACAACTTGACCAAAGAGCAAGTAATCCTACCTCACCAGCTAACGATAAGAGAAAAGCAGAAGACTCGTCACCTTTTGGTCTATCCAAATGCCAAGTTTGCGATTTACAGATCACTGGCTGACAGAACCATGACCGGACTGTATGTATCCTGGGACCAATAAAAAGGCCCTAGTCTAGGATTTGAGCTACGACCTGCACAACAACCATGATCTCTAGTTCCAGAGGTCTGTCTGAGACATTTGCAACAGAATGGGTCTTCTGGAAATATAACGAAAGACGCTATCCTAGGCCCCGTCCTAGGATCAGCGCAAAGACCAGGACCACCAACTACAGAAGACGTATTAAAATGACACTGAGGGAACAGAACTACTAGAACCACAAAGATAGACTTCATCATAAGTGCCACTCCCTGGCCTGTGCAGATACCAAGATCTCTAGATACAGAGGTCTGATTTTATCATCGAGGACAGAGCAGAAGTCTTCTATACACCACAAAAGCACCAAGGGGAGAGTAAACGAACCTGAAAGGAGTCTATAATTAATTCCATGACAATATACTTCAAGGGTGGAGAAACCCTGTTTTTCTTAGGCCAATGGAATTCCTTTTCGAATGACTCCAATATTTACTGTGCCTGTGCAGGAGGGAAGGGAAAAAAAATTAAAAAAGGCAAAATGCACAAAACAATTTTTTAATTTATTTATCTAGTTTTTGTCGATTTCTTTGTTTTGGTTTGGCTATTGAAGTTGTTGTCTCCATTTATATTTATTTATTTATTTTATTCTTTTCTTTTCTTCCTTTATGTGCTCTGCCACATTTTTTATCTCATGGCTTTTATGTGGTGCTTTTTTTTTTTTTTTTTGAGTGCTCACTGGATATTTTATTTGACACTTCTTTTTCTACTGTTGTGGTGTTTCACCTTCTTTTTTCCCCTTCGTCTCTCAAACCTAGGATGAGAGCCTCTAGAAGGACTCCACCCATTTTTTGCGTATTTGATTTTTTCCCCAGTTTATTACTTTACTCTTCTTCAAATAAAACCACATAATTTGAACTATCTAGTCCCACCTCCCAATTGGGGGGGGGAATAAGGGAGGTACCAAGACCAAACAGGTGTAAGACCACTAAGTAGAAAGCTAGGCACAGAGGGGACCACTTATACTAGCAGCCCCAGGTGTGAGGGAAGAGGATATGAGAGGTAGGACTGGAATGGAAGTGGAGGGAGGACAATTCGGTGATGGGAATTCCCCTGATTTTATGTTAATATGTACCTAAAATATTATTGTCAATGATATATAAGCCACTATGATTAAAATAAAAATTATAGTAAAAAATAAAAATTAAAATGTAATAAAATAACTATTTTTCTATAAGGAATTAAGTTACACTATGATCAGTGTCTCTTTTGAGGGATAAAAGCTAGAGTTCAAAATTATATAAAATCATTTTGTAATTAAACAATATTATCCAATATTGAATAAATTTCTTAGAATTTCTAATTTTTGTAATGATATAAAATTAAAATATATTGAAATGACTTCTTCATGGGATGACAAAATATGTTTCAAGCACATATTTCAGGAGATTATATGTGTTTGTGTGTTCTAGAAAAGCTATCTTTATAATCATTATCTGGAGGTTTTATGATTATGATAGCAAATATTAAACAGCCCATATATACACGGATACCTTAGTACTAATGTGTGTGTTTGATCATAAACATTTTAATTAAAATATGGAAAATTCAAAGTGATTTATAGTGAAAATAAATGAAAAATCTTGTAAAGGGAAACAAAATTGTCATATGTGTGGCAATATGCTTTTATATACTAGGTTATATATTCAACACAGCTTCAAGCTTGGCTGTAGGAAACTTAGCTGAATGAAATCATGAACTCAATTTTTTAGCAAAATGTAACAGCCACAAGTAAGTTCTCTTTTCAAAACTTATACCCAAGCCGTAATAGAGAGCAAACAGAAACCATCTTGTAAGTCAGCCTCATTCAGATCCAATCCCACTGTAGTACTCAGATTAGCACAACTTCAGCTAGTGCCTGTATACAGCCACAGGAAAAAATAAAAAGAACACTGTCCCACTGAGGGTGCTATGTTTTCCTGATCTATAAGGCAGTGGAATCAAATAGCATAATAAAATACCTGATCTAGTCAGACCAGTGTTAGTAGTTTGTTATATGGCAATAATGACTGGAACAGTGGTCAACCACTAATTATCTGAAAGCTCAAGAGAATTTTAAAATGGTTTAGAATTTTTCCCTTGTATTTAAGAAGAAATTTTGTTACTTCAAAGGTAGAAGCCATTAATATCTTATTTGAGGATGTCAAAAAAAAAAGCAATAACTTCTCTGAGGTTTCTCTTTGGGAGGAAATGAAGGAGACTACACAGACATTAAAACAACAACAACAGTGGTTATAAGAAATAATTATGTTTCTTTTCAGTACCAAGCTTGAGTCATATTTATTTAATACAATAGATTGAAATCTGCATGGCACTCCAGCACTTCAGCATCAATATGGTCATCCTTAGATATTGTATGAATTTACTAACTTGTTAAATCCTATTTATTAAAACACATTTATCTTGAAAATTCTAATATACATCTTTGGAATCCCTCAGCCTATTTTTAATGATTAGTTAATTAGCAATCTATTAGATGTACATGATTCAATAAAAGACAAAAATTTTTGAAAGAGATGTCAAGACCCTAGAATCCAGACTCAATGTTAGACAAATTGTAGAGAAAGAGAATAAAATTCATCAGAAAGAGCAGTGATAGAAATGAAAAAATGTCCTGCATTTTTCTAATTTGTTTACTTGCTGAAATGCTCTTTGGTTTGGATTTTAAGTCTTTGTGTATATGAAGAAATATTTATTTTATTTTCTAAGTTATTAAGCAAGCAGCAAAATTATTCATTATGTCAACCCATGGAGCCACAGTGTGCTGAAATCTTGCTAGCCATGGTTTATCTGCAATATTCCCACACAACAGTAAAAACACTACCAGTTAATTTCTTTTTAAGTTTACTTACAAGATACTGTTCTCTTTTATTCCAGTGTTCTAGATAAATCATGAGTTTTTGACATAATAGTTCAAACTTGAAGACAACAATAAGTATTGAATATTCTTGATCCTTAGCATCTTGAGTGAGGGTGTGACTTGGGAAAATACAACATTTATCTCCTAATTATTGGGAGATTTTTTGTGAAGCAAGATGATTATCATGTGCCTTGGCTTAGTCAAGTGAGAACTTAAGCAGGAAAAGCCTACAAATAAAATGCCATATAAGAAAGATATTTTGGTTACAGGAACACCTCGGGAGACCTAGTCTCGTCTTCTGTAAAATCCTGCCCTACCTCAAGGCCAGAAATTGGCCAGTTCTGGATTCTGTTTACACTTTGAACTCAAGTACTTCACTGTGGGGCCAGTTTTTTTTTTTTTTTAATGTAAAATCTGGCCTGAAGTACTTCCACCTTTTTTGCAAGCATGCCTGGTAAGCTGAGGAACTCAATTCCATCTTTTATGCTTACCTTCCTTGTCTCCATTTAAGTCTGACATCTTTTTATATTCTGAAACCAAAATATGGCATCAAACTAACATTCTTATGAAAATAAATTTCTACATTTATCTTCTATTTGTGGGCAGGTAGGAAGTGACACTTCTATTTTTGAGACAGTAAGTTTTAAGATTTTTTTTTAACTCTAAGTAACTAGTTACCAATTTTCTTACCATACTCTTATAATACAGCACAGTAAAGGAAATAACCTGAACGACAGATGTATTTTTAGTAGTCATTTGGTGCATACAACTCAACAGATCAGTTTTCAAGTAACTGGGAATCTAAATCTCCACCATTAAAATCCCGCAAATCTAGAACAATGGAAAAACTGAGGAGCTCAATTGAAATGCAAATGGGGACAGAAACCTAGGTAAAAATAAAAGCCTATGAAAATGCTTGAACCTAATAGATACGAACCTAAATTCAATACTCATTGCAATGGGAGCAGAAATTATGGTAGTATACACCAGTGAAGTTTAGCAATAAAAATACAAGGAAACAAACCAACTCAAAGAACTATTTCTGAGAATGAGATATTCCATATCAATAAAACTGAAAAAGATAAAGAATATAAGCAAGCCATAATAGCAGATTCTCACTAAAAGAAAACCATATAGACTAACTCAAAGAAAATATAAGCCAGTTTTGATAAATAAATAAAAAAAGAGACAAAATTAAGAAGAAAATGTAAAGTAGTTTATAAACAAAGACAAGACAAATAATCTCTGATTTGTAGGAATACAAGAAGGTGAGGAAAAAGAAAAATGGCAAGAAGGAATGGTGGATAACTCTCCCCTTCTAAAGACACTAAATGGCCGGATAAATCACGGAACAAAACCCATCATTTTTTTTTACTTATAGGAAACAAATCTAGTACCACAGGAAAGACACAGGTCATTGTAAAAGGGTGAAAAAATTATTCAAGCCAATGAAAAACAAAGCAATAAATTGCTGTGACAATATTCATATCAGACAAAATTTCATTCAACCTAAACAAAGTAATCAGAGACAGGATGAATATTACTTATTAATCAAGGAAACAACAGACAAATAAGAACCAACCATAATAAAAACATACATCAAATGTTTTGGGTCAGCAAAGTTTTTAAGGCTTTTACTTACAGACCTGAGAAACACCTGGATAACTATAATAATAATGGGATATTTCAACATGCCGTTCTCATCACTGGAAAGATCCATTAGGCAGAATATCAGTAAAGACACAATATCACCAAATGAGGAACTAGAAGAGGCCGGGATTAATCGATTTATAAAGGGCCTTTCAAACTAAAAATGCTGAGTACACATTCTTTTCTAGTACACATAGAATATTCTTCTGAATACATCAAGTTTTAGGACAGAAACTCTCAAACAAAAGAATCATATCAAGCATCCTATTAGGCCACAGTCGCACAGAGAGAAATTAATTATATATAAAAAAGATGTGGGGCCAGAGAGATAGCATAGAGGTAGGGTATTTGCCTTGCATGCAGAGAGTCAGTGGTTCGAATCCCGGTATCCCATATAGTCCGCGAGCCTGCCAGGAGCGATTTTTGAGCATAGAGCCAGGAGTAACCCCTGAGCGCTGCCAGGTGTGACCTCCCCCCAAAAAATCAAACAAACAAACAAAAAAGAGGTGAAGAAATTTAGCACCTGAAGATTAAACAAGATAATGCACAATAACAGCAGAATCAAAGAGAAGATTGGGGGGAAAATAAAAGTGTTTTTTGAGATTAATTATTATAAGGAAACACATTACCAAAATATATATGACATAGCAAAAGGAATAATTAGGAAGAAACTCATAGTGATAAGCCCTCTCATAAAAAGAAAATAAACGTTAAAATCAACAGCTACCTTAGGTAAATAAAAACAATTGAATCCAAACACTAGTAAAAGAAAAAGAAAAGCAAAAAGCAATGTTATTGAAATCAAGAAAAAAAACATAAAAAATGAAAGAGCCATAAACTGTTTTTTTAAACAAATAAACAAAATATATTTACTGTTCGCAAGATTTGTGAGAAAAAAAGAGAATGTGCTCAAATTATTCAGATCAAAAATAAAGGAGACAAATCACAACAGAACCCTGAGAAATCCAAGACATTTGAGAGCTAACAGTAAACAACATTACTAAGTTTAGTTAGGGAATCTAAAAGAAAAAGAAAGAGTCCTAGAAATATATAAAGTTCAAAAACTGAATGAGAAAGTAAAAAGCTTGAAGAAGCCTATCACAAGCAAGAAAATTAAAACCTGAATTAAGAATCTCCCAGAGAATAAAAGGTCTGGCCTACCTAGGCTTGTTGGTGAGTTTTCTCACACTTTTACTGGCTTACTGCCATTGATCCTTCAAATCTTCAAAAATATCAAAGAAATGGGAATCCTTTTTAACGCCTAAAATTATACTGATACACAAAGCAGTCAGAGATACTAACAAAATAGAAAATTTTACACCAATCTTCTTGATGAACACTGATGTAAACATCCTAAACAAAATTACAGCAAATTGAATTAACACCACATCAAAACTTCATACATCATGATCATGTGGGTTTTGTGCTAGAGATACAAAAATGGTTTAATACACAAATTAATTAACATAAAAAGATTAAAAGTATATTATATCAATCAATGATGAAAAACTGAAATAATTCCTGCTGAGATCAGGAAGAAGGCAAGAATGGCCATTCTCCCCACTCAACTTCAACATCATATTAGAAGTCCCAGCAACAGCATTTTAACAAGAAGAGGAAATCCAATTGGATCCAAATTGAAAAAAAGAAAGTAAAATTATCCCTATTTACAGATGGTATGATAAAATACATTGAAGACCCTAAAGAGTACCCAAGAAAGCACCTAGAAACAATAAATTAATATCAAATTGGAAGGCTACAAAGTCAATGCAGAAATATCAGTTGCATTCCTTTATATAAAAATGAATCAGAAGAGCAAAAGATAAAAAAAGTTTATCCCATTTAAAATACTGTCTAACAAGCATCAGGTCCCAAGGAATCAACTTAACACAATGATGAGAGATCTCTACCAGGAAAACTTCAAAATACTTAAAAATTTAAGACTATCTTTGGAAATGGAAAAGTATTCCATGAAAGAATCAATATTGTCAAAATGGCCTTGACTAATATATAATTTCAATACATTCTCTATAGAAATTCAGAAAGTATTTTTCAAGAATTTACTACAGGCAATTCTAAAATTTGTGTGTAATCATAAAGAACCCCAAATAACCAAAAGCATACTAAAAAATAAGAAACTGGGAGCATTTCTTTACATTACTTGAAGCTTCAATGTTAATCTATAGTGATTTTAACAGCATGTTATTAGAATAGATCTAAATTTATGATCAATGGGTCAGAATAGAATATCAAATAATAAACTCAACTATAATGTAAGCTAATTTTTGAAAAATGTTTTGGGAGCATGAAATATAGCAAAAAAAAAAAAAACCTATTCAAAATGGCGTTGAAACAATTGGATAGCCATATATAAGAAACTACAGATGGATCCATATCTCACAAATCATATAAAAATCAATTCAAAGTTGATCAGATACCCAAAATTAGACCTGAATCTATAAAGTACATTGATGGAAATATAGGCACACAACTCAGAGACCTAAGCCTTAAAGGAGACAATACAATGCCAATGCCAAAGGCTACAGATTCAAAGCTAAACAAATGGGACTACATAAAACTAAAAAGACTCTGTGTGACAAAAAATAATAATAATAACCATGGGCTGGGGCTGGAACAGGGATGCAGGCTGTAGGGTGTTTGCCTTGCACATGCTGACCTAGGATAGACTGTGATTCTATCCCCCGGTATCCCATATGGTCCCCAAAACCAGGAGCAATTTCTGAGTGCAGAGCCAGGTATAATCCCTGAGCATCTTCGGGTTTGACCCCAAAACAAAACAAAACAAAAAATCATGGGCTAAAACCAAAAGACAAGAGAGCCGAATTTGAAAAAATATTTTCACTCAGCACAACAATACATCAGACATGCAGTGCAGGATATTCAAAGTAATCACAAGTATTAACCAAAAAAATCTAAAAACTACATCGAGTAATGAAAAGAAGAATAAAGTCTTCTCAAGGAAAGCCAACAGCCACATAAAATATAGTTAACAGCATTTATCATTAGAGAAATTCCAATCAAGATGACAATGTGATATCATTTTTCACAAATGAGAATGTCATATTAAAAGTACAGGAATAAACTGTCTTGGTGATAAAAAAAAATGAACACCACTCCCTCCCCACAAGTAATTTTTTGAAATCAGACCAAAAAAAACCAAATGAATTTCATAAAATTATAAGTTTATAAAATAAACAAACTTCAATAAAAAGTAAACAGAGGAGCAAGAGACATAGTACATTTAGTAAGGTATTTTCCCTCTACATGCTCAACTTAGCTATAATATTGACCTCTTTTTATGTTTTATGCCTTTCAATCTTTTTTTTGTATTCCTAGAAGTGATATTGCTGCATCAACTTGCATTTTTTGAGAAATATGCATATTGTTTTTTTAGAAAAGTTGGAATAGATGGCATTCTCACCAGCAATGAATGAGAGTCCCGTTTTCCCTGCATCATGCCAGCATTGGTTGTTCCTAATCTTTATGATAAGTGCCAGTTTCTGTGGTGTGAGATGGTATCTTACTGTTGTTTTGATTAGCATCTCCTTGATAATTAGTTATGTGGAGCATGTCTTATGTGCCTTTAGGCCCTCTGTATTTCTTCTTTGATGTCCCTTTATTTCTTCTACCAATTTTTGAATGGGGATAATTGTTCTTTTCTTGGGAAGTCTATAGGACCTTTCATATCTTAAATATTAACCCTTTATTAGATGGATATTGGGTAAATAGTTTTTTGCATTTCTGGGTAGACTTTGTATTCTAGTCACTGTTTCCTTTAAATTCAAAAGCTTCTCCGTTTAATGTAATGCCATTTGTTTATCTTTGCTTTTACTTGCTTGGAAAATGATGTTTTTTTTGTTTTTTTTTTTTTTTGGTTTTTGGGCCACACCCGGCGTGTGCTCAGGGGTTACTCCTGGCTGTCTGCTCAGAAATACCTCCTGGCAGGCACGGGGGACCATAGGGGACACTGGGGTTCGAACCAACCACCTTTGCTCCTGGATTAGCTGCTTGCAAGGCAAACGCCACTGTGCTCTCTCTCCAGGCCCAATGTTTCATTTTTTAAAACTGACTTTATTTTTACCTTCATTGTTCTCTATATACCTTATAATTTTAGGTCTAATATTAAGGTCTCTTTTTGGGGGGCTTTTTTGGGCTACACCCGTTTGATGCTCAGGGGTTACTCCTGGCTACACGCTCAGAAATCGCACCTGGCTTGGGACACCGGGGGATCAAACCGCGGTCCCTTCCTTGGCTAGCGCTTGCAAGGCAGACACCTTACCTCTAGCGCCACCTTGCCGCCCCGATATTAAGGTCTTTAATCTATTTTATTTGACCTTTGTGCATAGTGTTAAAAAGAGGTCTGAGTTCAGGTTTTACATGCAATTGACCCTTTATCCCAACTCTATTTGTTAAAGGTTCCTTTCATTCCCATCTTGCAGGGAGGTTTTTTTTTTTTTTTTTATCAAGAATCAGTGTTGGAACTTATCAAATGTGTCTCTGCAATTATTGATATGGTCAAGTGGTTTTTATTGTTGTTGATAGATTTATACATGTTAAACCATCCTTGCTTCCTGGGATGAAACCTACTAGACCATAGTGAATGATCGTCTTGATGAGGCATTGGGTCCTATTTGCCAGGATTTTGTTGAGGATCTTTGCATATGTGTTCATTAGGGATATTGGTCTGTAATTTTCTTTTTGGAAGCATCTTTGTCTGGTTTTTGTATCAAGATGTTAGCTTCATAATAGCTATTTGGAAGTGTTCTCATTTTATCAATTTTATAAAAGAGCCTGGCCAGGACTGGTAGCAGTTCCTGTTGAAAGTTTGAAAGAATTCATTAGTGAATCCATCAGGGCCTGGGATTTTGTTTTTGGGAAGACCTTTGATTACTGATTTAATTTCCTAAATAGTGATGGAGGTGTTTAGATATGCTACATCCTCCTTATTCAACCCTCGAAGAGTCCAAGAATTTATCCATTTCTTCCAGATTCTCATATCTGGTTGCATAGAGTTTCTTAAAATAATCTCTGATTATCCTTTGAATCTCTGCAATATCTGTAGTGATCTCCCCCCTTTTCATTTCTAATACGTTTTATCACATTTCTCTTTCTTTGTGAGTTTTGCCAATGGTCTATCAATCTTGTTTATTTTTGGACTGATTTTTGGGTTTACACTTCATTTATTTCTGCTCTAAGCTTTGTTATATCCTTCTCTCTCCCTATTTTTGGTTCCTTTTGTTGATCATTTTCTAATTTTATAAGCTGTGTCATCTAGCTATTCAGGTATGCCCCTTCTTTCTTCCTGATGTGATTGCAAAGCTATAAATGCTCCTCTCAGTAATGCTTTTGCTGTGTCCCATAAATTCTGATAGTTTGTGTCTTCATATCATTTGTTTCCAGGAAAGTTTGGATTTCCTCTTTGATATCATCTCAGACCCACTGTTTTTCAGTAGTAGGTTGTTTAATTTGCAAGTGCTAAAGTTTTTCTTCTGTGTCCCTATGTACTTCACATCTAATTTCAGAGTCTTGTGGTCATCGAAGGTTGTCTGCAAAATGTCTGTCCTCTTGATTTTATGGAGGTTTAATGTGCCAGCATGTGGTCTATCATGTGGAGAATGACCCAAAAACATTGGAGAAGAATGTGCATCCAGGTTAAGGGGTATGGAGTGTTTTAAACATCTACTAGGCCTCTTTCTTCCATTTCACATTTTAGAGCTAATATATTTTTGTTGAATTTCAGTCTGTTTGACCTATCAAGTGTTGGCATGGCCGTGTTGCAGTCTTCCACAATTATTGTGTTACTCTTTATAACCTCTTTCAAATTTGTCAATAATTATATTAGATAATTTGCTGGCCTCTCATTGGGCACGTATATGTTCAATAGTGTTATTTCTTTCTTTTGCACATATCCCTTGATTAGTACAAAGTGTCAATCTTTGTCTCTTATAACATTTCTGAGTCTAAATTTGGTGTTGTCTGATATCAATATGGCCACCCCAGCTTTTTTAAGGGTGTTCTTTGTTTGGATAATTTTCATTCAGCCTTTGATTTTGAGTCCATGCTTGTTCTGACTATTCAGGTGTGTTTCTTGTAGGCAGCAGAAGGTTGCATTCATCTTTTGATCCATTTTTCTACTCTGTGTCTTTTAATTGTTGTATTTAGTCCATTGACATTGAGGGAGATGATTGTCATGGAATGTAATATCATCTTTGTGTATAAGATTGGCTTGTCTGTTGTTCTGTCTTGACTTAAAATAGACTCTTCTGTTTCTCCTTTAAGGCTGGTTTTGCATCTACAAAGTTTCTGAGCTGTTGCATATCCATGAAATTATATATTTCTTTTAAACCTGAATATGAGTAGGGCAGGGTGCAGAATTCTAGGTGAATCATCCATTTCATTTTGTCTTGTCACAATATCACACCACTGTCTTCTGGCCTTGACAGTTTCTTGTGATATGTCTTCTATAAATCTTAAGGATGCTCCCTTAAATGTAATTTTTCCCTTTTGATCTTGCTGCTTTCAGTATTCTGTCTCTACTGTGGGATTCATCATTGTGTCTAGGATGTGTCTTGGGGTGTTTTTTTTTTTTGGATCTCTTTTGGCTGGTACTATTTGGGCATGCAAGATTTGATTGTGCAGTCTTTGCACTGGGAGCTTCTCTAATGATGTCTTTGACTGTTGATTCTTCCTGGGCATCTCCTTCCTGGACTTCTGGGATTCCAATGATTCTTATGTTGCTTCTGTTGAGTTTATCAAAGAGTTCTATTTTCATCTGTTCACATTCCTTGTGTACTTTTTCCATTTTCTGATTGTTTGCCTTAAGGTTCTTTTCCATAATCTTCTGCTGTATGGAATTATTCTGCATTTTATCTTCCAGTTCACTGATTCTGTCCTCAGCTGTTGTTACTCTGTTGGAGAGGCTTTCCATTGAGTTTTTCAGTTCAGCTACGTGTTTTTTAGGTCTGTTATTTCATTTTGGAGTTTTCTGATTTCTGTCTTTGTGTTTGTTCAGCTAGAGCTGTTTTCTTTGATTTTCATGAGGATCGTCCATATTTCTATTCTAAACTCCTTATCTGAGAGATTAATCATATGGTTGGTGTTTTTTGGGTCATCAGAGCTATCATCTTTATTCTCTGTGCATGGTGTTTGCCTATGAGATTTCTCCATTGTCACGCTTGTAGTTTGATTTTTTCTACATGTTATGTTGGTGTTCATTAGTTAGAAAGAGCAGAGAAGAAATGCAGAGCTGCTGCCACCTCTGCCCCACCCTGATCTCTGATATCTGGTCTCTGAGATGGTTTCTCAGTCTCTGAGATTCCCACAGGGGGCACTGTCCAGGCAGGTATGCTTAGATACCCCTCAATAGTGACAGCAGGGGGCCTGCACTTGCCCTGTTCCAGGGGTCCAAGATACCTCAGTCTCTGAGCTTCTCATAGGGGCACTTTACAGGCATGTGCATCAATACCCTTCAATGGCAACCCCAGTGAAGACCTCGTTAGTTATTTTTATGTCACATCATGTATCTAATTTTATAACGAAAGTATAGTAGTGATAATATATTCTAACTTTATATCACAAGATACAATATATAAGGGTAAGTTACCTATTTAATAATGCTGGTCCCTGTTCAGAATCTTCACAATATCTTGGATGATGAACATTTTCAAATTACATGGTTTTCCATTTCTGGTTCTACTACATTTGCACCTGATTTCAGACCCATTGAGCTGCATCTAATGTGGCTTCATTTAGTCCAAAATCTTGTTTTTGGGTACATAATTCAAGCTATTCAACCAAGTCTGTTTCACTTAGAGAGTCCCAATATATACAGATCAGTAAACTTCTGAAAAATTACTCATATCCCATAGACACTTAGCACTTGTGCTGGAATACTAATTATTGTATTATCTATTTGTTCAGTGAACATCCAGGACAATAGGTTCCATAATGAAAAAAGGTATCATTCTATTCAGTATCATCTGTTGGGCATCATTACTCCCAATTTCAACATGAAGAAGAAATATAAAGAAAAATATAAAATATTGATCTCCAATTTAAAACAAACTATTGTCTACAAAATGTATAGTGCAGACTATAATCTGTTTAATTAGTTATGTTCAAATCCTATTCTTCCATAAGTGACATTGTAACATAAAAAATAACAAAACACACAAAAATACAGATAATGTCTGAAGTCACAGTAATAGTACAGGATTAAGACTAATTTGTCCCTCCCTCCAGTAATACCATGTATGTTCACTGGGCAAATAGGCAGTACTATGTCCTGAGCACAGATAGGTATGACCCTAAAACCAAATAAAAAGGGGACAAGATAAAGAATAAAAAGTATTTCAACTACATTGGCTTTTACTCAACCTTTTTTTACTTAAAAAGGACAATACTGATGGTGTGAATATCCCTGATTTAATGCCACTATGTACCTTAAATATTACTGAAAAGATTTGTAATTCATGTTGGTCACAATAAAATTATTTAAAAAATAGGTTTTCTCTAGTCATGGCTAAAAACATAATATAATGGCAAGCTTTTCTTTGTCACTGTTCTATCCAGAAGCAAATCTTTTTCTAGATTTCTTCAGAAGATATGATTACTGAATATGGAGAATTACACTGGATGTTTGCTTTATTGAGGTTAATGATTGGGTACACATAAAGAGAAGCCAAGGATGTTGTTACAGTCCAAAGTAAATGAATAAAAATGGACAGAGAAAGCTCAATTTTAGACTGTACCTACTAGCAAAGTAAATATTTTCTCAGAAGCCTTCTTCAGAAAATATGTGAGTCATAGATATTTTGTGAGTCATAGATTTTTTTTCATTTTTTGTAATTAGATTTGGAAGTATAGAGCTATTCATGATAACCATAGACTAAAAATTCAGAGATGGTTTCTAAAGTGCCATATCTTCTATGTGTTCATAATTTATTAATTATAAATTACAATGCATCTACTTTCTCATGTGCAAATAACCTATTTTCTCTTGGGGAATCATGTTTCCATCTAACTCATACATATAATCATCACATGATGTAATGCTCTGAACTTGGAAATAATTATTTTATATTAGAAGGAAGGGCCTACTTATTTCTGTATTTCCAGTACCTAGAAAAATACACACAAATTAATAGACAAATCACTTCATACATTCTTAATTCTATTCTTATGCAAGTATAACAAATTTGAAATACCTATGCAGTTCATACACATCAAAAGATTTAGACCAAGAAAAACCAAATATTTAATATGTAATCTGGATAGAAAGTATATGGTTAACAGCACTTTCTCACAAGCAACCAATCCCAGTTTGATACTCATCATCACATAAACTTAGCAGAACACTGCTAGGAGTGATGTCTGAACAGAGAGCCAGAAGGAAGCCCTGAGAACAGTTGTGTGTGGTCAAAAACAATGACAAAATGTAAATACAGTAACCTAAAATTTACTCTATCACTTTTCCTTTTCAATCTCATAATTAAGGAAATGAATCACAAAGAGCATAGTCTGTCATTATAGAGCACATCAAAAAAACCTGGTAATGTAATTTGAAAGAAGTTGGCTGAACATTAGAAAAATGCATTCATAAAAAGTCCATCTTTACATTTTGGCAAGCAAAACAAAGTCAAATAAAAAAGAAGTTAATAGAGAAAAATAATTCAAAATATTAGACGTTATATAAGAAGAAGAGAAGAGATTCTTTTATTCCCTGAAGTGTTCCACGAATGAACAGCTGTTTTTATAATAATACCCCAATGGTTTTATTCAAGGAAATGACACAGTCCTAATATCTTAGTACAGGAATTCATGGATATGGAAAATAAACTTGTAGATTAGATCCCTAGTAGCATTTAGTAAGATAAAGTTCATGATTTTTACCATTTAATTGAATTTGTACAACTTTATGTAATATGAATCAGCAAGAGAAAGCATGGGAAGAAGTAGGATGGGAACGGAGGTGTAGGGAGAACAATTCGGTGATGGGAATCCCCTGATATTAAGTTAACATGTACCTAAAATATTATTGTCAACAATATGTAAGCCACTATGATCAAAATAAAAATTATATTATTAAAAATATGTTCACAATTTCCAGAAGTTTAAGGGTTTCAAAATAGAAATGTTATAAACTGGCAAAGCAAATGTATATACCAGAAAACTGTCAGAGAGATGCACAAAATTAGGTGTTAAGATTTATATTTGTTTCTTTGTTTGCTTATTTAAATAACCCACAGGACACTGCTTATATTTTAACTTCTACTTTTGAGTAACATTACTCTTCTCCCCTAAGTAAGATATTTTTTTAATTATCTATGTTATGCTGCAATATTTCTAATAACATTAAATCTAAAGATAGTATTTTCACTAGTTAGCTCCTCCTAAACTCCTAATACAGCTCTGAATTTTATTATTTACCATTTAAACCATTAAGTATGCTTGGTCATTTAATATTTTCTCAGGGATACTTTTATCCATTCTATACTTCATCATTTTTAGGCTGTTTTCAAGTATTTGATGGGAAAGTATTTGATCTGAAACAACTTCTGTGGTTGTGAAGAGTTTAAATATCACTAATTGGTGAATCAGGTTGATAACAATTCAAAATAAGAGGAAAAAGTGACTTGAGAGAGAAACTGCTGTATAATATCCTTTCTTTAACAATACATTTGATAATTACAAATAATAAATCTTTCATACCTTAGTTGGGATATTTTGTTCATTCATTTACAAAAATTTCCAACATTATTGGGACTATACTGACTTAGGAAAAAGTTACTAAAATGGACCCTTTTTGCATTCTGCAACATATGACTAAAAGTACTACAAAATTTTTTTCTCTGAATTTCACTAGTAAAGAAAAATAGTATTAGCATTTTATTTCATTGCTTTTTTTAATTTTTCTTTCTTGGTTTTTGGGTCACACCTGGCTGGCGGTGCTCAGGGGTTATTTCTGGCTCTGTGCTCAGAAATTGCCCCAGGCATGAAAGACCATATGGGTGCTCGGATTCCAACCACCATTGGTCCTGGTCGCTGCTAGCAAGACAAACACCCTACCTGCTACGCTAACTCTCTGGCCCCATTATTTCATTGCTTTTAGCTTTATATATTTATATATTTTAATAATTACTTTAAGCTCCGTGTTTTCAAACTTGTTCATGGTTGAATTTTAGTCATACAATGTACACTGCCCTTCACCAGTGCACGTTTTCTGCCACCAGTACTAGCATATTAATATTAGTCTTTACTTTTGTGCAGTGTTGTTTTATTTCTGAATAAGATATCTGGCAATGAACAAGTCTTGTAAAAGAAAGACTATAGTATGCTGAAATTACAACATCAGATTAGTCTTCCATTCTCTGTATATTAGCTTAATAAAATAATGGCAATACTGTTCTTTTCTCAGATTATATTTTATTACTAGGTTTAACTCAGTGACAAAGACCATAAGGTTCTGATAAGATAGTATTTCACAGGTGACTTCTCTAGCTATTACTAGAAAAAGAGCTTAGATTACAAATAGCCACATTAAACTGAGAAAATGTCTAAGTTTGTGAGAGATGAAGGAGAATTTGATTATATTATTAGAAAGAAGACGAAAGTTCATATATCCGTTTGGTCCTGGTACCCCTCCCTTGTTTTCCCCTATATCTGAGAGGTGGAGCTCAATAATTCGAATTATGTGGTTTTGTTTGAAGGAAAGAAAAGCAATAAAATGGAGTAAAAAAAATAAGAAAAAAATAAATATAATAAAATAAATTAAATCAAATAAGCTGAACATGGTGGAGTCCTTCTAGAGGCTTTCAACGTCAGTTTGAGCAGGGACATAAAAAAAGGTAATTGAAACACCACATCAATACAGAAAGAAATATCAAATTAAATATCCAGTGAGCACTACAGCAATAAAGACAAGCACCACACAATAGTCTCGGTCCTGAAATTAAACCATGCCGGAGTACAAAAAGAAAGAGAAAGATAAAATAAAATAAAATAAAATAAAATAAAATAAAATAAAATAAAATAAAATAAAATTGGAGACATCAACTTCAATATCTACACCAAAATAAAGACATCAATAAAATAGATCAATCCATAAATTGATATGTGGAAAAATGATTATATGATCACTAATAGTAAGCTAGACAAAGAGGGGACCACCTACTATAGCAGCTCGGGGGGTAATAAAGGGGGATGTGGTTGCAGGAAGGGAACGGGGATGGGGGAAGGACAGATTTGGTGATGGCTATTCCCCTGATTCAATGTTAATATGTACCTAAAATACTACTGTGAAAGATATGTAAGCCAATATGATCAAAATAAAAATTAAAAAAAGAAAAAAAGAAGGTGAAAGTTCAGAAGCTTAAAAGAAGAAACAGGAATATATATAATGAGAAAAGAAGGGTTACAGATGGAATGAGGTTTAGAAAGTCTCCCCCAGATGCTCAGAGAAATTGTAGGAGTAGAGTCCTGGGAACTCAGATACTGTCAATGGAATGAGGTTGGGATTTAATCAAAGACAGACATAATTTTTCTTTAGGGGAAAAATAAAAACCATAGAATAATTGCTCTCAACTTCATCTGAAACACTACTTTTGACATTTTATTTTTTATATTTCCAAGATCATAATTTTTGCAATATTTTAGTTATATTAAAATATTTGAAAAGGGAACTATATTAATATAATTTAGCAATAAAATGAGGGGAGGAACAAATTAAATGAACATGAGGTTAATGGATTTTGTCTATAAGACTTTCTCAAAATAAGTAGTTTTGGAGTATTACAATATTCCTTCAAAATTAGTAAATTAGTAGCTAGATGAAAAGAAAAATAGTGTTAGTTTTATATGCTGAGAATCTTTGAAGAGGAAGAAAAATTTAGAATTATCTGAGTGCATAGCAGCATTAATATTTACCTAGGATGCCAGATAGAAGAATTCAGATGTTAATATTAAATTAATAACAATTTAGCATCCTCAAAAAGTCTTTAACCTCCTCTCTCTGTATTCATGGAACAGCTGTTGAGTCCATGGCTTTGCTCTCTTTTTTAGAGAGGGGTAGCTATTTTCTTACAAAAAGGCTTGTTGCTCTTATTCTCAGAATTTTTCTGTAAACATAATTCTCAAGTGGTAATCCCATGTCCACTTGATCATTTTGTTATGTGGATTATATCTGTCATGTTGAAACATCTCATTTTGGATAGCATCCTGTTAATTGAAGCCCTATTAGGCAGCAGGTTTCATAAATTAATAAAAATTTGTTTGTTTGTCTATCTGTTTGTTTCTGAGTCTCACCCAGCCAGGCTCAGGGGTTACTCCTGGCTCTTTTTCCTGGGCATGCTTGAGGAACAATATGAAATGCCAAGTATGATACCCATGTCTGCCACATGCAAGGGAAATGGTCTACCCCCTGTGCTATCACACAAACTTGAATAAAAAGTAAGAACTCAGTTATATTGTGCCTGGGTTGCAGTGGGCAAAGTACAGTAAAAACAATTGCTTATATTAGAAATGAATGTTATAACATTTACAAAAGACTTACCTTACTATTTAAAAATCAGAATAAAAATAATAAGCTTGTGTAAACATGAATTAAGACTACATAATCCAAAAGCAAAGAGTCATTAGGTAAATTCCTTGTTTTAGATATAGGGTTAAATAAAAACTATAAAGTTTTTGCACTGCAAAATAAAATATGGCTGAGTAGAAAATATTTTACTGAATGGGAGAAAATTTGTATAACCATACATCTCACAGAGGACTAAAGTACTCACAAATCTCAACAATAACCTCTATAAACAGTGTGGCCAGAAAGATTGGTCAATGGATTGAGAGCATCCTGTGGGAGGCCTTAGTTTGATCTCCAGCACAGAATGGTCCCCTCACCTCAGTGCCATCTGTAGAGATGCATAGCACAGAGCCCCCAAGAATTGCCATGTGTAATCCCCAAACAAACAAAACAAAAATTAGGGAGAGAATTTGAATAGATAGCTTTGAATAAGACACATAGATGGATGACAGACATTTAAAAATGTGTATCTAATCACAGGGGATATGGGATGCATGCTGGAGACAGGGGTAGAGGGAGGACACCAATGGTGGTGGGAATCCCCCTGATTCAATGTCACTGTGTATCTGAAATATTACTGTGAAAGATTTGTTATTCACTTTGGTCACAATAAAAATTATTAAAATAAAAACATACCTAGGGAATGGAGAGATAGCACAATGGTAGAGTGTTTGCCTTGCACATGGCCTACCCAGGGGGTACCTGGGTTTAATTCCTGGCATCCTGTGTGGTTTCCCGAGTCTGCCAAGAGTGATTTCTGAGGAGTAACCACTGAGCACTGCAGGACTTTGGTCCCAAAATGAAAATAAAAAAAAAAAATGCCTGAAACAACTAGTATTGGTAGGGTTGTAATGAAAAGAAGCCCTCACTACCTGTTGGTAGGAATTATCTGCTTTATTTTTATGGAAAATAATGTGGAGACTTTTATTTTCTGTTATTTTTTTATAGAATGCATTTATTTAAGCACCATGATTACAAACATGTTTGTAGTTGGAGTTCAATTATAAGAAAGAACACCCCTTCACCACCGCAACCTCCCCACCTCATCTCATTCCTCCACCACATTCCCTGTTTGTCTTCGAGACACTCTCACTCACTACCATTGTCATGATAGTTATTAATGTAGTTATTTTCCTAACTGCACTCACCAATAATTGTGGTAAGCATCCTACTGTGAGCTGGTCCTTTCAACCCTCATCTCTATTATCTCTGGGTATTATTAACATACTGTCTTTCATTTTTCTTCAATCCCAAAGATGAGTGAGACTATTCTGTATATGTCTCTCTCCCTCTGATTTATTTCACTCAGCATAATAGTTTCCATGTCCATTCATGTATAGAGAAATTTCATGACTTTATCCTGTTGGCTGCAGAGTATTCCATTGTGTATATGTAACATCATTTCCTTAGCCACTCATCTGTTGTCAGGCATCTTGGTTGTTTCCAGATTCTGGTTATTGTAAATAGCACTGCAATGAATATAGGTGTGCAGAAGGCATTTTTGCATTGTGTTTTTGTTTCCCTAGGTTATATCCCTAGGAGTGGTATAGCTGGATCATATGTAAACTCAATTTCCAGTTTTCTTAGAAATCCCCATATAAAGAACTGGAAGGCATTCACACCAGCACTGATTGTTCTTGTTTTTATGTGATGTGTGCCAGTTTCTGTGGCATGTCATGGTACCTCATAGTTGTTATGACTGCACCTCCCTGATGATTAGTGATGTGGACCATTTTTTCTTGTGCCTTTTGGACATTTGTATTTCTTCCTAAGAAATTGTTTATTTCTTCTCTCCATTTTTGATGGGGTTAGATGTATTTTTTCTTGAAAGTTCTGTCAGTCCGTGTATATCTTAGATGTTACCCCCTTATCTGGTGGATATTCGATGAATAGTTTCTTCCATTCTATCAGTGACCTTTGTATTCTAGTCAATATTCCTTGGAAGTGCAGAAATTTCTCAGCTTAACATAATCTCATTTGTTCATTCCTGCTTCCACTGGTTTGTAGAATGCTGTTTCTTACTTGAAGAAGCCTTTCATTTCAATGTCATGGAATGTTTTTCCTACATTTTCTTCAATATACCTATGGCTTTAGGTCTGATATCAAGGTCTTTAATCCATATTGATTTGACCTTTGTGCAAGATGTTAGATGGAGGTTTGTTTCGAGTTTGTTTGTTTCTTTTGTTTTTGTTTTTGTTTTGCATATAGCTGACTAATTTTCCCAACACTTCTTGTTGAGGAGGCTTTCCTTACTTTATTTTGAATTTCTTGCTCCTTGACTTATTGTATATCTGGGTAACATTCTCTGTATACTCTAGTGTATTTCATTGATCTGAGGGTTTGTATTTATTCCAATACCATGCTGTTTTAATGACCATTGATATGTAGTGCAATTTAAAGTGGGGCAAAGTGATGCCTCCATCTTCTTTTTCCTAAGGTTTGTCTTAGCTATTAGTGGGTGTTTGTTGTTCTCCAAATTAATTTCAGAAGAGTTTGAAGAGTGTCACTTCTTTGAAGAATGTCATGGGTATTCTTAGAGGAATTGCATTAAATCTGTACAATGCTTTGGGGAGTATTGTCATTTTAAATATGTTAATTCTCCCAATTCATGAACATTTTCTGTGTCCTCTTTTATTACTTGAAGCAGTGTTTTGTAGTTTTATTTGTATAGGTTCTTCACCTCTTTAGGTAAGTTGACTCCCAGGTTTTTGAGTTTCTGTGGCACTAATGAGAATGGGATATTTTTTAACTGCCCATTTCTTCTCTATTATTATATGTGTATAGGAAGGTCATTAATTTTTAAATTAAAAATTAAACTCTTGTGATTCAACTCCTTGAATCTATCTGAAGGATAATATTCTTAATGTGAAAAGATAGATCACACCTATATTCCATAAAGCACTATTTACAAGAGCTGATATAAGACAAAAACTAATAACCAAAAACACATGAGAGATTAATGAAGTTTTAATATATATATACATATACACGTATATACACAAAGTAGACTACTACTGACCTAATACAAATAATAGAATCTTACTGGTACCTCATGTGTTTTATCCCCAGCACCCCACTGGTCCTATGAGTCGTGCCACAAGTAAACCCTAGTTCACAGCCAGGAGTAAGTCCTTCTTAGCACTGTAAGGCATGGTCCCAATATAGAAACAAATAAAGAGTGAGAAGGAGAATAAATACCATAAGTGGTATACAAATAAAGTGAAAACATAAGTGATGTCTGTCTAGTGATAATAAGCTCTTAGAGTTTGACTACAGAACTGATATTAACAAACAGTGGACAAAGGAAAATTAGATGGTGTTAAAGGAAAGTGACATTCAGACAGTGACAATGGGTCTTGGGTGGTATAGTAACTCAATATACCATAAACATTAATTTTAGCATTAGTATAGCCAGATTACCACAAAATAAATTTAAAAATGTCATTTTGGAGAAAGAAATGATAACACAGTGGGTAGGGTGTTTGCTTTTCATGCAGAAGACCTGGGTTCAATTCTTGGCATTGTAAATCTTGGTTTACAGTGAATGCCAGGAATGATTTCATAGCACAGAGACAGGAACACCACCATAGCAATTCAAGAGGTGGCTCAAAAAGAAACAAATAAACAAAAACCAACTCTCCTTGTTTTACATATCCCTTTACTGATAGGTAAACAGAATACAAGTAAATTCTCTATGGTGTCTTCTTTCAGCAGGTTAGGTTTATAAAATATATTTGGATAAAAAAAGAGGGTGTATACTCAATGAATATGCTATGGGAAAAAGTATTTCAGAAAAATTTTTAGTTGTAATTTTGGTGGCTATTACTCAAAATATAACAAAAAGTCAATCTGTTATATATCAGATGATATATATGATATATGAAATGATATATATTATATATAAGATAATATATGATATATGATATCATATCCTATGAGTAATATGAAAATATATCAGTCTCTTAGATTTTAATAGATTTTCCCATCTGTTAATTATTTGTAACATGTTTTTATTGACAAAAAGTTATTGAGTTATGTTGATTTTTTAAACAATAGCTCACTTAATCATAAGAATTAAACATTATTAATCCTACTAATCTCATAAATAGTGACTTTAAGTATTAGTATACTGTTAAGCTATCAATGGCTTAAAAGTTTTCTATAAAAAAGCCACGACAACAATAAACACTCTGCATTGTTTTCCTGAAAGTGGCACTCTGTCAAATATCCATGTGTGAATCATCATACATTATCTGCTAGTTACTCTTTCAAGTAAAAACTATTTCCTATGAATAAAGTCAACTTAATATTCCAACAAAAATATTTTCCTTCAGACAGTGATAGCATAAAAATGTTCTGTGTTGACTTCCACTTCACCACACGGAATAGTCATTTGTTTCACCTCATCAAGCACAGTCTTGAGTGAAACTGGCTCAAACTGCAATAGTTCTGCAATGAAAACTGCAGTGATCGTTTGGTACCTCTTAACTTATGTGGGCGAAGACACCAGGAGTGCAGACAGTACAGACAGCAGCGCAGACTATAAACCCGTGGGGAAAAGTGAGTGGTACCAATGTTATTAAGAAAGGTTGCAGTTTTGCAGATTCCCCTCAGTGACGTCCATGAGCTCATAGGGTGGGAGTGAAGAGCACAGATTCAACTGTGAAAATTACCAATTCAGACATAAGTCTGATCCCATAAAGTTCCTACTTAAAGACTCATCCTTTCTCCAAAAGTCAAGCAAATGGTTTGCCCATCTAACATATAGAATTCTGATAGTCTGCACTGCACCTGTCTTCAGGTCCTTGAGAGCTGCTCCATTGCACTGCTTAAATCTACTTCCTGTGCCTACAACTCTGAGATAACTTGTCCCCTCCAGTGTCACTCTGAAATTCTTTTGCAAACTTATTTTCTGCCACGTGTCTTCCCATTTTGGTTTGCCTGGTTTAAAAAAATGAATCTTTATGATCGAGTTTAAATGTCAGTACTCAAGGAAGGGAGGGGATCTTTTCTATCACTTCCAGCAAGCTGACCAGAGATGGAACTGTACTGCCTTGGGCACAATTTATTTATTCAGCAAAATTCTGGAAGTCTCTATTCATGCCTCAGAGCTGGGAAAACAGAAGAACAAGAGAGAAGAATCCTAATCCATTATATCTACCTAGTATAATTTAATAATATTCATGGATAACAATATTCATTGACAACAAGCAATAAACAGGTAATTGAGTCATATGACTTGGACTAAAGCCAATTGTTTGGGTAATGGGGTGTAAGATCATTGAACAGGTCACAAATATTAGTGGAAACATCAGGAAAGCAGGGGAAGATTCTTGCAAAAATAACATTTTTATTTAGACCTGAGGGACTGAAAGAAGCATTCTACATAAACAGTAGTTGTAGGGACCCAAGGCAACACGGATTAAGGGTTCTATAAGAATAGAGAACCTTAAAAATAAAATGGCTTACAATGAAGAAGTCAGAAGCTGTTTGGATCTATGTAAGTGAGCACAGTGGAGATATTGGCTTCATGACGATACTTACCTAGCAGAACTCTGAGAAAAAAATGATGCTCAGCCTAGCAGTGACTGCAGTACACCATAGATGATGCTGACCCAGAAACATTAAGTGTGTGTTTATGTCCTATAGATGATCCCTAGAGCAAATATATATTCTAAAATAATTTCCTCTGCCACCGTTAAACTGAGCTACATATTTCTATTAGTTTTTTGATTACTTTTTCTTTGTTAGATTTTTTTGAGAACCATGACTTATGTAAAAGTACTTATTATCTGCAGGGAAACTAGAGACCCCGAGATATCTTAGAAGCATAAATATGAGATGAGAGAGTATGCTGCTTTTATAAACACAGAATGAATGGTCAGGTAATACATGCCCTTCTGATAGACCAGAAGTCTCAAACTCAATTTACCTGGGGGCTGCAGGAGGCAAAGTCGGGGTGAGGCAGGGCTGCATAAGGAATTTCACAAAAAAAAGTCCTCAAACGTTATTATTAACAGTTTTAATTATTTCTTCTGAATATGAATAAAACATTGAGTGAAGATCATTAACAGTTCTTCTGAAAATGGCATCTTTTGCCTATTCCTTGCTGCCAGAGACTTGAAAGTGCTTTTTCTCACAAATCTGAACCACATTTGGCTTTAGAGAGGAAGCAGTTGAGACTCTCAGTATGACTCGAAGATGATCATCATTAAGTCTAAACCTGTACTTTGACTTATTGAAGTTCAATGTGGAGAATAACGTTTCACACAAATATGTGCTCCCAAAAAGGCACATGGTGCGCTTAAACATTCGGGAAAGCTCAGGGAAGCTGGGGGGCAATTCTCTCAAACATTGCCCATGCATGTCTGCTTCTCCACTAATCTCCCTAAACTTGGCTTTGCGATCAGAGTTGCATTGCAGGGCAATGAGCTCCATTTGAAGCACAGGAGGGGCATCTTGCACATCAAGATAAAGGGGTCCACAAAAATTTGGAAAGTGGCTCTGTGCTTTTTGAAGTCTGCAAATCTGTGATCAAATTCCTTCTCTAGCTTAAAAATAGCATCAACGTATTTCTCACCACTGAATGGTATGCCTACATCCACAAGTTCCTTGCATGCTGGGAAATGGCAAAGGTTTGTCTGAGAGAGCTGGGATTTCCATAACACAAGTTTTGTGGAGAATGCTCTCACGTTGTCATAGGCAGCACTGATAAACTGCCCCAGGCCTTGTAACATCTTGTTTAGTACATTCAGCTTCTGTGTGATGTCAACAAGAAAAGCTAAGTCTATGAGCCATTTGTGATCACTCGACTCAGAAACAGCATTCCCATCCTTCTCCATGAAGGCTTTCACTTCTTCTCTCAACTCAAAAAATCTTTTCAGGACATTTCCCCTGCTGAGCCAACATCTCCATAATCTGACTCCATTTCCTCTAAAAAAGCACGGAACCTCCTGTGCTTTAAGCCCCTGGATCTGATTTGGTTGATGCATTAAACAACAACAGACATCATGTTGTCACACGGCAGGCATTTACTGCAAAGAGACTGCTGATGAATAATGCAGTGAAGAGCAATGGCCTTCTCTACACCCTCCTCTTCAAGTTTTTTTTGAACAAGTGCCATCAGTCCATTTTTCCTCCCTGTCATCGATGGCACTCATCAGTTATTATTCCAACAAACCTCTTACATGGCAAACCTGCATTCTCAATGGCATTACAGATGCCAAAATATTTCATTAGCGGTGGTCTGGCCATACATTGGACTTATTGTGAGCAGCTCCTCTGTCAATTCAAAATTGCAGTCAACACCACAGACATAAATTGTGAGTTGTGCAGTGTCTTTTATATCTGTGCCCTCGTCAAGTGCAACTGCGTATGGCATCAAAACATTTGTCTTTCTCACACAGTTGATGATAAATGTGACTTGACATGTCAGAAATGCACTCTGCCACAGTTTTGGCAGAAAGGCTGATTTTGTTAAACTGACCTTTATTTTCCGGACAGATAATACTTGCAGCTTGTTGTTGCAAGTCAGCCCCTGAAGAGGTTGACTGATGGAGGGATGGAGGATGAGGTCTTTCCCCTCAGCCACCTGGTTCAGCCGGCGGTTCTAAGGTGAAGCAGCGGGTAAACAGCTCACAGACAATCAGGTTCGTGGAAATATTAGCTTTATTCAGTGGACAAGATTGAAGTCCAAAGCCTCAGTATCAGTTCCAGCCAAAAAGCCCCTTGCCTTACACAGACCCTTGTTTTTATCTACCAGAATCGGGTACCACCCAATGGTGGGATCAGATACCACCCAATAGTGGAAGTAGAATCAGGTACCAACCTAGGGTGGGGGCAGAATGCCAGGTCAAACCCTAGGGTAGAGCACAATCACCGACTAGGGTAGGGTCAGTAACATAATAATCCCATAAAATGTTTACATACACAACAGCCAGTAACATTCATTTTTTTTTAACAAACTCTCCTTCTCTGAATGGTTTCCCTGCCTTAGCAATCATCTCACTAACCATGGAACTAGCTTTGACTGATGCAACATTTTCTGTGGTTTCTTTCTTGAAGAAATTTTGTTGCCTCATTAGACATGCTTTAAGACTGGCAACCCACTTGGTTCTCTCATTTCCTTGATATTTTGCACATTCCTCAGCATGTTTAGTTGAATAATGGCATTTCAAGTTGTATTCCTTGTGCACTGCAACTTTCTCTGAGCAAATAAGACATGTGGGGATGCCCCTGTGCTCAACAAAGAAATACTGCATCTCCCACTTTTTCTGAAATTGTCTGTGCTCGTCATCAATCTTTCTCTTCACTGCAGGCTTTGATGAAGTCATGATGAAGGTATGGCAAAATCTAATTCTGTAATAAACTTCTCTCCCTTCTTTCCCTTCGCTCCCTTAGGCCTCCAATAATGCAAGGGACAGAGGGCAGGAGCAGCGGAAATGACGTCTGCGCTAGGCACAAAGTATTCGTGATTATTTGCTCACCGAATATTCACAATAAAAAATCGCATTAGTAAGAAAAAATCGCAAAAAAGCGCATTAAACATTTGCATACTCGAATGGAACTGCTCGGGGTAGCGAAAGTTTAATGCAATTTTTCTTACTAATGCAATTTTTATTGCAATTATTTGGTAAGCAAATAATCGTGAATAGTGCGATATTTGAAGGCTGGCCGTGGGCCACAAAATTTTGTACGAAGGGCCGCAAATGCCCCGCAGGCCGCGAGTTTGAGACCCCTGTGATAGACCATTCTGTGCCTCTGACTTAAGAAAATTATTCCGTTAGTGATTTAGATTTTACCCCTCAGTCTTAATTTAGACATCATCACTTGAAAGATTATGAATAACAGTTTCAATCATTCAATTCATGTTCAAAGTTTACACATGCCACCAGAGTCAACATCCCTCCATCAATGAGCCAATGTCCCATCCCATTTTCCACAAAACCTCCTTAGTAAATTTAGCTTAAAATTTTTAATTATTTTTGCCTGGTCTTATCTTATGGAAAATAATATAAAGGGCTCCCAGTAAATTCAAAATTGAACTGCCATATGACTCAGAAAGTCCTCTTTGAGGTATCTATCTCCAAGACAGAAAAACATTCATCCAAAAAAGAATGTGGGGACAACATTTTTTATTGCAGCATTCAATATAATAGTTAAGACTTGGAATTAACCTAGATGTTCAAAAACAAATGAGTGGATCATGAATGTGGTACATATGTACAATGAAATACTACATAGTTTTAAGGAGTGATGCCATCATGCAATTTGCAGCAACATGCATGAAATTGGAAGATATTTTGTTAAATGAAGTAAGACAGAAGAATAAGTACAGAAGTATATCTCTTATATGTGGTATTTAAAATAACTGCATAAAGAAATGTAATGGCCTAAATGAGAGTTGTCTTGAACACTCTTGGCCCAGGGTTTCCAAGGGAAGAAAAGAAACTAGTGGAAGAAGAAAAACACAAATATCATAAGATGGGGCCAATGGTCAAGCAGTCTCGGGTGCATTGGTAGTGTGAAAAAGGACAGAACTAAATATCCAAGCCAAAGGCAACAACAATGAAATCAACAGACCCAAACTTTAAGAATCCAAACTTAAAATGGGTATTTTATACTGGCAGACTGGAGGCAGGGTGGTTGGCAATATATGCACTTGGGAAATATTGGTGAGGGAGGTGGACAACTGTGGAGAGATTGGCCCTGATTCATTGTATGTCTGAAAACCAAATATGAAAAAAATTTAAATTACAATAGTTTCAATAATGTATTTAAAATATAAAATAAAATAAAGTTTAAATTATTATATTTTGGGTCATATTTTTCAAGTCACATGCTCATGGTTTTGACACTTTACCACAACAGTTTTCATGACTTTCAACCAATGTCATTTTGTTGTCTCCAATCCAAATCTTCACCCCTGCATACTCTACTGCTCATTGCCACTCTCATTTCTATAATTCATGGCCACATGGTGGCCAAAAACATATGAAAAGTGTTTAACATCACTTATCATTAGGGAAACAAAGTAAAACAATAATGATATACTACACACCATTAAGAAATAAAAATAGGGGCCCGGAGAGATACCACAGCGGCATTTGCCTTGCAAGCAGCTGATCCAGAACCAAAGGTGGTTGGTTCGAATCCCGGTGTCCCATATGGTCCCCCGTGCCTGCCAGGAGCTATTTCTGAGCAGACAACCAGGAGTAACCCATGAGCACCGCTGGGTGTGGCCCAAAAACCAAAAAAAAAAAAAAAAGAAAGAAAGAAAGAAAGAAAAGAAAAAGAAAAATAACAATAGGGATCAGTCATCAAGTACAGACATTCTTGCAATAATTTTCAGACACAAAGAGAGGAGGGCTAGAAATTACAGCCCACTTCATAAACTTCACTACAAAGAATGATGAGTTTAGTTAGAGAAATAACTACATTGCAAACTATCCTAACAGTAGAGGGAAATAGAAAGGCTGTCTAGAGTACAGGCGGGTGTAGGGTGGGGAGGTGGGATATTTGGGATATTGGTGGTGGGAATGTTGCACTGGTGATGGAAGGTATCTCTTATAAGACTAAAACCCAACCACAATTATGCTTGTAAACAAGGTGTTTAAATAAAATATTATTAAAAATAATAAATAAATAAATAAATAATTTAATTAGAAACTGCCATCCATGTGGCCAAAATAAGACTTGCCAGTATTAATGTTTCAATGATGACTATACTCTATGTGGTTGATTTTAAGCAGCAGTGTAACTTTTAATGAACTGCCTAGTTATGCCTAGTTAGAACTGCCAAATCACAGTGGTAAGGAAAAATTTTTTAGAGAAATTAATGATTTACACAAAAGTTTAAATTATATTCTCTAAGACCTGATAAACAGAGTTCTGAAAAAAAACTCCTCTATTGAATAAAATTTTATTTTTCTCTATTAAAAAAAAATACACTACTTAATTTGCACCTAACCAAGCCAAGTTCAGTCCTTACATATGGTCCTAGGAGGGATCACTGAGCACAGAGTAAAAAGTAAAACCTATAGTCTGTTACCAACTTCTTAGTGCCTTATGGTCCTTGCCATTGTGATTATTTATTCCTTCCTTTTGATCTCCTGAATTCTTCCACTCTCCTGTGCTCAATAATACCCTTTTGCAGGCCTACTCTCTTGGCTCCCTGATTTTGAACTTTTATTATATGTCAAGTTCCATATTTCTCTGATTCCTGTAACCATGCTTTTGTTTTGTTTTGTTTTGTTTTCCTGGCTCCTTAGCTTTGATTAGGAAATTCCGTCTTGGGTTTGTGAGTGATTTGCTTTTATAAGTGAAAATATTTTATTTCATTCTGTTATTTAGAAATGGTATCTCCTGGATTTAAAATAAAAACCATATATCAATCCAATTGTCAGAATGCATTCAATCAATAATTTAATGACTTTTTACTCAAATGATATGTGATATTGACATATCTTTACAGAATAATAATGTATTATCAGTCATGAAGATGAAAATCTATTTGACCCTTTATCTTAGGTATTTTTATCTCCATTTATACTGTATAGATAGCAAAAAAATACATATTACCCTGACTTACGTATTACCCAGGTAACTTTGGGTGGTTAAGCTTTTTTAAATTTTGTTTTGTTTTCTGTGTTTTGGGGCTACATCCTTTGAAGTTCAGGGGTTACTCCTGGCTATGTGCTTATCAATCGCTCCAGGCTTGGGGTACCATATGGGATGCCAGGGGATCAAACTGTGGTCTGTCCTAGGTTAGCTCCAGCAAGGCAGATGCCTTACCGCTCCATGCCACCACTCCAGCCCCTGGTTAAGCTTTTTTAACTCTGTCTTCAAATATAGTTTTCTAAGATAAAAAAAATAAAAGAGGTCAAGATAATATTCTATTTCAATAAGCAGGCCTAATACATAGTACTAAATGGAAAATAACATTTCTACCCTCCCTTGGGCACCATGATACTGCCAATTGGATACACCTAACCTCTTTTATAGAAAGGAAATAAAAACAGCACTATATTTCTAACAGGACACTTCTGATAGATTTAGTTACATCACTTTATAGATGTCAATTGGAAATGCCTACTCTACCTCAGTTAGAATGATTGTTCTCACTCTTCTTTTGAAAAAAAAAAAAACCTGAGTAATTCTAAATAATAGAGATTATTTTTCTAAACCAAACAGAGTAAACATATATACAAACTTTCATTTTAAGACTTTTGTTTCAGCATGCATACTAGTGTAGATTATTTTTAATTTCTAGAATTGCAAAGATCCTTGTCATGATCCATGTTGACAGGAGAAAAATATAAACATTCATTTGTCTCAGAGTAATGACTAGGATACCTTTAGTACTTAAAACTGAATATAACATACTATAATACAATAAATACCTAGATTTTAAATTTTAAAATAAATTTTGATGAAAATTATTCAAGTTTAAATATCATACAATTAAAAAAATTCCAAGATAATTTTTCACTTGGCATATCATTTATAATTTTTAAAATGTCCTGTGGCAAATGTATGAAATTATAAATGAAAGGTGCTTGATACAAACTGAACTAATTATTATACAACCTATGTGAACTTTTTTGTAATGGATCTACATTCAAAACTGTGGGTTTTTCACAATGGGATAGAGATAATCTATTTCACATATTATGGCCTGAGTTTGATTTGTGGCACTATATATCCCCCCATCCTCCAGGAACAACCAGGTATTGTCCTGGTGGCCTTCAGCATTATTGGGCAAAAGCATTGAATCTCCAGACCAATATTGGGTATGGCCCCTGGGTCTTGGATACTACTAGAGAGTTTTCCTTAAAAATTTTAAAATCTACAGTCTAAAACTTGATAAATTATATACATTATATGTATTTGTAAAATCAGCAGGTCACTTAGCAAATAGCATATAAAATTTTTAGATAAATTTGTAGGTAAAATATATCTCTAGTTATAATTTGAGGAACTATTGATATTATACACTCTGATATATGTTTTTTGAAAAATATTTGTAAAATTATTATATATTATATAAAGTATAAATATAAGGGATAAGTATATTATGTGGGGCAAAAATGAACAAGAATTTAACTTTAAAGAACTTGACCTATAATTATGGTGAAACCCTCATATATATAAAATATATAAAAGTGAAAAACTGATGTGCCATCTAAGATCTGAATGATGAGGAGAGTGTTATTTTAGCACCACTAGTAGGTGGGAGTAAGGTGAAATTGGAGCAGACAGAATTCCATGAATAAAGAGGAGAAAGTAGAGTGTCTTTTTTTTTTTCATGAAAAAAGATGAGAGAACAAATGAGTAAACTGGAAAGAGAAGATGATATACACACTAAATAAGCAAGCACTTTGTAAGTTATTCAAAGGGTGTTATTCTATTCAAGGCAAAGTAGACCTTTAAACGTAAGAATTTCATAATCAAATCTTGATTTTTTTAATATAATTTTTATTTTGATCATAGTGGCTTACATATTGTTGACAATAATATATTAGGTACATATTTACATAAAATCAGGGGGGATTCCCATCACCAAATTGACCTCCCTACACCTCCGTTTTTGTCCTACCTCCCATATCCTCTTCCCTCACCCCCAGGGTTGCTAGAATATGTGGTCTCCTCTGTATCCAGCCTACTACTTATTAGTCTTGCACCTGTTTGGTCCTGCTGCCTCCCTTGTTTCCTCCTCTAACTGGAGGGGCAGGACTAGCTAGTTCAAGTTACATGGTTTTGTTTGAAGGAGAGAAAAGTAATAAACTGGGGTAAAAGTCTAATACGCCGAAAATAAGCGGAATTCTTCTAGAGGCTCTCATCATTGGTTTGAGAAATGAAGGAGAGAAAAAAGGTGAAACATTCCACCAGTACAAAAAGAAGTGTCAAATATCCAGTGAAGACTCCAAGAATAACGATAAGCACCAAAAAAAAAAAAAAAACAGAAACAAAGAAGAAAAACACAAAACAAAACAAAACAAAAACAACAACATCAACAACAACAACAACAAAAAAAAAAAAAACGCCTTGAACCCTGGATCCCAGACATAGAAACGGCACAGTTCTTCATAACTGCTACAAGAAACAAATCCCATCCGGGAAAGCCTTAATACTGCGAGGTAACCAACAAGTGCCAGCTCTAATATGACATCCTGACAACGAAGAAAATGGGAACAACTTGACCTAAGTGCAGGTTATCCTACCTTACCAGCTAACGACAAGACAAAATCAGAAGACTTGTCACCCTTTGGCAGGTCCGAAAGCCAAGATTGCGAGTTACAGATGACTGGCTGCTAGAACCATGACCAGACTGTATACAGCCTGGGACCAATAAAAAAGCCCTAGCCTAGGGTGTGAACTAAGACCTGCACGATAAACATGATCCCCAGTTCCAAAGGTCGGGCAGAGACCAATGTAACGGAATGGGGCTTCTGGAAGTACAAAGAAAGACACTATCCTAGGTGCCATCCTAGGTTCAGTGCAAAGACCAAGATCACCAACCACAGAAGATGGATTAAAATGGCACTGTTGGAACAGAACTTCTAGAACCACAAAGACTGACTTCATCATAACTCCCACCTCTGGATCTGTGCAGATACTGAGATCCCTAGACATAGAGGCCTGATTGTATCACCCAGGACAGAGCAGAGGTCTTCCAAACACCACAAAAGCACCACTGGGAGAGTAAATGATCCTGAACAGAGTCTATAGTTGATCCCATGATAGTACACTTCAAGGGCGAAGAAACCCCATATCTCTTAGGCCAATTGAATTCCTTTTCGAATGACCCAATATTTACTGTGCCAGGGCAGGAGGGAAAAAACAAAAAGCACAAAACATTGTTTTTTTGTTTTTTTTTTTATTTTATTTTATTGTCATTTATTATTATTATTTTTATTTACCTATCTACTTTTGGTCAATCTCTCCATTTAGATGTGATTATTGATGGTGTCCCCAGTTATACTTATTCTTTCTCTTCCTTTCTGTTCTTTCTTTATACGCTATGCCATGTTTCTTATATCAAATCTTGATTTTTTAAGGAAATCTCTTTAAGTATTGACTATGGTAAATAGATGATGGATTGAAGTTTGTGATATAGTTAATAATAATATTACTAACTGATAACAATGCAGTATGTGTGGGTGGTAATGGTCCAAAGCTATGACTCAAAGTATCATAAAATGAATTGCAGAAAGATACTTATATATTATTGTTAGGAAAATGAAGGGATCTGGCAATTTGAATTAGTACCCAAGGGTCTATCTGGAGCAATAAACTGGTGGGTATGTTGCAGGCACAGCCACTGGAAGCAGTCATATAAAGTAGAAGACAAAAAGTATATCCTCTGGATCTTAATAGATTATGTGTTCTAGAGAGAGGGGGGTTTAAATTTTAGAGAAGTGAAGTTAATTTTTAAATAAATGTAATACAATATGTGAATAAATTAATTTTTTCAGAGAGAATACTGAAAAGAAAAAGATAGTATTTCCAAACACAAATCCTAAAATAAATTGACGCTAGAAGAGCAGACTACAATGAAAAGCCTGAATAAAGATAACTGTATCAAAGATAAAAGACAAACTTATTTAAATTATTTAACTTACCATACTAAAGAAATATTTTGTACAGCATGAAGCTTCTCTACATTTTACGAGTAGAATATGTCAGAAAATTAATAGAAATAAAACTATACTTAGAGGCAAAGAATCACTCAGCTATCCAATCATTTATTTATTCATTCATTCAGGAACACTCATCATGAAGTTCTTACTGAATAGATGTCATAACAAACATGAAGTTGGGGGCCGGGTAGGTGGCGCTGGAGGTAAGGTGTCTGCCTTGCAAGCGCTAGCCAAGGAAGGACCGCGGTTCGATCCCCCGGTGTCCCATATGGTCCCCCCAAGCCATGGGCGATTTCTGAGCACATAGCCAGGAGTAACCCCTGAGCGTCAAATGGGTGTGGCCCAAAAAAAAAAAAAAAAAACATGAAGTTGGATCAAAGTCTGGTCTTCAGAAGCTGCTTTGCTATATTAAGGGAAGAGATGTGCTTAAATGAATAATCTGATATAGACTAGGACATATTCCCCAAAGACATAATTACAGTCTAATAGGGATTAGAAAAGAACAATATACTACAAGAAAAGCATAATTATATTTTCCCAATTTTACATGCTCTAGATTCAAAGTATATTGTATGCCTGGAGAGCCTTAAAAAAGTACTTTTATTAACAGTGTAGCATGTACCATTAGAATAGGAGAATTTCTACTATGTACATTCAAGAAAACAATTAAAGAAAAAAAACAAAGTCAGTTTCAAGGGTACAAATGGAACAACAATTTGAAAAGAAACATCTGATTAAGATTCATTTTAAAAATCCTTTGAACCTGTGCCTATGTTAACCTCAAGTTACAACTAAAGAGAAAACCTCAATTTTGTGACAGTTCCAGGTATCAAGAATAAAAAGTAGTAAACAGCTATATTCAATTGACAAAAGAAAGTCCAAACACTTAAAATACATTTTATATTTAATCCTCAAAGACATATTTAGTGTCAATACAATTATTCTATCTTCATAAAATTATGTTATGGGGATAATCTACTCAAAAAATGCAAAACAAAGAGCCTAAGTTTTACCCTCATCTATATCTTAAAATGTTCTGGGAATTTCTAAAGTGACATTCTCTACTAAAATTTAGCATACTGAAGAATATATAAAACTAGTATAAGAAGATTACAATTCTTGGTCAGATCAGGTTAAAATAAAACAATGAGTAGGTTGTGTATATGTTGGGATCTTTATCTTAAAAATTGTGAGGACATCAGAATTGTTTTAATAAAAGAGCTTCAGCAGAAGTAAGGTACATTAAAGGAAAGATTTGGCTTTATACAGTGAAGAAACTGAAAGGTCCTAAACTTTCAGGGATTTTGGGGGAACCTAATTTCTACCGCTAAATTCATGTTTGCAAGTGCAGGTGCATGTCTGTGTGTGGGTGGTGGGGATTTCTCGACATTTCCCCAGTCCTTTACATGGCTACAATATTATTATAATACACTTTAAAATATAAACCAGTATTATAAAACTGTATTATGTACTATGTAATGACTTGGCTCAGGCCTCAGAAGAAATAACCAAGGTTGTCTATAACATCACCTGGAAGCAATCCTCTACCAGGGAAGATTCTACCACCACTCTGGCACCGACCTACGCAAAAGAGACTTCCATTAACACCCAGAAGACTTAACAACAACAACGATCTGCTTTCAGGACAGGGCTCTCTGCATTGCCCTCTAATTGTGGGGTGAAACTAGAGGAAACCTCCATATCATCCTGACTTCGATGTAGGATATGCACAGATTCCAGGATCTTTAACTACAGAAACCTGATACCAACAACAGTAACTGTGTGAAAAAAAAATATGTTGGCACTACAGACAATGACTTGGGTTAGACAACCTAGTATGCCTGGAGCCTAGAGTTGGTCTTATGCCAAAAACTTCAGGGATAGGGTCTCTTTGTATTTAAAGCAAGACTTTTCCTTTCCATGTGCCCCATATTTTGCTGAGACTATGCAAACAACAATTGCCACTCTAACACCATTTTTACTGTACTCCTTTAACTCTTATTATTAAAATATACTTTTTAAAATAAATGTTAAAAAGTCAAAAACAGACCAATATAATAGTATTAAACTTCAGAGCAGGAAATCTCAAGGTCTATCACTGAAACTTTTGAGGTTAACTTAACTTAATATGCATGTGCATAGAACTGTAAAAAATATACTCTGCCTTCAATGGTAAAGGAGTTACATAAATTTTGTGGCTTTAGATTGCTTTGTGTACTGCTAAGAAATGTTACAATGTACTACAATCTCGGGACTTGAGGGACAAAGTAATTGTGCTTGTGTTTTGATTTATTTTTCTTAATGTTTTTGGTTGAAAGTTCAAAATCAAGGTGTCAGCAAGGGGATTTCTGTTTGTTTGTTTGTTTGTTTGTTTTGATTTTTCGGGCCACACCCATTTGATGCTCAGGGGTTACTCCTGGCTAAGGGCTTAGAAATTGCCCCTGGCTTGGGGGGGACCATATGGGACGCTGAGAGATGAAACCGCAGTCCTTTACTTGGCTAGCGCTTGCAAGACAGACACCTTACCTCTAGCGCCACCTCGCCGGCCCCAGCAAAGGGATTTCTTCTGAGAATTTTGTTTATGGGTGATTGTCTTTCCACTGTAACTTCACCTTGTCCTCTTATAAAATAAAGAAATATTGTATTATGTAAGAAGTCAGCAATTTGTGGCCGGTGAGGTGGCGCTAGAGGTAAGGTGTCTGCCTTGCAAGCGCTAGCCAAGGAAAGACCTAGGTTCAATCCTCGGCATCCCATATGGTTCCCCCACGCCAGGGGCAATTTCTGAGCTCCTTAGCCAGGAGTAACCCCTGAGCATCAAACGGGTGTGGCCCGAAAAAACAAAACAAACAAACAAACAAAAAGTCAGCAATTTAATTAAAATGAAACCATGTTATGGGCATGGCATTTTGATGGTAATGTGAAGTATGGTAAACTGTACATTAAAACAATGAATCAATAGTGTTGCCATTTAGGCAATATATTAACACTAATTATTTTTAATATTTCATTGAAACAATTGTGATTTACAAAGTTCTTCATACTTGGGCATTACACTTACAACTTTTCCTGGTCAATCCCATCACAGAGCCCACCTCCCTTCTCCAGTGTTCCCAAAATGCATCTCTCATGTTACCACGCCTGTCCCCACCCCACCTCCAGCATAACAGGCCATTTTAAGTTTTGATAGTTAAAGTTTTGGTCTTGTGATTTCATTGCTGTTGACTTTGACTTGAGTATTTAGTTCTGCCCTTTTTTTGATGTTCTGCCCTTTTGATGTACAGTTTATCATATCTCATACTACCATCAACTGTTATGCCCTTATCATGGTTTTAGTTTAATTCAGTTGTTGACTCCCTATATAATAGTTGTTTTTATTCTATAGGTATTCTAATAATATGGCCATATGAAGGAACTGAGTGGAAAATATTAAGGAATTTAGAAGACTTCTCTGGAAGAGACTCATTCAGTGAACACACCAAATTTTATTATATTAATTTGTATTAAATTGTATTATATTTAATAATGTAAACTGTGCATGTTTATAATATGCATATAGATATGATCTGTTGTTCTGTTCTATTCACTTAAACTTGCAAGCTACCTTTATTATGTGATTCTCAATTTCATAACTCAGCATCCACAGCTCCTTTTATTTAGAAGAATTATCTATGGGGCAATCAACACATAAATATAATATTGGATGTGTACCTTTTAACTTCAATGGATGGCTTTCAAAAGATCCTAGTATACAATTTTTAATAGCACAGCAGAAGATAGAATATTTATTTAAATTGCTAGTGAATATTGTCCAATGCTCTCCAAAATTTCTGTGTGTGTTCAACACTCGCATAAGACAATATCAGGTTCTTTTTATCCAGCTCAATGTTTCAATGTTAAAATTATTTATATGATAGTTTTGAAATATCTGCCTTGAATATAAATGTTAATCAATTCCATTATTCCTCAAAAAGTGATATTAACTTCCTGTCTGATTATTTGTATAAAATACAAAAGGAAGAATGTGAGGGGCTACTTACATTATTGGAGTTCTAGGAATACCTAAAGACAGAAAGAAGAAAAGGACAGAAAAGGTAAAATAAAAGGGTTTGGTACCATTCTCAAACTTCAGTCCTTTGTTTTGCTTTAAGTTTAATGTACTTGCCTAACAAGGATAAATTAAATTTCTTCAAGTGCTGAGATTGCAAAGCAACTTATAGAGGAAGTCAGAGAAACATATACTTTTCAGACTAGTGTATGTATGTGTATATGTATATATATACACATCTATCTATCATCTATCTATCTGTCATCTATCTATCATCTATCTCTCTATCTATCTATCATCTATCTTCTTATGTGTAAAAGAGATCAGCAAGAAAGTGGAACGCATGCAAAAGAAGCTGACCACAAGTGAAATAGATCACTTGCATTTTCTTGAAAAGTGTTTACTGCCTGAAAATTTAAAAAAGAGGTAACAAGACTACATAGCTTCCTATGGGACATTGTCCTCTAGAAACGAAGTAACACTGGCCATTGGTGCCCACTGTCATGCTGAGTTTAAGAAAGTGCACACTGCATTCATTCAGCAGCAAGGACAAACTTTACTAGTACTCAAAAAAGAAGTTCATCACATTGGCTGTTTTCAGATTCAGTCTATCCAGCCTCTAAGAAGGATTACATTTCACCAATCTTATGGGACTATTTTGAAATGTAGTTAATTTGACAAGAGATAAAATGAAGTTTTGTCTCCATCATTTTTCTTTTTGTACACAGCTCATTATGGCATGAAACGCTTATCACAAATATCTCCAAAGGATTCTAACAGACATGTCCTAAAACAAGTTTAACTTACTTGGATATAGGTAGGTGGTGTGTAATTGTATTGCATACATTAGTAGAAAGCTAGCATCACTTTCCCAAATTAGATTGTGAGTCTCCCAAGCTGTCTGAGAGTTTGTTGTGAGACTGCATATGCTGTACCACAGGAAGATTATCAATTTTATTTTAGAGAGATTAATCTAGAACTTCAAATGCCAGGACTGGAGTAGCAGTACACTAAATAGGTTGCTTTCCTTGTGTGAGGCCAACCTATGTTTAATCCCTAGATCCCCATATAGGCTCTACAGGAGTAACCCCTACACTCAGAACCAGGAGTAAGCAGTAAGCATCGCCAGGTATGGCCCACAAACAAAAATAAAAGCCCCTTCAGATGCCATGTTAAGCTGCCTCTTTTTTTGTCTTCTGGCAGAGAATGCACCTACATCATTTAAATGTGCAGCAGTATGCTAAAGATACTAAACCCCCCACATAGCAAAATTAAAGATTTCCATTGACAAATGATAATGGCTATATTAAGTTATTTAGTGCTTCAAATGTAACTAATCAAAACTAATATAAGATAATATGTGGAATTCTTTACATTTCCTTAAAAACAAGAGTGACATATACCAAAGAGTAAAAAGTATTGAAAGGAGAATATTATCAGTAATCAAAAAAGTATAATATGAACTAAGAAACATTGTAACTTGACAGAGGCATGACATGGTAATGTAAACTTTAAAAGGTGAATTTATATTCCTAAAACATATACAATACTGTAAACATAGTTCATTAAAAGGAAAATCACTCCCAAATGATACAAAAAGTCACAATAGAAATAAAATTCAAGGCTAGGGGTCTTGGAGATAGTACAGTGTATATAGGAAATTTGCCTTGCACATGGCTAACCCAAGTTTGATCCTCAGCATCTCATATGGTCACCAGAGCATTGTCAGGAGTAATTCCTGAGTGCAGAGCCAGGAATAAACCCTGAACATTGCCAAGTGTGCCCTCCCAGAACAAAAAACAAACAATAAAGAGTACCAGAATGTCATAACAATGACCAGCATAAAACTAAAAGGAAGACAGGGTTTATTTAGTAATTAAAACAATTTTTTATCTACTTTTATCATAGAAAATCCAAACTTTTGCTTTCAAAGTCTTGTAGAAGATGGAAGACATTTAATTAAATTCCAATACAAGTGAAGTTTGATGATGCATATAGCTTGCAAGAGGAAATACTCTTATGATATCAGAAAAAGTCTAATTGTAGATTTGCTCCTTCTCTTGGATTTAGGTATACTTGAAAGGTTGCTTATTATTATTTCTATTTTATTTTTTGCATGGAGGAACGTTGTGCCACACAGAGTGGTACTCAGAGTTTAATTCTGGCATTGTGTTCAGGGACCACACTCTGGATGTGCTCAGGTCACAATATATAATTTAATAATTTATGGTCCATTTTTAATTGGTAATACATACCTTGAATTAAAGATTATATATAAACATTATATCTATTGAAAATATTTAGAGATAAGTGCTTTTTTATTCACAAGACATGTTTGAACACATTAAAGAAAACTAGCTGCAAAGTAAACAGAAGAGGGATTTTTGATAATAGCTTTGGCAAATTGTTAATACACAATTCTATTATAAATCTTTAATATTTCTGAAACATTTGGTAAAGAAGAAAGATTCAGACAGTACAGATATCAGGAATAGGGAGTTGAGTGTGATTATGAAAAGTATCTCAAGATAGATCACAGTGGTGGAGAAACTGTTGTGTATTTCAGTGATAGTACATGTGATGGTACAAATACAAGTATAGATGCAGTGAGTGAAACACAAGTTGCAAAATGCTATATAAACACGCCCACATATTATAATAATAAAACTTCTCATTATATATTATAGATATATAAAATGTAGGAATATACAATAGCTCAAAAAGATTTAAGGAAATTTAGACAAATATATAGATGTTTTTGAACTGTTTTAAAAATTTCTATACAGGTGTAATTAACGTTAAGTAAATAATCCCAAAAATTGTTCTCAAACACTAGAGCAAAAAAAAAATTTAAGAGAACAAAAATACACAAGGAACAAAAAAAAAATAAAATGGTTAATTTAAACACAAATATTTTATTGACGCTGATAAATAGATAATAGTGCAATTAAACAAATACTTAGTATAACACACAATGATTAGTTGAAAAATAAGTAGAAAATAGTAACCTGCTGATTCAGGGTCATACCTAAAGTTTTAAAAAGATAGAAAAAGACACTATAAAAAACTAAATAAGGGGCTGGCGAGGTGGTGCTAGAGGTTAGGTGTCTGCCTTGCAAGTGCTAGCCAAGGAAGGACTGTAGTTCGATCCCCTGGTGTACCATATGGTGTCCCCCAAGCCAGGGGAAATTTCTGAGCACTTAGTCAGGAGTAACACCTGAGCATCAAACGGGTGTGGCCCGAAAAACCAAAAAAAAAATAAACTAAATAAACTAAATAAAATATAATATAATACATCAATATTCATGATAGCTAAAATAGATCTCTTTATAGTAAAGGAAATGCATCTATAATGAATTTTTAATTTACAGTTACATTTTCAACTGAATAAATGCAATTTTTCACAAGATTTTCTTTCTTTGTAATTTAACAAAGATACATACCCTGGGGGCCTGAGTGTCAGTACAGTGGGGTATTCGCTTTTTTGAGGGGCAGGAGTCCTCAAACTTCTTATTTTAATTTTTTTTAATAATTTTTATTGTGACCAAAGTGAATTATGAGTATTTCACATTAATATTTAAGGTACATAGTGATAACAAATCAGGGCCATTTGAACCACCAGTGTTGTCCTTTCTCCATGTTTGTTCCCAGCATACATACCATATTTTCCTCCTTTGCCCCCAGACTGCTAGTGTAACTGGTCTTTGTGTATAGCTTGTTGTCGATTGGGTATCGATTCTGTTGTCCTTGACTTTGGGTTTGATATTTAAGCCTGATCACTTTTTATTGCTACTCAATTTTCATATGTTATCCTTTGATCTGTTCAAAAGCCAAGATCGCTATCTATAGAAGACTGATTGTGACAACCATGACTGAGCAGAGCATATCCTGGGACCAATAAAAATGACCCTAGTCTAGGCTTTGGCCTATGATCTGTACAACAATCAAGATCTCTAATTCCAGAGATCTTCTGGAAACATATTGAAAGACTCTATCCTAGGTTCCGTCCTAGGACTGGTACAAAAAACCAAGACCACCAACTACAGAAGACTGATTTAAACAACAGTGATGAAACAAAACTTCTAGAACTATAAAGAAAGACTCTATCCTAGGCTCCATGTGATGACCTGTGGAAACACCAAGATCTCTAGGTACAGAGGCCTGATTTGATCATCGACGATAAAGCGAAAATTTTCCAGCTGACACAAAATTATATAGGTGAGAGTAAAAGAGCATGTATGGAGCCTATAATTATACCCATGAGAGTATACTTTAAGGGCATAGATATCCTGTATCTCTTAGGCCAAGGGAATTCCCTTTCTAATTGTCCTAATATTTACTGTGCCTATGCAAAAAAAAAAAAGACAAATTAATTTTTTTGGTTTTGTTATTGTTTGCTTTTTTGCATTTTTTCTTTTTTCTTCTTTATTTCTTCTTTTTTATGCTTTGTTTATTTTTATTTTAGGACTATTGTTATTATATGATTGTTGTTTTTATTGCTGCAGTGCTTTTTCAGGGTTTTTGTAGTTTTGTTGTATTGTTGTTATGTTTTTCTTCCTTTTCCCCTTTCTTCTTGTAAATTGATATTTATAGCCTCTAGGACACTGCCTATTTTTTGCTTGTTTGATTTTCTTCCCATTTTATTCTTTTTCCTTCATATAGAACCACATAACTTGAAACATCTTTTTCGCCTTGCAAATAGAAGGGAAAATAATGAATGGTACTAAGACCAAAATGTATGAACATTAAGTAGAAAGAAAAAATGATCAGACTTAAACACCAAATCCAAAGCCAAGGACAACAGAATCAATACCCAATCTACAACATGGTAGACATAGAAAAACCACTTATACTAGCAGCCCAGGGGGTAAAGAAGGGGGAGATTGCATGCATACTGGGAACAGGGGTGAAGGGAGGACAACATTGGTGATGAGAATGCTCCTGATTCAATGTCACTATGGTCCTAAAATATTACTGTGAAGCAGGGGTCCTCAAACTTTTTAAACAAGGGGCCAGTTCACTGTCCTTCAGACTGTTGGAGGGCCAGATTATAGTAAAAACAAAAATTATGAACAAATTTCTATGCACAATGCATATATCTTATTTAGAAGTGAAGAAACAAAATGGGAATAAATACAATATATGGCCCGTGGGCTGTAGTTTGAAGACCCCTGCTGTGAACGATTTGTAATCCATTTTGATCAAAATAACAATTATTATAAAAAATGATCCAACTTTAACATCAAACCTAAAGTCAACAACAGAATTGATATCCTATCTACAACAAGCTATACACAGAGGGTAACATTTTCACTAGCACTGGAGTGGACAAAGGGGAGTTATGGGACATATACTGGGAAAATGGGTAGAGGGAGGACAACCCCGGTGTTGAAATTTATTGTCACTATGCACCATAAATAATACTGTGAAAGACTTGTTATTTACTCTTTGGTCACAATAAAAATGACTATTAAAAAGATTACACTGTATTTTGTGAAAAATTGGAACTTGAGATGATTGTATTAAGTTAATCACTAAATGAATTCACTGGTAAATGAATTAGAAATAATGACTATTTTGACTTTAAAAAATTCTGTCTTTCTAAGGAGCAGCAGTATTTCTAAACTTCTTAGCACAAAATATAAAACCTCAGAATAATATAAGAAAAATGGAACATTTTAAATAACCAAAAACTGTAAAAAATTAAAGATCATAGTAGGATAGGTAAAATATCTTTCAATATTAGCATAGTAATATATGAAATTTAATTGGTTAAAGGGCACTTTATATCCTAAAAAAATAAGTTAATGGCATATAAAAACACATAAAAGTTTTCGTGTTTTGCTTTATCCTTTGGAGATAGTCAAACTGTGTCTAGGCAGGAACAGGGAAACTCCCATCTCAATGCCCTCCATCAAGCGTAAACAAGGCCTCCTTTTCTGCCTTCCCTCAGTTTCCTTCTGGGTTTCAGTACCATCACTGTTCATCTTCTCTTTGGGGCCAGCGAGGTTTGTGTTGGGAGGGAGAAGGGAACCTCACATCTTAATCCTTTCCACTAAATGCAAACAAGGCTGCCTTTTTGGGTCTTTATTCAGCTTCTTCCAGTGTCCCAGAGCCATTGCTGATCCTTGTCCCTGAAGACAGTCAGGCCTGTATCTGGGTTGTCATATGGATACTCCCACAGTAATACCTACACCAAGAGGAAATAGGTCCTACTTAACAGCCTTCTCCTGGCCTCCTTTGGGGTCCAGTGCCATTACTAAAATCCCCCTCCTTCATTTTAGTCCTCCTTTCCCATTTTAATTTATACTAAAAAGTCATTTCAATTTATATCACAGACTTTCTGGCAGATTGGGTTAGCACCTCTTTCTCTTAGAAAATTACACCTGGAAACCAAGCTGAACAAATCAATAAGCTAGTATGCAATATTTTTTATCATAGGTGGACATTCTTGCTAGTTCCGAAAAATAACCTCAAGAATATATACCTTGAGCCAGAGAGATAGCATGAAGGTAATGCATTCGCCTTGCATGCAGAAGGTTGGTGGTTCGAATCCCAGCATCTCATATGGTCCCCCGAGCCTGCCAGGAGTGATTTCTGAGCATAGAGCCAGGAATAACCCCTGAGCATTGCTGGGTGAGACCCAAAAAACAAACAAAACAAACAAACAAACAAAAAGAATATATACCTCGAGTCATATTCATACAATCAATTAAATAGATAACTTTTTTAAACACCCTAATATTCCAGCAATCCAAAATAATAAATGCACAGATCAGTGGGGAAGCTACAGAAGACATCTTCTATGGGGGATATGGAGAGAAATCCTGACAATAATATAAGTCCACCCAAAAGCCAGAACTTATAGATGGGGATCTAAAATCAACACTTAATGGTTTAGAAATGGAAATCAAGGAGTTACTAGCTTGTGAAATTAAGAAAAATATAGATTAACAAATCAACCAACTCTAAAAAAAACTCTTTCAAAAAAATGAGAAAATTCATACAAATTGATTTGAGGTAACTGAAATGCAAGCCATAATAGTAGAATCACAGAGGTGGAGAATCATATAGATGAATTTGAAAACAAATTACAAGACAGAAATGATAAAGAAATCAGAAAAAAAAGGAGAGACAAACCTTGGAAGAAAATGTAAGATACATAACGAACAAAGACAAGGGAAATAATCTCTGAATTATAGGAATTCCAAAAGGGTAAGAAAATGGGAAATGGGAAGAACAAGTAGTGAGGAAAATAATAACAGAGAACTTCCCTACCCTGGGGAAAGAGGTTTCTCTACAAATCCAAGAGGCTAAAGTGTGCCAAACAAAATAGATCCTAAAAGAGCAGTGCCAAGATATTTGGTAATCCAAATGCAAAAAAAATAAAATAATGAAAAGAGCGAGATAAACTCTTCAAGGCAGAAAGGGAGAAAAAAACCTCAAGTATAGAGGAAACAACATAAGAATCAAGTAAAATCTTTTATTTGAAACAATCCAGGCAAGAAAAGAGTGGAATGACATATTCAAACTACTGAATAAAAGAAACTTTCAACTTAAAGTACTACCCAGCAAAACTCTCATTTATATGGGAGGGAAGGTTAAAAACATTATCAGAAAAAAAGAACTTGCAATATTTGCAGTAACAAAACTGTTACTGTAAGTAGTATAAATGAACTACTCAAAGAGCAACTGCACAAACCAAATCCCCCAACTGTATAAAAAACAGCCCTACACAATATAATGGCACAGCAACCCTTTCTGTCAGTAGTTTTCTTAAATGTCAGTGAACTAAACTCTCCCATCAAAAGTAGATACCTCTATTTAGATTGAACAAGTGTCCAACCAACTGCTCTTTATAGATGCCTATAATAATGCTCTAATGTTTTTATTCACAGAAACGGTACAGAATGTGTTTGGAAGTCATAGACTTCCACTACAGTGCTCAATATAAGATGTTTTAATATCTTAATAACTAAGTCTTTAATAACTCCTTGATATTTTTGCCCACAATTGTACTTAGAGATATACTTGGAGATATACTTTTAGGAAAGGAACCTGGATGCTCAAGATCCTCTAGACAATTCGTCATAGTGTAGACACCTTTTACAGTGCTCATTACCATAACAGCTTTCTAGACTAATAAATTATGATTTTTAAGAATGCTCTATATACAATCTCACCCATGAAGTTGTTCTTCAGTAAAGTTTATCCTCACCAATCATAATTGGCATAGAAATTGGAAAACCTTTATATCTGACTTGCCGACTTGATATTTTCTAAGCTTTCTGTCCCATTTCATCTTAATCTGCTTTTCAACTGTAACCTATGGATTGATTATCAATGTCTGTTTATGTGTGCACATGAACACATATTTGCCATGTCAATGACTGCCCAATGTTCATCTGTAACATATATGATGTCTGTTTATGTTGTATATTGTCCTTTCCCATGTTATATACAGCCCCTCCCTCCCCACTTTGCTTACTACCTTACAAATTCTTTTCTAACCCTTCACTCTCTCACCCCATCTTTTATTTCCCTCAATTTAACTCTTTTAACCCTCAGTTCTTAACTCCTCATGAAGCAGAACATTCCTCACCCTAGCCAGCTGCCAACCAGCTCCCAAAGTGAAAAGTGAGATTATCAGCCTGAGTAGGAGCTGATACCTTACTGCTACTGATTTGCTCTTGGCGGCCCCTTTTTCCCCACTTCCTATATTACGGTGATATACAAAACAGACAAAGATGCTGCGAAAAAATTAAAATATAGCCCAATATCCCTAAACACAAATGCCAAGATCGTCAACAAAATTCTAGCAAATAGGATTGAAAATCTCATCAAAAAGTTCATATACCATGACCAAGTAGGTTTTCTTCCATGCAAGGATGGTTTAACATATGCAAATCAATCAACATAATGCACCATAACAATGAAAGAAAAATTATGATCGTATTAATAGATACAGATAGAAAATTTGATAAGGTCCAAACCCCAGTCATGATATAAAAACTCTCAATAATATGAGGATTAAATTGTTTTTCTTAATATAGTCAAGGCCAGTTACCACAACCCCATGGCAAAAAATATATTTAATGGGAAAAAAACTGAAAACCTTTCCCCTAAGACCTGACACAAGAAAAGACTGCCTCCTTTCTCCACTCCTATTTAACATAGTACTGGAAGAAATTGTCACAGCAATTAGGCAAGAAAAATATATTAAGGGCATCGGATAAAAAGGATAAATTAAGTTCTCACTATTTTCTGATGCAGTCTCTACCAAAAGGTTTCTAGAAACAATATATTCACATAGCAAAGTTACAAAATTAAGAAGCAAAAATCAGTGGCCTTCTTATACACAAATAATGATAGAGAAAAATGGACCATAAAAATCTCATTCAAAATAGTGCCACATAAACTCAAATACCTTGTAGTCAAGGTGACAAAAGTAATGGATACACATACTTTATTTATTGATTGATGTTTCTAGAGACATGAATGAGTGTTGAACTGAATTGGTTCTACAGCAGAACTGGGAATTGTGAAGCATGACTGCAGGCCTTGGATCAATGGCATAGATCCTTCATTATGGCTGAGATCAATTCAAGGACATTAATGCAGAGAGAGGGAGCAAGAGCCAGGTTGTAACAGGAGGGTGCATTTATACTCTACCAGTAGTCTTGATACTAGATAGCTAATGATGAGGTTTGTTTAGAAGCATGATTTAACTTTTCTAGGAAACTGTCTGGGAGTGCCATCCTTATTCACTCCTAAGGCCAGACTCAGTACCATGACTCTATGCTGTCTGATGGCTCAGACTCATCTGCTCAAGGGACATGAACATTAGCATTGAGGAAATAAACTTATGTTAAGTCCACTAGAGCCCCCCCCCCCAGCAGTGTAGCTGTGAGATGGCTAACCAGAGCAGTAAGGCGGCAGTAAGATATATTTGTTTTGTGATCTCACATGGCTACTAGGAGGGAAGACACACCACAAAACATAAAAAACTACTACACACTGCAAGGGACACAAAGGAAAGACAACACAGAATCTCACTATGCATACTGAATGAGGAGGGAAGTTTTGAGGATTCAACCAAAGATAGCTACCTATATAGCCTCTCTGATAAAAACTTCAGAGGGGAAATGCATTCATAGAACTCAAGGAAAACATGGAACTAACAAAATGAACAAAACTAAACTAAAGAGGACATGATAGTAGAAATGACATAATATCAAAATAAAATTCAGAATAACAGGTCTGAAAAACATGGTAAGTGTAATAAAAAGCTCATTGGAAAGCCTCATCAGTAGAATAATAGCTGCTGAGAACAAAATCAGTGAGATGGAAGTTTAGATGAAAAGAAAAAACTCCATACAATAGAAATTGGAAAACAAATAATCAGAAGTTGAAAACATTCTAAAAATAAGTGAACAGAAGACAATAGACCTTTGGGACAAATTCAGTAGGAATAGCATAAGAATAATTGGGGTCCCAGAAAGATAAGAAACATGGAAAAATGGAAAAATGCTCCACATCACTTATTATCAGGAATATGCAAATCAATGAGTTATCATTTCACTCCAAAGTTTGTTTCAAATTATAAAGAGCAAGAACAACAAGTACTTGCTTAGATGAAGAGAGAAAGAAACTCATTCACTGCTGGTGTGAATGGCCAATTGTTCAGTCTTCTTAGATGTGATATTTCTCAAAAGATTGGAAATTAAGCTCTCATATTATCCAGCAATACCATTCCTAGAAATATACCCTAGGAACACAAAACATAATACAAAAAATTCTATCAGAAATCCTATCTTCAACACAATAAAATTTATAATAGCCAAAATCTGAAAACAACCAAAGTGTCCAAGAACAGATGAGTTACTAAAATTAATGTGGTATATTTATACAATAAAATACTATGCAGCTGTTAATTAAATTAAGTCATAAAATTTGCTTATACATGAATGAATATAAAGTGTATTATGCTGAATAAACTGAGTCAGAAAGAAAAAGATAGACATAGAATAATATTAGTTATTTATGTGGTATGAGGAAGATAAAAGATAGCGTGATAATATCAAAAGACAAAGAGGAAGGTCAGGAGGACTAGTACATGACAGAAAATTTGCCATAAATGGTGAAGCAATGCAGTTAGGGCAAAGAAGTGATATCTCTTATGATAATAATTAGAACTGATCACTTAGGTCAATAACTTGTATTGGATGGAGTTAAAGTGATATGTGTGGTATCCCATCAAAAACAATAATGAAAATCACAGTGTCTAAAAAAGAAAAAAACAAAAGAGATAGAAAGAGGGAGAGGACCAAAATGTCTTCCCCAGTAATAGGTAGAGGGAAGAGAAAAGGAAACATTAGATATTTGTGATGGGAAATCTTCATGGGTGTAAATTGTTAGCATGAAACTTAATCACGAACAACTTTGTAACTTCTGTGTTTAAATATTTTTAAAAAGATAGTCAGGATATTAATATGATATTAGATTCTTTTTTATTTTCTACAGATTTTTATTAATTTCTGAGTTATATACTATTGCATAAAATAAATGTTAACGTTTTAATTTATAAATCAAGAATAAAAAAGTTTTCCCTAAATACTTATCACAAAAGTGAAATGTCCTAATATGTATTAAATAAAAATTATTTTACTTTTTAAACTGTAAAATATATTTTATAAATAGAAAATAACAAAATATGTATGACTTAAGGTTATTGCAAATTTTAAAATATGGCTAAAATTTTTAGAAATTATTTACAAAACATTTTATGTGAAACACCACTCTAACTTCTTTTTTTTTTTAAATATATTTTCTTTATTTCCCCCAGAAACTGGAGACAAGTTATAGCAGAGGGCCTCTGAATCAGAAAAACTTATGTAACTCAAGTCCCAGAGCCCCCAACAGAAGTGAAAAAGCATTCAATCAAATTAATAATTTCTCAATTTAGGAATTTAAACCATTACTCAACTTAGTGGTTGATTAGTATTATAATTCCAAAAAGATCTCATTGTTAGCAGGGTATTTATCTAGCTTGTCAAGTAATTTTATATAGAAATTCTGGCTTCATTTATCATCTGTGAAGTTTGTGAGCTGTTGTTTATCCATGAAGCTATGTATTCTTCCTTCAAACCTGAACATGAGTCGGGCTGGGTGCAGTATTCTCGGTGAGGGATTAATTTCATTCAGTCTTGTCACACTATCCCAAGGTCTATTCTAAGATGAGAGACCAACAAACACAGCAAACTTATCTACAAAGATGACATTAAATCCTATGAAAATCATCTCCCTCAATGTCAATGGACTAAATTTACTAATTAAAAAGATAAAAACCGGCTATCCTTTGCAAAAGCTGGCTCCCTGTGTGTGACACCAGGCGGGGAAAATCCGCGAAAGTACACCGGCCCAGTGGGGCTCAGCTGTGAAAGACTGTGAGTGTGACCTGTCTATGTCTGTCTACTGTCCTCTTGCGTGAAACTCTTGCGAGTGGGGCAAAAAGAGGCTCAGAGGAGCACGGCCGCTCCGCTTCGCTACGCGGCCGTGCACTCTTTCTAAGGAAAGAACTCCATTGCAACAAGAAGGAAAAATCACACTAAGAACGGCGCTATATCACAGAAGCAAACATTTCTCTCCAGACTGTCTTCTCTGTTGCATGCTCGGGCCTAAGATTTGACCCAGTGTGAAGCTTCATCCACGGAGGACTCCCCTCCCTTAGAGGCAAGTCAGCCCATCCAGAAAGGGAGGAGCCAGAGGAGTGTGCTGCCTACATCATATAGACAATGAATACCACTACAACACGTAGAAAAACCCACAATACAAATGTGACAATGGGGAAACAGCGCAGGCCAGCATCAGACATAGAGAATGAAGATGACAATTCTGAGGACCAGATAATGACTGAACAACTAATCAACCTCTCAGATAAGGACTTTAGACTAGCAATATGGAAGGTGCTCAACAGACTCCAAGAAACCATGGATCGAGTTGAACAGAACACTAATAAGAACCAAGAAAATATGAAGGCAGAAATGACAAAACTCCAAACTGAAATAACATGTCAACTAACAGGCCTGAAAAACTCAGTAAACGAAGTGAATGACAAAATGGATAAGCTCTGGGACAGGGTATCAGAAGCTGAGAATAGACTTGGTGCTGTGGAAGATGAGATACATAACAATTCCATACAGCAGGAGAGATTGGACAAAAAACTTAAAGCAAATGAGCAGACAATGGAAAAATTAGTCAAAGAATGGGAACAGACGAAAATAGAAGTCTATGATAAGATCAACAGAAACAACTTAAGAATCATTGGAGTCCCAGAGACCCAGGAAGAAAATTTCCAGGAAGAATCAATGGTCAAGAACATCATTAAAGAGAAACTTCCAGAGCTAAAGAATATATGTGATCAAATCCTGCATGCCCGAAGAGTACCAACCAAAAGAGACCCCAGAAAAACCACCCCAAGACACATCCTAGTCACAATGACAAATCCCACAGATAGAGACAGAATTCTGAAAACAGCAAGATCAAAAGGGGAAATCATGTTCAAGCAAGCTTCCCTGAGATTTACAGCAGACCTGTCACCAGAAACGCTCAATGCCAGAAAGCAGTGGTGGGATATTGTGACAAGACTGAATGAAATGAATGCTTCACCCAGAATACTATACCCAGCAAAACTCACTTTCCGGTTTGATGGAAGAATACATGGTTTCACAGACAAAAAACAGCTCAGAAACTTCACAGACACAAAACCAGTCTTAAGAGAAAAACTGAAAGACCTAATCTAAGACAAGACTACCCAAAAGACACACCAAATTTTGAAATAAAGATGGCGTTAAATCCCAGGACAATTCTTTCTCTCAACGTCAATGGACTAAATGCACCAGTTAAGAGACACAGAGTGGCTAAATGGATCAAAAAACTCAATCCAACCTTCTGCTGCCTACAAGAAACGCACCTGAATAGTCAGAACAAACATAGACTCAAAATAAAAGGCTGGAGAAAAGTTATCCAAGCAAACAACACCCATAAAAAAGCTGGAGTGGCCATACTAATATCAGATAATGCAAACTTTATACTCAGGAAGGTTGTAAGGGACAAAGACGGACATTTTATATTAATCAAGGGGTACGTAGAGCAGGAAGAATTCACTCTCCTAAACATATATGCACCGAATGAGGGGCCAGCAAAATATTTAATACAACTGCTGACAAATCTGAAAAATAATATCAACAACAACACAATAATTGTGGGGGACCTAAACACGGCTTTGTCAACACTGGACAGGTCAACCAGACTGAAACCCAACAAGAATATACTAGACCTGAGGAGAGAAATGGAAGAAAGAGGCCTAGTGGATATATATAGGACACTCCATCCCCAGAAACCTGGATACACATTCTTCTCCAATGTACATGGGACATTCTCCAGGATAGACTACATGCTGGCACATAAAACATACCTCCATAAGATCAAGAGGATAGAAATTTTGCAGACTACCTTCGCTGACCACAAGGCTCTGAAATTATTTGTGAACTCCAAAGGGACTCAGAAGAAACACTTTAACACCTGGAAGTTAAACAGCCTCATGCTCAATAACCAGTGGGTCCGAGATGAAATCAAGGAGGAAATAAAAAGGTTCCTGGAAACAAATGACAATAAAGACACAAACTCTCAGAACTTATGGGACACAGCAAAAGCAGTACTGAGAGGAAAATTTATAGCTTTGCAAGCACACATCAGGAAGGAAGAAGGAGCTTACCTGAGTAGCTTAATGACACAGCTAATAGAACTAGAAAATGCTCAACAAAAGGACCCAAGAACAGGAAGACAGAAGGAAATAACAAAGCTGAGAGCAGAAATCAACGAAGTGGAAACTCAAAAAACAATCCGAAAGATCAACGAAAGCAGAAGTTGGTTCTTTGAAAAAATAAACAAGATTGATAGACCACTGGCAAACCTAACAAAGAAAGAGAGAGAGAGAAACTTGATAACTCGTATCAGGAATGAAAAAGGAGAGATCACTACTGATATGACAGAGATTCAAAGGGTAATCAGAAACTACTTTGAAAAACTCTACGCCACTAAAAATGAGAACCTGGAAGAAATGGATAAATTCTTGGACTCTTATAATCTTCCACGGTTGAAGGAAGAGGATGTAGCATATCTAAACACCCCCATCACCATTGATGAAATTAAAACAGTAATCAAATGTCTGCCGAAAAACAAAAGCCCAGGTCCAGATGGATTCACTAATGAATTCTATCAAACTTTCCAAGAGGAACTACTGCCAATCTTGGCAAGACTCTTTCATGAAATTGAACAAACAGAAACACTTCCAAATAGCTTTTATGAAGCCAACATCACCTTGATACCTAAACCAGACAGAGACGCTACCAAAAAAGAAAATTACAGACCAATATCACTGATGAATGCAGATGCAAAGATCCTCAACAAAATCCTGGCAAATAGGATTCAATGCCTCATTAAGAAGATCATCCACTACGATCAAGTAGGTTTCATCCCAGGAATGCAAGGCTGGTTTAACATCCGTAAATCTATCAACATAATACACAACATCAATAACAAGAAAAATAAAAACCGCATGATCATATCAATAGATGCAGAGAAAGCATTTGATAAGGTCCAACACCCATTCTTGATCAAAACTCTCAGCAAGATGGGAATGGAGGGAACCTTTCTCAATATAGTGAAGGCCATCTACCACAAGCCAGTGGCAAATATTATCCTCAATGGAGAAAAACTGAAAGCCTTCCCTCTAAATTCTGGCACAAGACAAGGCTGTCCTCTCTCACCACTCCTATTCAACATAGCACTGGAAGTACTTGCTATAGCGATTAGGCAAGAAAAGGATATCAAGGGAATCCAGATAGGAAAGGAAGAAGTCAAGCTCTCACTGTTTGCAGATGACATGATACTCTACTTAGAAAACCCTAAAGACTCTATCAAAAAGCTTCTAGAAACAATAGACTCATATAGCAAGGTGGCAGGCTACAAAATTAACACACAAAAATCAATGGCCTTTCTATACACCAACAGTAATAAAGAAGAAATGGACATTAAGAAAACAACCCCATTCACAATAGTACCACACAAACTCAAATATCTTGGAATCAACTTGACTAAATATGTGAAGGACCTATACAAAGAAAACTATAAAACTCTGCTCCAAGAAATAAGAGAGGACACACGGAAATGGAAACACATACCCTGCTCATGGATTGGCAGGATTAACATCATCAAAATGTCAATACTCCCCAAGGCATTATACAGATTTAATGCCATCCCTCTAAAGATACCCATGACATTCTTCAAAGAAGTGGATCAGACACTTTTGAAATTCATTTGGAACAATAAACACCCTCGAATAGCTAAAGCAATCATTGGGAAAAAGAATATGGGAGGAATTACTTTTCCCAACTTTAAACTGTACTACAAAGCAACAGTTATCAAAACAGCATGGTATTGGAATAAGGATAGGTCCTCAGATCAGTGGAATAGGCTTGAATACTCAGAAAATGTTCCCCAGAGATACAACCATCTAATTTTTGATAAAGGAGCAGGAAATCCTAAATGGAGCAGGGAAAGCCTCTTCAACAAGTGGTGTTGGCACAATTGGATAGCCACTTGCAAAAAATTAAACTTAGACCCCCAGCTAACATCATGTACAAAGGTAAAATCCAAATGGATTAAAGACCTCGATATCAGCCCCAAAACCATAAGATATATAGAACAGCACATAGGCAAAACACTACAGGACATTACAGGCATCTTCAAGGAGGAAACTGCACTCTCCAAGCAAGTGAAAGCAGAGATTAACAGATGGGAATATATTAAGCTGAGAAGCTTCTGCACCTCAAAGGAAATAGTGCCAAGGATACAAGAGCCACCCACTGAGTGGGAGAAACTATTCACCCAATACCCATCAGATAAGGGGCTAATCTCCAAAATATACAAGGCACTGACAGAACTTTACAAGAAAAAAACATCTAACCCCATCAAAAAATGGGGAGAAGAAATGAACAGACACTTTGACAAAGAAGAAATACGCATGGCCAAAAGACACATGAAAAAATGTTCCACATCACTAATCATCAGGGAGATGCAAATCAAAACAACGATGAGATACCACCTCACACCCCAGAGAATGGCACACATCACAAAGAATGAGAATAAACAGTGTTGGCGGGGATGTGGAGAGAAAGGAACTCTTATCCACTGCTGGTGGGAATGCTGTCTAGTTCAACCTTTATGGAAAGCGATATGGAGATTCCTCCAAAAACTGGAAATCGAGCTCCCATACGATCCAGCTATACCACTCCTAGGAATATACCCTAGGAACACAAAAATACAATACAAAAACCCCTTCCTTACACCTATATTCATTGCAGCTCTATTTACCATAGCAAGACTCTGGAAACAACCAAGATGCCCTTCAACAGATGAATGGCTAAAGAAACTGTGGTACATATACACAATGGAATATTATGCAGCTGTCAGGAGAGATGAAGTCATGAAATTTTCCTATACATGGATGTACATGGAATCTATTATGCTGAGTGAAATAAGTCAGAGAGAGAGAGAAAAACGCAGAATGGTCTCACTCATCTATGGGTTTTAAGAAAAATGAAAGACACCCTTGTAATAATAATTTTCAGACACAAAAGAGAAAAGAGCTGGAAGTTCCAGCTCACCTCAGGAAGCTCACCACAAAGAGTGATGAGTTTAGTTAGAGAAATAACTACATTTTGAACTGTCCTAATATTGAGAATGTATGAGGGAAATGTAGAGCCTGTTTAGGGTACAGGCGGGGGTTGGGTGGGGAGGAGGGTGATTTGGGACTTGGGTGATGGGAATGTTGCACTGGTGATGGGTGGTGTTCCTTTTATGACTGAAACCCAAACACAATCATGTATGTAATCAAGGTGTTTAAATAAAAAAAAAAAAAAAAAAAAAAAACACAGAGTGGCAAAATGGGTCAAAAAGATTAATTCAACCTTCTGCTGCCTACAAGAAACACATATGAATAGTCAGAACAAACATGGACTCAAAATCAAAGGCTGGAGGAAAATCATCCAAGCAAACAACACCCTCAAAAAAGTTAGGGTGGCCATATTAATATCTGATGACACCAACTGTATACTCAGAAAAGTGGTAAGGGACAGAGATGGACACTATGTACTAATCAAGGGATATATGCAACAGGAAGAAATCAGACTATTAAAAATATATGCACCCAATGAGAGACCAGCAAATTATCTAATACAATTACTGACAAATCTGAAAGAAGAAATAAATAATAACACAATAATTGTGGGAGACCTCAACATGGTCCTATCATCACTTGATAGCTCAACCAGACTGAAACCCAAAAAATACATACTAGCCCTGAAAAGAGTAATGGAAGAAAGAGGACTAGTAGATATATATAGGACACTCCATATCCAAAAAAAACCTGGACACATTCTTCTCCAATGTACATGTGTCATTCTCCAGGATAGACTACATGCTGACACATAAAACATACCTCCATAAAATCAAGAGGATAGAAATCTTTCAGGCTAACTTTGCTGACCACAAGGCTCTGAAATTAGATGTGAACTACAAAGCCACACAGAAGAAAAACTTTAACAATTGGAAATTAAACACCCTGCTACTGAACAACCGGTGGGTCCGAGATAAAATCAAAAGGAAATCAAAACTTCCCTGTAAACAAATGATAATGAAGAGACAAACTGCCAGAATCTATGAAACACAACAAAAGCGGTCCAGAGAGGAAATTTATAGCTCTATAAGCACTCATCAGGAAGGAAGAAGGGGCATACCTGAATAACTTAATGATGCAGCTCAAAAAATTAGAAAATGACCAACAAAAGGAACTAAAAATAGGGAGACAGAAGGAAATAACAAAGCTGAAAGCAGAACTCAATGAAGTGGAAAACCAAAAGACAATCTGAAAGATCAACGAAAGCAGAAGTCGGTTCTTTGAAAAAATAAACAAGATTGATAGACCATTAGCAAAACTCACAAAGAAAGAGAGAGAAATCTGATAACCCATATTAAAAATAAAAAGGAGATCACGACAGATATTGCAGAGATCCAAAGGGTAATCAGAGACTACTTTGAGAAACTTTATGCTACAAAACATGAGAACCTAGAAGAAATGGAAAAATTCTTGGACACTTATAACCTTCACATTTAAGTAAGGAGGATGTAGCATATCTAAACACCCCCAAAACTACTGAGGAAATTGAAACTGTAATCAAATATCTGCCCAAAAAGAAAAGTGCAGGCCCAGATGGATTTCCTAATAAATTTTTTCAAATCTTTCAAGAGGAGCTACTACCAATCCTAGGCAGGCTCATCCATGAAATTGAAAAAAAACGGGAACACTCCCAAACAGCTTTTATTAAGCCAACATCACCTTGATACCAAAACCAGAGAGAGATGTGGCCAAAAAAGAAAATTACAGACCAATATCTCTGATGAACGCTGATGCAAAGGTCTTCAACAAAATCCTGGCAAATAGTATCCAATGCATCATCAAGAGGATCATACACTACGACAAAGTAGGTTTCATGCCAGGAATGCAAGGATGGTTTAACATCCATAAATCTGTCAAAATCATACACAACATCAACAAGAAAAAAATAAAAATCACATGATCATATAAATAGACGCAAAAAAGCATTTGATAATATCCAACACCCATTCTTGATCAAAACTCTCAGCAAGATGGGAATGGAAGGAACCTTTCTCAATCTAGTTGAAGCCATCTACCATAAGCCAATGACAAATATGATAGTCGATGGAGAAAAACTAAAAGCCTTTCCTCTAAATTCTGGTACAAGACCAGGCTGTCTGCTCTCACCACTCCTCTTCAACACAGTACTGGAAGTGCTTGCAATAGAGATCAGGCAAGAAAAAGATATCAAGGGAATTCAGATAGGAATGGAAGAAGTCAAGCTCTCATGGTTTGCAGACGAAATGATATTCTACTTAGAAAATCCTAAAGACTCTACCAAAAAACTTCTAGAAACAATAGACTCATATAGCAAGGTGGCAGGCTACAAAATTAACACACAGAAATCAATGGCCTTTTTATACACCAATAATGATAGAGAAGAGAAGGAAGTGAAGAAGGCTATCCCATTCACAATAGTGCCACACAAACTCAAATAACTTTAAGTCAACTTGATCAAAGATGTGAAGGACCTATACAAAGAAAACTATAAAGTTCTGCTCCAAGAAATAAGAGAGGACACATGGAAATGGAAACACATACCCTGCTCATGGATTGGCAGGATTAACATCATTAAAATGGCAATACTCCCCAAAGCATTACACAGATTTAATGTGATCCCCTTAAACATACCCATGACATTTTTCAAAGAATTTAAACTCAAACACTTATAAAGTTCATCTGGAACAATAAACATCCTCAAACAGCTAAAGCACTCCAAGGAAAAAGGAAAATGGGAGGCATTACTTTCCACAACTTTTTATTGTAATACAAAGCAATACTTATCAAAACAACACGGTATTGGAATAAAGACAGACCCTCAGATCAGTGTAATAGGCTTGAGTTCTCAGACATTGTCACCAGACATACAATTACCTAATTTTTGACAAAGGAGCAAGAAATCCTAAATGGAGCAGGGAAAACTCCTTCAACAAGTGGTGCTGGCAGAACTGGTTAGCCACTTGCAAAAAAGCGAACATAGACCCCCAGTTAACATCATGTACAAAGGTAAAATCCAAATGGATTAAAGACCTTGATATCAGACCTGATACCTTAAGGTATATAGAACAACACGTCGGTAAAACAATCCATGAAATTGAGACTAAAGGTATCTTCAAGGAGAAAACTGCACTTTCCAAACCAGTGGAAGCAGAGATCAACAGATGGGAATACATTAAACTGAGAAGCTTCTGCACCTCAAAAGAAATAGTGCCCAGGATACAAGACTCAGTCACCGAGTAGGAGAAACTATTCACCTAACACCCATCAGATAAGGGCTAATATCCAAAATATACAGGGCACTGACAGAACTTCACAAGAAAAAAAAAATCTAACCCAATCAAAAAATGGGGAGAAGAAATGAACAGGTGCTTTGATAAAAAAAAAAATGGCCAAAAGGCACATGAAAAAATGCTCCTCATCACTAAACATCAGGGAGATGCAAATCAAAACAACTATGAGATATCACCTCACACCACAGGATTGGTGCACATCAAAAAGAATGAGAACAATCAGTGCTGGCAGGGATGTGGAGAGAAAGGAACTCTTTATCTACTGCTGGTGGGAATGCCATCTAGTTCAACCTCTATGAAAAGTGATATGGAGATTTCTCCAAAATCTGGAAATTGAGCTCCTATTCGACCCAGCTACTCTACTCCTAGGGATATACACTAAGAACACAAGAACACAATACAAAACCCCCATCCTCACACCTATATTTATTGCAGCACTATTCAGAATAGCCAGGCTCTGGAAATAAGCAAGATGCCCTTCAACAGATGAATGGCTAAAGAAACTGTGGTACGTATACACAATAGAATATTATGAAGTCATAAAATTTTTCTATAGGTGGATGTACATGGACTCTATCATGCTGAGTAAAACAAGTCAGAGGGAGAGAGAGAGACGCAGAATAGTCTCACCCATCTATGGGTTTTAAGAAAAATAGAAGTCATTTTTGCAACAATCCTCAGAGACAATGAGAGGAGGGCAGGAACTTCCAGCTCACTTCATGAAGCTCACCACAAAGAATGGTGAGTGCAGTTATAGAAATAACTACACAGAGAACTACCATAATCATGTGAATGAAAGGGAACTGTAAAGCCTGTCTGGAATACAGGTGGGGGTGGGGTGGGATGGAGGGAGTTTTGGGACATTGGTGGTGGGAATGCTGCACTGGTAAAGGGAGAGTTCTTTACTTGACTGAAACCTAATCAAAATAAAATATGTAATCAAGATATTTAAATAAAAAATTTTCAAATAAACTAAAAAAAAAGAAATCCTGGCTTCAGTTAAGACCTCCCATGTCCTCCAACTAGTCTGCAAAATAATACTTCTTATATAAGTTATCTTTCGAGTTTGTTTAGTATCTTGAAGAGTACTTTATAAAGAATAATTAGTATATCATTCTTGAATAAACATATATGTTTCTAAGTATAGGTACATGATTTAGCTACATGCTTATATATAGCTGACCTTGATTTGATCACTGGAACTAGATAGTCCCCACACAATTCAAACATAACCTGGTGTCATTGACTTACACTTTTATGGCTCAGTAATATTCTAGCACCACAAAGCTAAAGCAATTCTGTATTCTCAAGACCTTTACATTGATATTCATGATTGGCAGGCATAAAATGACTGAAAGAGACTAAGGGACAACTGACAACATTTTGGGAAGCATGTATTCCTTAAATTTGAAAAAATTTTTTTATTTATATTCATACTAATGATTTCTTTAACTATTGCATCCTTATCACACTTGTCTTTTCGTTCCAATGATTCTTATATTACTCCTTTTGAACTGACTCCATGCATAATTCTCTTATATGCTGTTAAGTTCTTTTTCAGAAGTATTCCCACTTTTTATGGTTTACTAGAAGTCTCCTCATTTCATCTTTGAGTTCCTAAACTTTACCTTAGCTTCTGTTATTTTATTGCTCAGAATTTTATTGATGCTTTTATATTATCTACCTTACTCTCCATTTTTATAATTTCTGATTGTTGTTTTCTTATTTTGACTCTCATATTTTTGTACTATTTGACTATCAGTTTCATTATTTATTTGAAATAATTGAATATCTTTAACATGGAATTATTGAAGTCATTTTGAAGATATACAGAGATGGTTGGTATTGGTCAAAATGCCATATAATTATTTTAACTCATTGAAGTCGGTTGACCTTTTACATAAATTTCCCATTGGTATTCAAGATTCCTACTGTGTTGGAGTTACTTTTTTAAATATAATTTTTTTATTTAAACACATTGATTACATGTATGACTGTTTGGGTTTCAGTCATGTAAAGAACACCACCCATCACCAGTGCAATATTCCCATCACCAATGACCCAAATCTACCTCCTCCCCACCCAACCCCTGCCTGTACTCTAGACGGGCTTTTCATTTCCCTCATACTTTCTCATGATTATGGTAGTTCTCTGTGTAGTTATTTCTTGTTATTAGGACAGTTCAGAATGTAGTTATTTCTCTCACTAAACTCATCACTCTTTCTGGTGAGCTTCATGTGGTGAGCTGGAACTTCCAGCTCTTTTCTCTTTTGTGTCTGAAAATTATTATTGCAAGAATGTCTTTCATGTTTCTAAAAACCCATAGAGTGAGACCATTCTGCATTGGTCTCTGCCTTTCTGACTTATTTCACTCAGCATAATAGATTCCATGTACATCCATGTATAGAAAAATTTCATGACTTAATCTCTCCTGACAGCTGCATAATATTCCATTGTGTGTATGTACCACACTTTCATTAGCCATTCATTTGTTGAAGGGCATCTTGGCTGTTTCCAGAGTCTTGCTATGGTAAATAGTGCTGCGATGAATATAGGTGTAAGGAAGAGATTTTTGTATTGTAATTTTGTGTTTTAGGGTATCTTCCTAGGAGTGGTATAGCTGGGTTGTATGGGAGCTCGATTTCCAGTTTTTGGAGGAATCTCCATATCGCTTTTTATAAAGGTTGATAAGCAGTGGATAAGAGTTCCTTTCTCTCTACATCCCAGCTAACACTGTTTTTTCTCATTCTTTGTGATGTGTGCCAATCTCTGAGGTGTGAATTGGTACCTCATAGTTGTTTTGATTTGCATCTCCCTGATGATTAGTGATGTGTAGCATTTTTTCGTGTGTCTTTTGGCCTTTTGTATTTCTTTGTCAAAGTGTCTTTCCATTTCTTCTCCCCATTTTTTGATGGGATTAGATGTATTTTTCTTGAAATGTTCTGTCAGTGCCTTGTATAATTTGGAGATTAGGCCCTTATCTGATGGGTATTTGGTGAATAGTTTCTCCCACTCAGTGGGTGGCTCTTGTATTCTGGGCGCTATTTCCTTTAAGGGGCAGAAGCTTCTCAGCTTAATATATTCCCATCTATTAATCTCTGCTTTCAATTGCTTGGAGAGTGCAGTTTCATCCTTGAATATGCATGTAGTCTCAATGTCCTGGAATGTTTTGCCTATGTGTTTTTCCCTATATCTTATGGTTTCGGGTCTGATATTGAGGTCTTTCATCCATTTGGATTTTGCCTTCATACATGATGTTAGCTGCAGGACTAAGTTCAATTTTTTGCAAGTGGCTAGCCAGTTATGCCAACACCACTTGTTGAAGAGTCTTTCTTTGCTCCATTTAGGATTTCTTGATCCTTTATTAAATATTAGGTGATTGTATGTCTGGGGAACATTCTCTGAATATTCAAGCCTATACCACTGATCTGAGGGCCTGTCTTTATTTCAATGCCATGCTGTTTTGGTAACTATTGTTTTGTAGTACAGTTTAGCGGGGAAAGTAATTCCTCCCATATTCTTTTTCCCAATGATTGCTTTAGCTATTTCAGGGTGTTTACTGCTCCAAATGAACCATAGTGCCTGATCCACTTCTTTGAAGAATGTCACTGGTATTTTTAGAGGGATAGCATTAAATATGTACAATGCATTGGGGAGTATTGCCATTTTGATTATGTTAATCCTGCCAATCCATGAGCTGGGTATGTGTTTCCATTTTCACATGTCCTCTCTTATTTCTTGGTGCAAATTTTTTTTTTTTGGTTTTTTGGGCCACACCTGTTTGATGCTCAGGGGTTACTCCTGGCTATGCGCTCAGAAATCACCCCTGGCTTGGGGGGGGGGACCATATAGGACTCCAGGGGATCGAACCGTGGTCCGTGCTACGCTAGCGCTTGCAAGGCAGACATCTTACCTCTAGCGCCACCTTCCTGGCCCCGGTGCAAATTTTTATAGTTTTTTTGTATAGGACTTTCACGTTTTTAGTCAAATTTGTTCCAAGATATTTGAGTTTGCGTGGCACTATTGTGAAGGAGGTTATTTTTTAATGTCCATTTCTTCCTTATTACTATTGGTGTATAGAAAGACCATAGATTTTTGTGTGTTATTTTTGTAGCCTGCCACCTTGCTTATGAGTCTATTGTTTCTAGAAGCTTTTTGGTAGAGTCTTTAGGGTTTTCTAAGAAGAGTATCATGTCATCTGCAAACAGCGAGACCTTGACTTCTTCCTTTCTTATCTGGATTCCCCTGATAACTTTTTCTTGCCTAATTGCTATAGTAAGTACTTCCAGTGCTATGTTAAATAGGAGTGGTGAGAGAGGACAGCCTAGAGAAAATCCCACATGCCAGGATTTCTGCTCCTCTTCTACTGGCATGGCTGGGAATCTGGACAGATAGCTGGCCAAAGGCCCTCAGGACTGACCAGTTAGTCCTGGAGACCAAGAGCCCCCTGCCAACCTGGCTTTCAAGGGCAGGTGTGTAATCTGAGCTATGGGGGATGGGGAGGAGGCAAACTCCTCCTGTATTTATACTGGACCCTCTGCAGTGGTGTCTTTTCTTACTAATACTTATTTTTATAACCCTGCAGGCACATTTGCGCCCACACAATAAATATACTTTTTAACCATTATCTAAAAATGTTCTTCATTCTACACAGTTCCTAGGAAAGGAAACAGAATAGCAAAGATTTGGATGATAACACTCAAATAGATCTTTAAAGTTAGTCTTTGTGGATGTGACTTTCCATACTGACTCCAAGCAGAAATCACAAGCAATACATATGTATGTATTGTATATAGCCCCTGTCATGTATTGCCTCTACCCTACCGCGTGTCTCCTCTATCCCCTCATCTTTCAATCCTGATCCATTATCTTCCCCTAATTTAAACCTCTTTACCCTCAGTTCCTAACTCGGTAGGCACCAAGATTGACCTCCTGCCCCAACAGACCACCTTCCAGCTCCTCAGTGAAAGACACACTCTGGATCCTCGTTCTCATGCACCGGCAAAGAACTACAACCAGCACGCCTGCTGACTCATGCTTGATGGCCCCTTTCAGCCCCACCAAATTGTGGACTATTGCACAATTCAGGAATCGGCCTCAGCAAAACTCCCAGCTCAAAGACACTATATGGTCTCGTAATGCAGCAAAGCATCTCTCAAACTCATTTCCAAGGCCTGTGAATCGAAAAGTACCTTGGCTTTTACTCCCCACAAGAATATATCAAGAGACTTAATTGGGAGTCTTATATTGCCTAAAGAAGCTCAAAACCTGTATAACAATATATCTTAAGATGTGTACTCCTAAATATACAAGTAGCCTCCACCACCACTTGTTTTATTCGAATACCTTTTCTTTTTAACTCAGTTTTATTTATTTGTTCTATTTTAATATATACATTTTTTCTCTATCCTTACCATTTTTGGTGCTTCTTGGTACAAAAAGCCTTGACTGGGATAAAAGCTCAGAACAAAACCAGACGACAGAGACTGTGTGTGCAGCCAGTCATCCTTACCCAAAATAGCACCAGCAACACAGTATTATACCATATGTTTTTGTATGGGCACAGTAAAAAGAAAAGGGGGAAACCATAGACACAGAAACAAGATATTATCTTCTAGGGATAAGAACTCACTTTTTATAGCAGAAGGGTGCCTGCCATCCTGAACATGTGTCATGTGAATACAACCAGTCTCCATAAGATTGACAGTGTTAGTCCAATCTGAAACCCAGATCCCCGACGAAGAAATGACACACCTCCGGGCAACACCACCAGGAACTAAGCTCCATTGGGAGATTTATAACACTACTCTGGCACCACTTGTGCCAGTTTTGATATGACAACGAGGAAAGGAAAACTTGACTTATGACCTGGCTGTCCTATCACATCACTTAACACTAAATGGAAATAAGAGGAGCTATTGTCCTTTGAACTGAGAAAAATAAGAGTACCAACAACAGAAAACTGACTTTGACAACTGTGACTGAACAGAGCCTACCTTGGGACTAATAAGGAAAACCCTAACATAGGCTGTAGTCCAGAACACATAAAAACAACAACAACAAGAAGATGTCTTATAGCAGAGGTCCAACTTGGACAACAGAGACTGAGCAGAACCTTTGGATCCATAATATCCTAGTCTTCAGCTTAGGGACTGAACAAAAATAGGGAGCAAGTGTTATAGAGACTGAACACAACAACAACGATGGATAGGAACCTTTAGAGACTCTATCCTAGATGCTGACCTATAACCTGTGCAAATACCAAGATCGCTAGCTACAGTGGCTTGATTTTCTCACACACAACTGAGAGGAAACTTTCCTGGCATTACAAAAAAGCCTTTGGAATGGGGTAATGAGTATAAATGGAGCCAGGGGTTGATCCCATGATGGTATGCTCAAGGATGGAGAAACCCTGAATCTCTTAGGCCATGAGAATTCCCTTTCTTCCCCAATGTTTACTGTGCCTATACAAAAAAATAAAGTGGGGTGTACTCAAAACCCTACCACTCAGCACCCATACATTTTCTTGTTTTGTTTTGATTTGTTAGTTTTTGACGTTATTTTCCTTCTCTTTTTCACAATTGTGGTTATTGTTTAGAGATTTATTTTTATTTTTATTTGCTGGGTCCATTTTTCTTTTTTTCTTCCATTTTTTTCTTTTATTTCTCTCTCTTCTTTCTTTTTTTTGATAATTGTCAACAATTTTTTTCTCCCCTTTTTCTTACTTTTTTTAAATCTCCAATGACGGTGGAATGGATGCTCAATCTACAACAATCTGTAAAGTGGAGACCAGTTGCACTAGCATACTGGGGGGTAGAGAATGGAGATATGGGATGCATACTGGTAACAGGGGCGGAGGGAGGACAGCACTGGTGGTGGGAATGCCCCTCATTCATAGTCACTTTGTACCATAAGTGATGCAGTGAAAGATTTGTAATGCACTTTGGTCACAATAAAAATAAAAAAAAGAATTTAGAGGGAAGGCTTTTAGTTTTTCTCCATTGATGATAATATTTGCCACTGGCTTGTGGTTGATGGCCTTAACTATATTTAGAAAGGTTCCTTTCATTCCCATCTTGCTGAGAGTTTTGATCAAGAATAGGTGCTGGACCTTATCAAATGCTTTCTCTCATCTATTGATATGATCATGTGATTTTTATTTTTCTTGTTGTTGATGTTGTGTATTATGTTGATAAATTTACGGATGTTAAACCATCCTTGCATTCCTGGGATGAAACCTACTTGATCGTAGTGGATGATCTTCTTAATGAGGTATTGATTCATATTTGACAGGAATTTGTTGAGGATCTTTGCATCTGCATTCATCAGCGATATTGGTCTGTAATTTTCTTTTTTGGTAGCATCTCTGTCTGGTTTAGGTATCAAGGTGATGTTGACCTCATAAAAGCTATTTGAAAGTGTGTTGTTTATATAAACATTTTATGGGATTATTATGTTACTGAACCTACCCTGATCGGTGATTGTGCCCTACCCTAGGGTGTGACCTGCATTCTGCCACCACCCTAGGGTGGTACCTAATTCTGCTTCCACCATTGGGTGGTATCTGATCCCACCATTGGGTGGTACCTGATTCTGGGAGATAAAAACAAGGGTCTGTGGAAGGCGAAGGGTTTTTTGGCTGGAACTGAGGATGAGACTTTGGATTTCAGTCTTGTCCAAAAAATAAAGCTAATATTTCCACAAGCCTGACTGTCTGTGAGCTGTTTATGCACCGTTTCATCTCAAAACCGTTGGCTGGACAGGGTGGCAGATGCATGCCCTGAGCTGGAGGGTAAAGACCTTATCCTCCCTCCCTCCATCAGTCAACCTCTTTAGGGGCTGATTTGCAACAGAAGTGTTCCCGTTTTTTCGATTTCATGAAAGAGTCTTGCCAGGATTGGTAGTGGTTCCTCTTGGAAAGTTTGAAAGTATTCATTAGTGAATCCATCTGAGCCTGGGCTTTTGTTTTTGTGCAGACTTTTGATTACCGTTTTAATTTCATCGATAGTGATGGGGGTGTTTAGATATGCTATATTCTCTTCATTCAACCGTGGAAGATTGTAAGAGCCCAAGAATATCCATTTCTTCCAGGTTCTCATTGTTAGTGCATAAAGTTTCTCAAAGTAGTTTCTGATTACCCTTTGAATTTCTGCCATATCAGTAGTGATATCTCCTTTTTCATTCCTAATATGAGTTATCAAGTTTCTCTTTCTTTGTTAGTTTTGCCAGTGGTCTATCAATCTTGTTTATTTTTTCAAAGAACCAACTTCTGCTTTCATTGATCTTTTGGATTGATTTTTGGGTTTCCACTTCGTTGATTTCTGCTCTCAGTGTTGTTATTTCCTTCTGTCTCCCTATTTTTGGTTACTTTTGTTGAACACTTTCTAGTTTCTATGAGCTGCGTCATTAAGATACTCAGGTAAGCCCCTTCTTCCTTCCTAATGTGTGCTTGCAAAGCTATAAATTTTACTCTCAGTACTTCTTTTGCTGTGTCCCATAAGTTCTGATAGTTTGTGCTTTATTATCATTTGTTTCCAGGAAAGTTTTGATTACCTCTTTGATTTTATTTCAAACCCACTGGTTATTAAATATGAGGCTGTTTAACTTCCAGGTTTTAAAGTTTTTCTTCTGTGTCACTTTAGAGTTCACATATAAATTCAGAGCCTTGTGGTCAGCATTTCTATCCTCTTGATATTATGGAGGTATGTTTTATGTGCCAGCATGTAGTCTATCTTGGAGAATGGCCCATGTACATTGGAGAAAAATGTGTATCCAGGTTCTGGGGATGGAGTGTCCTATATATATCCACTAGGCCTCTTTCTTCCATTTCTCTTCTCAGGTCTAGTATATTCTTGTTGGGTTTCAGTCTGGTTGACCTATCCAGTGTTGACAAAGCCGTGTTGAGGTCCCCCACAATTATTGTGTTGTTATTGTTATTATTTTTCAGATTACTCAACAATTGTATTAAATATTTTGTTGGACCCTCATTTGGTGCATATATGTTTAGGAGAGTGATTTCTTCCTGCTCTACATTCCCCTTGGTTAATATAAAATGTCCATCTTTGTCCCTTACAACCTTTCTGAGTATAAATTTTGCATTATGTGATATTAGTATGGCCAATCCCACTTTTTTATGGGTGTTGTTTGCTTGGATAATTTTCCTCCAGCCTTTTATTTTGAGTCTATGTTTGTTCTGACTATTTTAGGTGAGTTTCTTGTAGGCAGCAGAAGGTTGGATTGAGTTTTTTGATCCATTTAGCGACTCTGTGTCTTTTAACTGGTGCATTTAGTCCATTGACATTGAGAGAAATAATTGTCCTGGGATTTAATGCCATCTTTAATTTGAAATTTGGTCTTTTTGGTCAGTTTTGTCTTAAATTCGGTGTTTTAGTTTTTCTCTTAAGACTGGTTTTGAGTCTGTAAATTTATGAGCTCTTTTTGTCTGTAAAGCCATATATTATTCCATAAAACAGGAAAGTGAGTTTTTCTGGGTACAGTATTCTAGGTGATGCATTCATTTCATTGAGTTTTGTCACTATGTCCCACCAATATTTTCTGGCCTTGAGTGTTCCTGGTGACAGGTCTGCTGTAAATCTAAAGGATGCTCCCTTGAATGTAATTTGCTGTTTTCAGAATTCTGTCTCTATCCTGGGATTCATCATTGTTACTAGGATGTGTCTTGGGGTATTTTTTCTGGGGTCTCTTTTGGTTGGTACTCTTTGAGCATGCAGGATTTGATCACATATATTCTTTAGCTCTGGAAGTTTCTCTTTAATGATGTTATTGACCATTGATTCTTCCTGGAAATTTTTTTCCTGTGTTTCTTGGACTCCAATGCTTCTTAATTTTTTCTGTTGAGCTTATCATAAACTTCTATTTTTATCTTTTCCCATTCTTTGACTGATTTTTCCATTGTCTGTTCATTTGCTTTAAGTTTTTTTCCAATCTCTTCTGCTGTATGGAGTTGTTATTTATCTCATCTTCCACAGCACCAATTTTATTCTCAGCTTCTGTTGCCCTGGTGTAGCACTTATCCTTTTTGTCATTCAATTCGTTTATGATTTTTCAGGCCTGTTATTTCAGTTTGGAGTTTTGTGATTTCTGTCTTCATATTTTCTTCGTTCTTATTAGTGTTCTTTCAACTCTATCCATGGTTTCTTTGAGTTCTTTGAGCATTTTCCCTTATTGCTTGTCTAAACTCCTTATCTGAGAGATTGATTAGTTGGTTGGTTTTTTTCTGGTCATCAGAACTTTCATCTTCATTCTCTATGTCTGATGCTGTCCTGCATTTTTTCCCCATTGTCACTCTTGTTTGTGAATTTTTCTACGTGTTGTGGTGGTATTCATTGGCTAAATGATATATGTGGACAAGTTCCTCTGGCTCTGCCCTTTATAGGTGGGTTGACTTGCTTCCAATGTAGGGGTGTCCTCTGTGGATGAAGCCTCACACAGGATCAAATCTTAGGCTGAGCATATAGCAGAGAAGACAGTCTGGGGAGAAATGCTGGGATTCAGTAATCCAGCACAGTTCTTAGTGTGATTTTTTCTTCTTGTTTTAATGGCAGTCTTTCCTTAGAAAGAGCGCACAGCTGTGTAGCGAAGTGAAGCCTCTTTTTGACCCACTCCCAAAAGGTTCAGGTGACAGGACAGGAGACAGACACACACAGGCAGCACTCACAATTTCTCATGGTCAGGCCCCACTGGGCAGGCCCACTCTAACTTTTTAACAAAAAATTTTTTTTTAAATCTAAAAGAAGAAAATTGGTTGTTTACTAGATTTAGCTCATTCCCTACAGTTAGTCTTTATTATAAAAATGTGATCATAATTAGTGCCTTATCATCACACATAAACATTTTAAAATACAGTATACATTCTCTTTACTTCCATACATTTGGACAAATGGAAATTCGTGGCTGTTCTTTGCTCTAAGATAAAGGTGTAATACACCTTTAATAATACACCATAAGTGATAACATGCTTTATTGGCAGAGTGACAAGTGATGACTTCCCCAGAAACATAGCAGAAGACAGATTTAGTGAATCTTGCTCTATGAAAAGAAATTCAAGTACTACAACTGCAGATTAAGCTCTGCCTGTTGAAATGAGAACATTTGCATTTGTGTTCTCAAGAGAACTTTCAGTGAGTGGCAGGAGAAAATGAAACTCTCAAGTATGCCTATAACACAGTAACCACCTGATGATTCTCTATCAAGAGAACTAATTGAGAATTTGAAAAACAACAGATGTGAGGGTCCAATTCCCTCTGGTTTCTATGACATGATTATTTCTCCCTTGAGACAAAAATCACAAAAGAAACTTCGAGGTGATCCCAATATTATACTGGGCATTCTATCATGTTGAAAATGTTCTTTATATGCCCATGATTTTAGGATACTTGGAGATTACCTGTCAAAGGGTATCATTTGCTGACACTTTAAATCATGTGACCTAGGTGATGACAAGGTATTTATATTGATCTTGAAAATGACATTAAACAACCCCCATGTATGCACCACCTAATTAATCAAGGTATTTTAGCACATTGTAGAGAAAAAGGAAAGAAATAGAAAGAAAGGCAATGACTTGGTGGACTGACTCCTGGATCCTTCTGACAAAAATGTCCAATGGCCATATTTACAGACCTTTCACTTCTACATCTCAGATTCTTTAACTATGAAAGAAGACAAATAACAATCACATTTCCTATATAATTCTGATTCAAAATAACTTTAGTACACTTTAAGGATTTGAATGACAGTAACCTTTTTAAATTGAGATTAATATAATTTTAATATTTTCAATAAATCTGCAGAGATCAAAGATCCAAATAGAAAAATCATATTATGTGAATCAACTAACTACAGAAAAGACTACTGAAAATAAAAAATGCCTATGCTGATTTTGTTCACACATTTCATTTTAACAATACTAAGAGAAAGTCCCAAGATACTGAGGCAGACAGACAGATTAGCATCAGGGTCCTCTTTGTGACTTCAGAAGAGCCATTTTCACCCCAGGTTGGTGTGCCCCAAGGAAGAGAGAATTAGCAGTACACTTTGCTCAGCTTCATTGTCCTAAGAAATTAAGACAGACACAGAGATCAGATATAGGGTTATCTTTGTGATTCAAAAAAGTTTTAACTCAAGCCAGTGAAACCCAAGAAGAACACTTTTACTTTGATTTACTCAATCGCCATTCATTTCTTCTAGTTGTATATTGCAACACATTAAAATAACATCACACTACAAAGATCACAAAGGGAAAGCAACACAGAGCCCACCACTCTTTCTGAATAAAATGGTGGTTCAGAAAACCCAACTAGTAACAGCCACCTCTACAGACTCTAATAAGGAATTTAGAGAGGAAATGTTTATGAGGTCAAAGAAGAAACTCAAAGAAAGCATGAAAAAGACAACCAATAAAATTCACAAGGATATGGGATTAGAAATGAGGAATATTCAAACAGAAATAACAAAATTGAAAAACTTGGTGGCCAAAATGAAAAACTCACTGGAAGGCCTCACCGTAAGAATAATTGCTGTTGAAGAAAGAATCAGTTAGTAAAAAGATGAGCTGCATAACACCTCCAGACTATAATAGAAGATAAAAATAAAACCCTCAACTAAAATGAACAGACAGTAGAAAAAAATCTACAAAATTAATAAACTGATAACAAAATATATTTAAGATAAAATCAACAAAACAAAATAAAACAAATAAATATAAGAATAATTGGAATCCTAAAGCTACAGGAAGAAAACCTTTATAAAGAAGCAATAGTCAAAAAGATCATTGCTGAAAAGTTCCCAACGCTGAAGAGTGCATAGGGCCACATCCTGGATGTCAAAAGAATCCCATCTAAGAGAGACTCAAATGAAAGTACCCTACAGCACAATGATGAAATCATAGATAAAAAAACTAACGAAAGCAGTAAGGTCAATAATAAAAAAAATGCATACAAAGGAATATCATTAAGATTTATAGCAGGTTTAGTATAAGCATCCCTTCAGATACAAAGGTGATATATGGTAAAAATAATCAACAAAATAAATGCCTCACCATTAATCTTGATTCTTAACTTGTATTACATTTTACCAATGAAAGATTCCTCAAATTGGTTTTTGTTCTATTTTCTCACCTTATGTTTTAGCATTTTCTATATAAATATTATAAGCCATAATCTCCATAGACTTTCTAAAAAATCAACCCTAAACACAAGTCATTTATTTTAAAAGATCTGATTGATTTATAATTAACAACTATAAAACAATTGCATCCATTTATATTGAAACATGAATTTCATACCTAAGGTATGAAAAGTAATGTTATTTTAAAAAAGAAAATTATGTTTTTGCTATGCTAGTAAAATGGATTGGCGTTTCCCTTGCATAAAGCCAACCAGATTCAATTATCAGCATCCCATATGGTCCTGTGAAGCTGCCAGGAGTGATACCTAAGAATAGAGACATTTATAGCCCTGAGTACATCTGGGTGTTTCCTCCACAGAAGGAAATTAAAATTAGAACTGCTCTAACAGATTTGCCAAGAAGGAAAATTTTGGGGAGAATTATATTATACCACATATCGAAATGTAAACTATAATGTAAAACAAATTTGTTGATATCCTGTTGGGTTTAAGGTAAATTAACAATTTATTTTAAGGTGTTTACCCTGTAGAGCAGGACTCTCAAACTCAATTTACCTGGGGGCCGCAGGAGGCAAAGTCGGGATGAGGCAGAGCCACATAAGGGATTTCGCTTACCGAATATTCACAATAAAAATCGCATTAGTAAGAAAAAAATTGCAAAAAATTACATTAAACATTTGCATACCCCGAACAGAACTGCTCAGGGTATGCGAATGTTTAATGCATGTTTTTTACTAATGCGATTTTTATTGCAATTATTCAATAAGTGAATAATCGCGAATACTGCAATATTTGAAGGCCGGCTGCAAATTTGAAGGAGGGCTGCAAACGGTCTGTGGGCCACGAGTTTGAGATCCCTGCTATAGAGGCTTTTATATAAGTGGAGGGAAAATGAGATCCAGCAATTCTTATGTGTCATTATTTTTTATGGCAAAGATGATGAGATAAATCATACTTGATCTTAGCCAAAAGGCCGAGAAGCAATGATGAGATAAATCAGTTTGGATATTCATAAGACAAAAAACCTCTTAGGTGCTAAAATTCATGGATTAGAGACACACATTTTAAGAATTAATTTTAACCCAAATATGGGAAAGTTAAAAAACATAAAATATATATAAATATGAAAGAGCAACTTTTTCTAAAATACACATTGACATTACTTATGCTTTATGTGTTTCAGTATATGCATTACCACTGTAAATAAATGAATTATAATAACCAGTGTCAAGTAAAAGCTAACAATTTACCTTGGAAAAGGATCAGTAACAATGATTGAGTAAAACTTTGACTATTTCTTCATTTTTCCTATTTACAATTAAAAGCTTATATACATAGTTTTATTTATCTTTTTAAATAAAATTGATAACATATTACTATATTTAAAGTTTCTTTCAATATTTATAGTTAGAAGAACTAATGAATAAAAGTAGGTAGAAACATAACAACAGAGATAAAAATCTGAAAAATGGGAGACTGAAATCTAATTTGGGCCTACAACTTTTTATTTTTAGAGACTGTAATTAAGTTTCCCCAGATTTGCAGTAAGATCCAATCTTACTAGAAGCCCGAGTCTTCCCGTGAAAGGTACTATGGTCTGCTCATGTTATCTGATCATTTTAAGTTTAAATGAAAATAAAAGAACAAAAGCATAAAGTTGTTACATAGTAAATCCAAGAATAGAAAATATTTAGAAAATATAAGATTCTAGAGAAGACAAGTCACTTCATCAGAATTTAGTACTAGAAGTCATTAGAGTAAGCAAAATTAGGTATTTAGTGTATGGGGGCTAATTAGCAATGCAGAAATGCTAATGTGCAAGATGTTTAAGAAAGGTTACCAGAGCAGACCATTTATAAAGAAAAAATATATATAAAAGAAGTTAATCAGTGAGCAACAATTCACTTTTGTTGTTGTTTTTGGGCCACACCTCGTGATGCTCAGGAATTACTCCTGGCTATGTGCTCAGAAATTGCTCCTGGCTTGGGGGACTATATGAGATGTCAGGTATCTAATCCTGGTCAGTCCTGAATTAGCCATATAAAAGGCAAAAACCCTATTGCTGTGCTATTGCTCTGGTCCCCAGTCCACTTATTTTAATAATGGGATAAATGTTCTCTTCTAAAAAAATTGGGGATATGAGAGGAAATGATTCATGCTAAATTAGTGTATGGAGAAATGGGAACAGAAATAATACAGCAAAATTTAGAATGGCTTTGGTGGGTGGGCAGAAAATAAGCAGCATTATTTAAACCATGCTTTAATCCTACATTCTACCCTCAGTCCTAATTATTTAAAGATGTTTTAATTTGTGACACAACTTCTCTCAACATACCCTTTCATGAATGGAAGGATTCTTCTGTTACCTCACAAATGCCTTCAATATAAGTTTCTATTAAATTTAAATGATTCAATCAATGAACACCATACATATCAAGCTTTTGTTATATGCATGGTAATTTTACTAAATGGTCTATTCTAAACTACCTTCTGTCCCTGTTTCCATGAGGCAGGTTTCATGATGGCACAGAAAGTTATCAGAATGAGACAACTTGTTCAAGTTCACTGGTGTAGTTGGTTGAAGGGATGGGTGTGAGGCATAATTTAAGTTTCTAAGTCAATTTAGGTTAGGGATATTTATTACACAGAATGAGTGGGAGCTCCTAAGGGAAAGAGGAGGATAGAATAGAAGAAAGCACAAGATGTGTGATTAGTCAAGACCATTTTTATTTAGAGAATCATCTGGTTAAACAATTCATTTTTTAAAAATGCAAAAGAATATTTGATTTAACAAACAAGAAGAAACTTAAATAAGGAAATTATATCTCCTATTATCACTAAATAAGCAATATATCTTGCTTGTTAATATCACACATGAGCTTTCAGAATGGACACTCTTTTTTGTTTTCTATTCTTTTTTTAATTTTTATTGTGGCCAAAGTGAATTACAATTTTTTACAGTAATATTAAAGGTACATAGTGACAATGAATCAGGGGCATTTCCACCACCAGTGATATCCTTTCTCCACTCCTGTTCCCTGCATGCATCCCATATCTTCCTCCTTTCCCCCCAGAATACTGGTATAAAGTCCCCAATTGTACAGCTTCCTGTGGATTGGGTACATACAGATTCTGTTGTCTTTTACTTTGGGTTTGATGTCCAGGTAGGATCATTTTTTTCTTTCCACTAAATATTCATGCGAGTGTCTGAACCTAGTATCATTTACACCCCCCCCTCAATTTATGAGGCTGAAGAAGATGATTTATGCAATGTGGTTCTGTTGGATATATAAAACAATAAAAAGGGAAAGAAGAGTTTTTCTAGGTATTGTAAGTATCAATTAAGAAGATCATAGAAAAAAAGAAGAAAAAGGTAACAAAACAAAAAAAAATAACAGACAAAAAACAACAAAGTGATAATAAGAAAAATACAATAAAAAAGAACCAAAAACACAAACAAAAACAGAACAAACAAAAAACCAAAGCCAGCAGCTACGAAAAAGACAAAAAAAAAAAAAAAAAAAACAACAACCAAAAACGACAATGAAAATGAACAAAGAAACAGTCAAACTACAGAGGCAGGGGCTGTACTCAGAAGACTCCACAAGCCAGGACTTCTGGGTGTCTTCTACTGGTATGTTGGGAGCTCTGGGCAGGACAGCTAGCCATAGGCCCCCTGGGCTGACCACTTAGTCCAGGGGACTGAGATCCCCACACGCCAGACTGGTCTTCAGGGCCAGGTCTGATAAATGGGGTCCTGGGGGAGAGAGGGGATAGAAATCCCTCCCCTATGCATACACAAACTACAGAGGCAGGGGCTGCACTCTGAAGACTCCACATGCCAGGACTTCTGGGTGTCTTCTACTGGTATGTTGGGGTCTCTGGGCAGGACAACTAGCCATAGGCACTCTGGGCTGACCACTTAGTCCAGGGGACTGAGATCCCCCCACACCAGACTGTTCTTCAGGGCCAGGTCTGATAAATCAGGCCCTGGGAGGAGGATTGGGGAAACAAACACCTATCGTATGCATACTGGACCCCATTCAGGGTCTTTTCTTACTATTATTCATTTTAAAAAGCATATATACTTCTTAACTTACCCAAAATGTTCTTAATTCTTGATTGTTTCTAGGAAAAAATGGAAAGCCCTAGATTTGGAGGATAACGTTCAAATAGGTCTCTAAAATTAGTGTATATGTAGACGTGACTTCCTATACAGTGGTCCTCTCTGACTGCCAAGCCTAATCCATAAACAATTTATCTATACAATGTATATAGCCCCTTTGATATATTGCCACTCCTCCACACCAGAGCCCCTTCTACTCCCTCACCTCCCAATCCGGATTCATTATCTTCCCCTTAATTAACCCTCTTTACCCTTAGTTCGTAACTTGTTAGGCACCAAGACCAACCTCCTGCACCAACAGATTCTGCCCTTTCGCACACCCCTACAAACCTCATTATTACTCCTTAAGTCTCTCACCCCAACTATCAGTACCCCACATTTACTCTTTTTAACTTCAGTACTGCACAGTCCTAATCACAGACCAAAGTCCTGCATTGGATTTAACAATGTCCAACTGTTTCAAAAGACATAAAATGAACACATATATATTTAGAATATTTTAACTATATTTTTGACAGCTATAACTTTTACTAAATATTCTTTTACAGTGAGGATTCTATCCACTTTTTATATTTTCTTCTCTTTGTGAGCTGTCAATAAGGAATTTAGGTGAAAGAGTCCCTCAGTTTAATGCTTATGATTGAACAATGCCATGGGAATTGTTGGACTTGTTCTTACAGCCCCCATATGCACCAATAATGCCACATGGCATAGTTTCTTGTTTGCATAGGCACATTAAAATGGAAAAATACTATACATATAAATAAGTTCTAATCTAATAGAGATTCGAACACAAAAATCTTGTAATGCAATGGGACCTTACACCCTGAACATTAATATAATGACCTGGCACAGGCCTCAGAAGAATGGGCATCCTCGGGCTCGCTTCGGCAGCACATATACTAAAATTGGAATGATACAGAGAAGATTAGCATGGCCCCTGCGCAAGGATGACATGCAAATTCGTGAAGCGTTCCATATTAAAAAAAAAAAAAAGAATGGGCATCCTCCATTCACCCCTGAACCAGGAAGCTATCTACAAAACATCCAAGTTTTTAATAACAACACCTAAAAGCAATCCTCTACCAGGGAAGACCCTACCACTGCACTGACATCGAACTGCTCAAAAGAGACTTTCCTTAACACTAAGAAGACTTGACAACAACAACGACCTTATTACAGGAGACTGCTCTCTGCATTGCCCTTTAATTGTGAGGTGAAACGAGAGGATGCTCCGCACCACCCTGACTGCAATGTAGGATATGCAGATTCCAGAATCATCAATACAGAAATATGATACCAACAACAGAGACTGTGTGAAAAATAAAAGTTTTATGGCACTACAGACAATGAGTTGGATTGGACAAACTAGTTTGCCTAGAGTCTAGAGTTGGTCTTATGTCAGGGAACTTCAGGGGTAGGGTCTTCTTGTATTTAGGCCAAGGCTTTTCCTTTCCATATCCCTCATATTTTGGTGGGCCTATGCAAACAATAATTGCCACTCTAACACCATTTTTACTGTGCTCCTTTGACTCTAATCCTTACAAAAAACAACCCACTTTAATCTTTTGAGGTTAACTTAAACTAATATGCATGTGCATAGAAATGTAAAAACGTACTTTGCCTACAATGTTTAAGGAGTTATGTAAGTTTTATGGCAATAGATTGCTTTGTGTGCTGCTAAGAAATATTATGCATTACAATCTGGGGCTTGAGGGACAAAGTAATTGTACATGGGTTCTGTTTTATTTTTCTTAATGTTCTTTGGCTGAAAGTTCAACGTTCAGATATCAGCAAGGGGATTTCTGAGAATTTTGTTTATGGGTGATTGTCCTTCCACTGTAACTTTACCTTGTCCTCTTTCTTTGTATCTTTGTTCTCATAATTAAAAATAAAAAATAAAAAATAAACAACCATCAACTACATAAAAAGTTTTGTCCCTCCTCCTCTTCCTCTTCCCCCTCTCCTCCTTCTCCTTCCTCTCCTCCTCCTCCCCCTCCTCCTCTCTTCTTCTTCTTCTTCTTCTTCTTCTTCTTCTTCTTCTTCTTCTTCTTCTTCTTCTTCTTCTTCTTCTTCTTCTTCTTCTTCTCTTTGCAAAGGCATTGTAAGTATTGGGGAAGTTAGAAAAGGAATTTCCCTGGGCCTATGAGATTTTGTGTTTCTCTGCCCTTGAAGAATGCTGTCATGAAAAACACTACAGGCCCTGTACACCCTCTTTTTCTCTCCCCAAGGTGTTTTTATGATGCCAGGCATCTTTTCACTCAGTTGTGCACCATATAATCAGGCCTCTCTAGCTCAATATCTTGGCATTTACACAGGTCATAGGATGAAGCCTAGAAATAGTCTTCCCTTATGGTCCTAGAAGTTGCTGTTCCATCACTGTTGTTGTAATCAGAGTTTTATAATTGGTGGTCTCAGTTCTCTGCACAGATCCTAGGGTAAAGCCTGGAATAAAGTTTTAAAATTATGAAGTTGTATTACATCTCAGCTGTCACAGTCAGAACTCTGGGATTGGAGATCTTGGGTTTTGTATAGATTCTAGGCCAAAGACAAGGCTAGGGTGTCTTTTATTGGTCCCAGGATAAGTTCTTCCCAATATTGGCTGTAAATGTCAGTCTTCAGTAGTTTGTAATCTTGGACTTTGCATAGTCCAAAGGATGACGTGTCTTCTGATTTGATCTTACCATTAGGATGTACTGCACTTAAAGTTATTGCCATTTTCTCTTTGTCAGGATGTCATATAAAAACTGGTGAAAGTTGATGCTAGAGAGGTATTAAGAATTTCCCAGGGATGTTTGTTTCCTGGTGCTGTTGCAGTGGAACTGTGTTGGTTCTATGTCTGAGGTCTAAGTCTCAGGATTGGATGGTCGCTGCCAAGTAACATGGAGTCTAAGTTATGTCCACATGACACATGTTCAGGGTAGGAGGCACCCTTGTATTATAAAATGGATAGGTTCTTCTCTAGATAAGAGCTTGTTTTTATACTTAAAATTTCCCCCCTTTTTTTAGTTTGCCTTTGCAAAAAGGAATGATGCCATATAATATTGCTGGTGCATTTTGGGTAGAATGTCAGGCTACAGAATCTTTGTGCCCTGGTTTTGACCTGAGCTTATCCCAGGCAAGACTTTTTCTTGTGTGTGTTCATACCCAGCAGAGCCAAAAAAGATGAAGTTTAAGAGAAAAAATATCTATGAATATATACTAAAAGAAATAAATAAAAGGAATTCATAAAAGGAATTTAAAAAAGAAGGTGTTTAAGGTGATACCTTACATTTGGGAATATACAGACTAGGAGGGATTGTTATAGAGGTATTAAATATATAAAGGAAATATAGGCTTTCCCATTAAGTCTTTTGAGATATTCTTGTGGGGGTTGAAATCCATGGCCCATTTTCATCACACATTGTGGTCTTTTTGAGTTTGAGAAGTGATTTGCAGCCAAAAGTAATCAGATAGTGTTATTTGGCTGGGGGTCCTTCTGGAGATTAAATTTTAACATGCAAAAGACCACATTTGGGAGGGTCATATGAAGTGCCACAAAGATTTAGTCCGTAGAAGTCTTGGTTGTAATTTCTTGCCAAGGCAAGAGATGTGGGTTGAGAGAGTATTATTTTGCTTTGGGAGCTGGGTGATGGTTTATTGGGCAGGAGCTTGGTATCGTAGGGGCTAGAGAGATAGCATGGAGGTAAGGCATTTGCCTTTCATGCAGAAGGAAAGTAGTTCAATCCTGGCATCCCATATGATCCCCTGAGCCTGCCAGAAGTGATTTCTGAGCATAGAGCCAGGAGTAACCCCAGAGTGCTGCCGGGTGTGACTCAAAAACCACAAAAAAAAAAAAAGAAAAGAAAAGAAAGAAAAACAGAAAAAAAAGAAAAAAACTGAGGGTAAAGAGAGTAAAATAAAAACGGATAACAGATCAAAATTGGGGGATGAGAGAATAGAAGGATTTCTGAAGGGAGGAGGATGGATAATAGAAAAAAAATAGCTAAATACACCTTGGCCATGAGTTGTTTACCTTTTGGTTTGGTAATCAGAAAGGATTCCTCTGTCCCCCTAAAGACAAACATTTAGTGATCAATTCCTAGATTGTTATTGGAGGCCTGACCCTCATACGCTGGGGTGAGCTCTTAAGAAATAATTGAGATAAGAAAAGTAAGAATTTGGCTTATATACAGATTAGGAAAGAAGGGGAAAACAAAGGATATGAGAGAATAAAAAAACGAATAAGTAAATACTTAAAAATAAGTTTAAAAAGACTGAGCTGGTGCGTTGGTGTTGGAGGGTTTTCCACTGTCAAGGCTGTTCCTCACTGATGGGGTGGGCTTTGCTAAATAAGGTGTTTCAGGGTTACAGAGTGACTGGAGCTTTAAATTATAAACAGTTTTTTTGCATCTAGGGTATTATGCAGTGTTGTAATGAGGACTATAAGATGTGACTACCCTTAATAGTATCGTTCGATGAATCTTAAGTATAGAGGTACTTTTCCTAAGGTGAGACTGACAGCGAGGGCATTATTAAACATAGATTAAATTGATGAAGAAGAGTAAAGGAGACAGGGAAAGAAGTAGAGGGAAAAAGAGAAGAGAGAGAAAGATGAAAATAAAAAGGAATTAGTAATTTGCAAAAACATGATTCATGATTGGGACCTTTAACATAGATCTGTGGTGAGCCATTGACTGTTCCAGTGGTCTGAATGATCATATGCTTTGTGTCTTAATAGAAGACATAAACAAAAGGAAGTGGTTAAATTAGAGTATTTTATCTAGACATTGTCATAATGAGCACTGTATACAGTATCCAGTATGATTGAATATCGAGGTTTAAAATTAGGGTGTCCAATATAGGGCCCTCCACCCCCAGAAAGCAGAATACACATTCTTCTCAAGTCCACATGGAACCTTCTCCAGAATAGACCATGCCTTATGATACAAATCTAACCTGCATAAAATCAAAAAGGTAAAGATCATTAGAAGCACCCTGTCAGATCACTATGCAACAAAAGTCAAAATTGACTGTAAAAAGAAACAATGGAGAAAATCCAACACCTGGAGATTAAACAACATGCTGCTCAAAAACAGCTGGATCAAAGGAAGAAATAAAAAGATTCCTTAAGACAAACAACAATGAAGAAACAACTTGTCAAAACTTGTGGGACACAGCAAAAGCAGTAATCAGGGGGAAACTCATAGCAATACAATCCTATGTCAGGAAAGAGGAAAACGACAAAATTACCAGCTTAAAGGACCATCTTAAGGAGCTGGAACAATAGCAACAAAGAAACCCAAACACAACCAGAAAACTCTAAATAATAAAAACCAGAGCAGAAATAAGCAACATAGAAACTAAGAAAGCAGTACAGAAAATCAATGAGACCAGGAGTTGGTTTTTTGAAAGAATAAAAAAGACAGACAAACCACTGGCAAGACTCACCAAAAAAAGAGGGAAAACACCCAAATAAGCAATAGAAATCAGACAAGAGAAGGGAATCAAAGGAATTCAAATAGGGAAAGAGGAATTAAAACTATCTCTTTTGCAGATGACATGACTATCCCTTCACCACGCAATCCCATCCAGATTCCCCACATTAAAACTCTTCACTCTCAGTTCCTATTCCATTAGGCATCAAGAATGACCTCCTACCCCAGCGAACCAGTACCCAGCACCCAAGTGAAGGGACAACCAGTCAAACCCACACCTCGCCCCCTACAAAAAAAGGCAACCCACTCCCCTGCTGACCCATGCTGCGTGGTCCTCCTTACCAACCCTTCCTAACGTGGACTGTTACTTGAAACCGGACTTAGCTTTACAAGTATCCCCAATGCATGAACTCTTCTCAAGTCCTCCCTGCTGCAAATCTTTTGCCAATCTCAAGAAGGTCAGGTTGTGTGATGAAAAGGTGCCGGGGAACCCAAACACCACAAGAAAATCTCAAAAGACAATGGGGAACCTATACTACCATCATAAGTATAAGACCTGTATTACACTAACTCTTTACCTGCTTTTCCCCAAATATAAGATACTTTCTTGCATCACCTTGTTTCTTTAATTTTTTACTTCATTTCTTAAAAATCTTTTTTCTTGTCATATATATACGTGAGCACATATTTTTTATTTCTATTTTTTATCTTTTTTGGGTGTGTGACATGTTTTTGTTTTCTTCTCTCTTCACCCTCAAATGATCGGCAATATAATGTAGCACCATTTCACCCTGCAAAGGCACACTAAAAAAAAGGGAAATCTTACGTATAAAAATGAGCTCTTACTTATTAGGGATAAGAACTCATACTCATTTTCAATAAAGGGGTATCTCCCACCTTGAAAATATGTCACGTGGACCCAACTTAGACCCCAGGTGATTAGACACCAGCCGTCCAGCCTTGAACACTGGACCACAGACATAGAAATGACACACTTCTTCACAACAGCCACAAGAAAAAATTCCCAACTGGGACATTTTTAATAGTGCTCGGACACCAAAAAGTGCCAACCCTAACATGATACCCTGACAACGAGGAAAATGGGAACAACTTGACCTAAGAGCAAGTTATCCTACCTCACCAGTGAACGATAAGATAAAATCAGAAGACTTGTCACCCTTTGGTCTGTCCAAATGCCAAGATCGCGATTTACAGATGACTGGCTGAAAGACCATGGCCAGACTGTTTTATCCTGGGACCAATAAAAAAGCCCTAGTCTAGGGTGTGTGCTACGACCTGCATAACAATTATGATCCCTAGTTCCAGAGGTCTGTCCGAGAGTATTGCAATGGAAGGGGACCTCTGGAAACATAACGGAAGACGCTATCCCAAGCCCCTTCCTAGGATCAGCGCAAAGACCAGGACCGCCAACCACAGAAGATGGATTAAAATGACACTGAGGGAACAGAACTTCTATATTCACAGAGAAAGACATAACCATAAGTTCAACTCCTTGACTCATGCAGATACCGAGACCTCTAGATACAGAGGTCTGACGTTATCACCCAGGATGGAGCAGAAGTCTTCCATACACCACAAAATCACCAAGGGGAGAGTAAATGAACCTGAAAGGAGTCTATAGTTAATTCCATGACAATATACTTCAAGGGTGGAGAAACCCTGTATCTCTTAGGCAAAGGAAATTCATTTTCGAATGACCCCATTATTTACTGTGCATCAGCAAGAAGGGACAAAAGCATATAACTATTTTTTATTATTATTATTTACTCATCTATTTTTGTTGATTTCATTGTTGTGGTTTGGCTATTGAAGTGGATGTCTCCATTTATATTTATTTATTTGTTTATTTTCTTCTTTTCTTTTCTTATGTGCTCTGCCACATTTTTTTTTATCTCAATACCATGGCTTTTATATGGTGCTTACCCTTTTGTTTAGTTTAGTTTTGTTTGTTTTAGGAATGCTCACTGGATATTTTATTTGACAGTTCTTTATGTACTGTTGTGGTGTTTCACCTTCTTTTTCCCCTTTGTCTCTCAAACCAAGAATGAAAGCCTCTAGAAGGACTCGCTCAGTTCCGGAGTATCTGATTCTTTTTTTCTTTTTTTCCTTTAGGTTATTACCTTTCTGTTCTTCAAACAAAACCGCATAACTTGAACTATCTAGTCCCGCCTCCCAATTGGGGGGATATTAGGGAGGTACCAAGACCAAATAGGTGTAAGACCACTAAGTAGTAAGCTAGGCACAGAAGGGACCACTTATTCTAGCAGCCTCAGGGGTAAGGGAAGAGGTTATGGGAAGAAGTACGGGAACGGAGGTGGAGGAGGACAATTCGGTGATGGGAATTCCCCTGATTTTATGTTAATATGTACCGAAAATATTATTGTCAATGATATGTAAGCCACTAGGATTAAAATTAAAATTATATTTAATAAAAAAAAAATTAGGGTGTCCATTCTTTGTTTCCAGGAACCACTGTGGACAAAGAAGCTGAAGGGTTATTTCATACCTCGTAAAATTAAGGCATTAAAACCTATTGTTAGTATTCACTATAGTGGATTTTCCAGGGTTCCAATCATATTTTGCACTTGGTTCTGTGAATAAATACAATGGAAATTATTATAGAACTTTGTAGTTAAAGGTTGATCATGTACCTGTTCATTCTAAACAACTGTTTCCATCATTGTTGGTCTCTGTTTTAATGGATATTTGTGATTTTTTGTTGTCCCTCTACCACTTTACTTAAATACTTCTCTATATGCTGGCATCTACAGTGTTCAGAGTTTTTACATTTTTGACCCTTGTATCTGTTAATGGAATACTGTATATAAATTTGGCATATAGTCTAAATACCTCAAAGAATTGCTATCATTCTGTATTTATTCTTCTTTTGTCTTGTATCATTTAACATGATATTTTGTAGATCCATTATGTTGCTGAAAAATCTACGATTGTATTATTTTTAACTTCTATATAGATTTGCATCGTGTATAAATACCACATCTTCATGATCCACTCACCTGTTGTTGGGCATTGACATTGGTTCCAAATTTTGGCTATTGTGCTGATTGCTGCGATAAATAGTGGAGTGTATATATACTTTGGGATGAATATCCTTCTGATTTACAGATAGATACTCAGCAGTGCGATTACTGGGTCATATGGCAGCTTAATTCTGAGTTTACTAAGCACTCTCCATATTGTTTTACATAGGGATTGGACCAGGGAGCATTCCTACCAGCAGTGGATGAAAGTTCCTTTCTTACCACATCCCTGCAAACCATTATTTTTGATGTGTACCATCCTCACTGGTGTAAGGTGGTACCTCATTGTTGTCTTGATTTGGATTTTTCTAATGATAAGTAGTGGTGAACATGTTTTCATGTATCTCTTGTCCATCTGTTTGTCTTCCTTGGAAAAGTGTCTATTTATTTCTTCTCCCATTTTCTATGGCTTTATTAGGTTTTGTGAAGCTCATCTTTCTGAGGACTTTGTATATTCTAAATATCAACACTTTATCTGATGTTTTGATTGTGAAAATGTTTTGCTAATCTTCTAGTTTTAGCCAGTGTTTCTTTCAGAAATTTCTTGCAGAAATATTTCAGATTGATGTAGTCTCATTTATTTATGATTGATGCTATTATTCTTGCCATTGGCAATATATCACCAAAGACATTTTTGAGGTATAAGTTTTGAAGTGTTCTTCCTAGTTTTTTTTCTCAATAAACTTTATAAATTCAGGTATGATATAAAGGTCTTTAATTCAGTTTGAGTTGATTTTTGGGTAGGGTGTGAGTTATGGATCAATCTTTAGTTTCTTACAGGTGGTTATCCAGCTGTACCAACACCATTTGTTGAAGAGATTGTCTTTGCTCCATTTCAGGTTCTTGGATACTTTGTGGGAATATCTCTGTTACAACCCACTGGTCTGATATTCTGTCTTTATTCTAGTATCATGCTATTTTGATGTCTACAGCTTTATAATAAAGCTTCATTTAGCTAAAGAAATGCCACACAGTTTCTTGTTTTACAGTATAGATTTGGCTAACTTAAGTCTTTTTTGGTTCCAGATGAACTTTACAATTGATTGTTCTAATTCCTTAAAAATGATGTCTGGATTTAAATAGGGATTGCACTGAATATATATAGTAATTTAGGTAAGATAATCATTTTTATTATGTTGACTCTTCCTACCCATGAGCAGGGGATGTTCTACAATTTTCTTATGTCCTCTTCAATTTCTTTCTGCAGTGTCTTGAAGTTTTTATGGTATAGATTTTTTAGTTCTCTTGTCAGGTTGATTCCTAGATACTTGATATTTTTAGATACTATTTTAAATGGGATAGACTTCTTAATATCTTTCTCCTCAACTTCATTATTTGTATAAAGAAATGCTATTGTCTTTTTTATATTGATTTTGTAGCCAGCCACATTGCTGTAATTGCTTGTTGTTTGTAGGAGTTTCCCTGTGGGCTCTTTAAGGTTTTCTATGTATATAATCATATCATCTGCAAAAAGAGATAGTTTGATTTCCTCTTTCCCTATCTGGATTTCTTGGATTCCCTTCTCTTGTATGATTTCAATTTCTGGGACTTCTAAAACTGTGTTGATTAAGTGGAGAAGGAAGGCAGCCTTGCCTAGTTCCTGTCCTTAGTGGAAATGCTTTCAGTTTTCCACCATTAAGGATAATGTTGGTTGTGGGCTTTTTATATATAGCTGTAACTATCTTGAGAAAGGTTCTTTCCATCCCTATTTTGCTGAGTGTTTTCAGTTTGGATTTTGCCAAATGCCTTCTCTACATCAATTGATATAATGCGGGTTTTGTCTTTATTCTTGTTGATGTGACATATGTTGACTGATTCGCATATGTTGAACCATCCTTGTATCCCTGGGATGAAACTCTATACTAGATGTTTATGTGAACTTGAGAAGAATATGTATTCTGCTTTCATGGGGTGGAGTGCCTGTATATGTCCATTAAAACTTGGTCATAGTGTATGATCTTTTGGATGTATTGTTAGATTCGGTTTGTTAAGATTTTGTTGAGGATTTTTGCATCTATATTTATTATTGAGATTGGTCTGTAGTTTTCTTTCTTGATGGTGTTTTTGCTGTCCCTGGGTCTGAGTGTGATATTCACTTCATAGACGGAGTTATGAATGATTCCTCTTTTTTCAATACTTTGGAAGAGACTGAAGATCAGTGGTTCTAATTCTACTTGGAATGTTTGATAAAATTCACATGATAAACCTGGGCTTTTGCTCTTGGAGAGTTTCTTTTATTTATTTTGGTTTTTGGGCCACACCCAGTGATGCTCAGGGGTTACTCCTGGCTATGAGCTCAGAAATTGCGCCTTGCTTGAGGGACCATATGGGACACTGGGGATCAAACCTAGGTCTGTCCTAGGCTAGTGCAGGCAAGGCAGGCACCTTACCTCTAGTGCCACCATGCAGGACCCTTGGGAGTTTCTTAATTATTGCCTCAATTTTCTTAAACTTGATTAGAATGTTTAAGCTTTCTGAATCCATCTTATTGACTCTTGTTAGGTGATAATTTTCCAGAAATCTTTAGGTTTCTTCAGGGTTCTCTAGACAAATAGTACATTTATTCTTAATACTCCCTCATGAATGCTTGCATTTCTTGGGGTTCTGTTATAATCTCTCTCCTTTCACTTGAGTATTTACTATTTACTATTTATTTGGGTATCCCCCCATTTTTTTTTTTTTGCTAATTCTTGTCAGCGGCTTGTCTATCTTGTTTATTCTTTCTAAAAACCAAGTCCTGGTCTCATTACTTTTTTGTATTCTTTTTTGTTTCTGAGCTGTCTATGTCTGCTCTGGTTTTTATTGTTTCTCTTCTTCTGACTGTGTTTGGGTTCTTTTACTGCTATTTTTCCAGATCCTTAAGGTTCCTTTGTGACTGTTCATTTTGTCATTTTCTTCTTTCCTGATGTAGGCATGTATTACTGAGTTTTCCCCTAATTACTGCTTTTGCTGTGTCCGTAGATTTGGACAATTTGTTGCTTCATTGTCATTCGTCTCAAGGAATCTTTTTATTTCTTCCATGATTCCCTTTATGATTAAACTGTTGTCGAGTAGCATGTTGTTTACTCTCCAGGTGTTGGATTTTCTCCAGTTTCTTTTTACATAAATCTTGATCTCTATTGCATAATTGTTACACCCCACTCAGGAAGGGCACACATCAGAAGTGCTTTTTAAATCTTCTTAGGTGTAGTGCACTCCTGAAAAAGAATTATTTGCCAAAAAGGCCCGCTTAGAGTAGTCAAATTAGTTGACCCTTTGCGTGGATTGTTTGGCTATAATTCTAAACGTGGCTGTAACTATCTCTCTCTTTATTTTTGACCATTATTAGAAATCAGGCCTCAGTATTTTTTTCTAACAAAGAAAATACAGTACGGAAAAAACCCGCCAAAAGTATCCTGCTGAGCTCCTTTGTGATCTCTCTCTCTCTCTCCCCCCATTTCCTTAAAGGCATCTGGTTTCCTTTTACCTGTCTCTTCACATGCTAATTCTAGCTCTGATCTCATTGGTTTATCTCCTTTTTCTTTCTCCCTGGCTACGCCCCAAATATCCGTCTATTTAAGGCCCAATAAAGCCTCTGGCCTCTCTCTCTGGCCTCAACTCTTGTTTTCACCATGTAATTCTGTGTGTTCTCATTTATTTCATATTTCATAATTCATATTTTATATTCGCAACTTCGTGCTCCCGCTTGATTCCCAGTGGAAAATGAACCCACTAAGGTTTGCTTAGGGACTTTTTATCTTATCAGGATAAAAGGTCCGCAGCTCATAATGATCTTTTAGAGTGTTTCTAATAATCATTTTATTTGTGACTTTGTGTAAATTAGATTTATATCCTAAGACATGGTCTATACTAGAGGTTTTATGAAAACTTGAGAAGAATGTGTATTCTGCTTTCTTGGGGTGGAGTGCCTGTGTATGTCATTAGATCTATTTTCTCTAACTTCTCATTTAGGGTTCTTATGTCTTTGCTAGTTTCCTGCCTGGTGGAACTGTCTAGAGATAATAATGGAGTATTGAAATCTCCTACTACTATCACATTTCCTAGTTTGTTTTTCTAGGTTCATTTTTCTAGGTTTGTGAGCAAATGCCTTGCATATTTTTCTGGCTCTACTGTCAGTGCATAATTATTTATGAGTCAGTACTTTCTGGTTCAATGTTTCCCTGCTCAGTAAGTAGTGACCTTCTTGGTTTCTGAGATTGAATGCTATTTGATCTGATATAAGAATGGCTGTCCCATTTTTTTCTTGTTTTCCATTGGCTTGAATAATTGATTTCCATCCTTTAATTCTAGCTTGTGTCTATCCTGTTCTTTTAGGTGTGTTTCTTGTAGACAGCAGATATCTTGTTTTTGTTTTCTGACCCAACCCTCTACTCTGTGTCTTTTACTTGGGGAATTTATCCCATTGACATTTAAGGAGACTATTGACAGAGTTTTTTTGTTGAGCTGTTGTATTGAGTTGAGTGGTTGTTGTTACAATTGGGGGTTTGGATTGTGTAATACACCTTTGAGTAGTTCATTTAGAGTTGGTTTGTTTAGCGCAAATAGTGTGAGTTCTTTCTTGTCTGAGAGTATTTTTAATTCTCCCTCCCATATGAATGAGAGTTTTTCTGGGTAGTGGACTCTAGGTTGGAAGTTTCTTTTATTTAGTAGTTTAAATATATCACTACACTGTCTTCTTGCTTGAATTGTTTCAAATGGGAGGGCTGGTTTGATTCTTATGACCATTCCTTAGTACTTGAGTGTTTTTTTCTACCTTATTGCTTTATATAATTCATATTTCTCTTTATTTTTTGCCAATTGGAATACCATATGTCTTGGTGTTGGTTTGTTAGGGTCTATTTTATTAGGGACTCTTTTTGCCTCCTGTATTTGAATCGGTTTTTCTTTCCAAATATTGGGGGATTTTCTGTTATTATTTCCCTCACTACTTGTTCGTCTCATTTCTTTTTTCCCATTCCAGTATTCCTACAAATCGTAAGTTATTTCTTTTTTGTTTGTTCATTTGGTACCTAATGTTTTTCCTCCAATGTTTTGTCTCATGCTTTCTTTTTGACTTTTGTCATTATGGTTTTGTAGTTTTTTTAAGTTCCTCTATGCATTCTTCTAACTGTGTGATTCTGTGATTTTGTCTTTCTAACATATATTTTATTTCCCTCATTCTAGTTGTATGTATTCTATTATCTTCCATAAAAGTTCATCTTTGAGTTGGATGAATTGTTCATCTATAGATTTCTTAATTTCAGAGACTATTGATTCCTTGATTTACATTCCCAAGACATTCATTGTCACATTTATTTTCTTGTCTATTGGGCACATGCGTTTTGGTGGACTTGGAAACTTGGTAGGGTTTTTCTTCATTTCTCCAGCTACTAGTGTCTTCCTTAGTTTGCCCATATTTCTTTGCATTTGGTGGTTTTAAATTTGAGTTTTCAAGTTGTTTAATAAAGTCGTCTGATGTACTGACTGTATTAGAGATACTTGAGGGTGGACTCGACCGATAGTTTATTTTTCTTATCCAGATGACTTGTCTAAGTATGACAGGGATACTACAAGCTGCTTCAGTGTTTTGCTCTCTTGTTTTATGGGCTGTGCATTATCAGAGGAAATTGGTTGTTGGGTGTGGGCTGACTAGACCTATATGGTGTATGTTAGCTGAGTCTGAGCATTTTTAGAGGGTTCAGCAGAATTGGGCAGGGCGTTTCCAAATCTGAAAGTGTTGTTTCTGTCTGTTCCCTGGGTCTGTTCAGTATCCCCAGAGCCACCTGGGCAGAGGCATCAAGATGGTGTCTCCCATGCACTTTCTTCCTGCCTTCCCAGGCAAGTGAGGTTACTGTCTGTTCCCTGGTCCTCTAACTCCCAGTGTGTCTCTGGTGCCTGTGCTGAGGCAGCAAGATGGCGACTTCTGTGTGCTTTCTCCCTGCCTTCCCGGGCAAGAGTGGTGACCCTCTGGTCCCTGGTACCCTCACTCACAGTGCCTCCGGGCCGCCTATGCTGAGGCAGTGAGATGGTGACTCTGGCACTCTTACCTCCCTGCCTTCTAGAACAAGTGTGGTGACCATTAGGGCCCTTGTCCCCTCACTCTCAGTCCAGAATGAACACACCTAAGCAACTTCTTAATGCCTGGAGTCTGCCCTAACTACTCTGAATATTTTTTATTAAATGCTGCCAAATAGAGAAATGATCTTTATTATCCTCTTCTCTTCCTTATTTTATTTGTAAAATGAAACATTCATATTAAATTACAGAAAGGATGAATAGGATTAAAAACATCAAACCCAATACTTTGTTAAATAAAAAATAATATCACCCAATATTACAAATACCCCAAATTAGTCTTTATTAAATAAAAAGGCCAGGGCAATTTTTCTTTTAGTTTAGGTCAGAAAACAAGTCTCTAACAACTATTTTAATATTTTAAGTCCAAGGAGATTTGGGTCTGAACTTGAGGAAATATTTTATTCAAATGCCTCATTGAGATGCACATAGTTTTCATAAAAACATTATAGGCTTGTTTAAATTATTAAAGGGCTTAGTGTGTCCATTATTTTCTGTTTCTAGATCATTTGCATTTGTCTCTATTTGCTTGATAATCTTCATACTCTAGCTACCTGATTCAAATATTGATATCACACTTCTAAATTACATTTCAATCCATGCTTCCTATAAGGTAGGATGCAGTAAAAGCAAGCTTTTGATATTGAGTGCACTCGAGCTATCAGAGAAAGCACAATGTCAATGCTTTAATTTCCATTTTATATCTATTTGTTCAGGAACTATATAGAGCCATAAAAATCCGCTTGGCTGGAAGATATTATTACTTCAGGGCATAAATAAACAATTACATAAAAACATAAAATGGCTATGATAATTGATTATTGCTAAAGTTTCAGCCAACTCTATATGTGACCTGGGCTCAATGTCACTGAAAACAACTCCTGTCATAGCAAGAAATACTTAGAGGATTCTACTGCCTTAGGCAGAAAGTAAAAGGAATTAACATGAAGAAATAACCCTTCTACTTTCATAGTCTTGTGAAAAGGAGAAAAACAATGGTGGTGTGGAGAGAGGTTTGGGCCACATGACTAATCTTTTTTTCGAGGAGATTGGCCCTGTGATGATGCTTAATGCTCACTCCTGAATCTGTGCTAGGATATTATTCCTGGAGGGGCCCAGGGGAACACTTGAAGTGATAAGAATCAATTCTTGGTCAGTTGTGTGCAAGCACTTTATATATTGTACTTTCTCTCTGGCACCTGAGGAGAGAAATTTTTAACCAATGATCAGGAAATCTGTCTTGAAACTTTTCCAATATAAAATAAAATCTATTTTTACATAATACTGTGGTCTAGAAGACATGCATCAGTAAGTAATGCTTATTACTTTCTTACCAATTTTCTTTAATTTTCTATTAAGATAATAATCTAAGTATTACTATGTTCATCTAACCATCTAATATTTTTATGGTAGCTAAAATAAAAAAAAGTCAGCATGGAGGAGCCAGAGAGATAACACAGCAGCAGAGCATTTGCCTTGCACACAGCTGACCTAGTACTGGGGTTCAGTTCCCGGCATCCCATATGGTCTCCTGCGCCTGCAAGGAGCAATATCTGAATGCAGTGCCAGGAGTAACTCCTGGACACTGCTGGGTATGACCCCCAAAAAAAATATAGTCAGCATATATACAACAAAACATTATCAAAGACAGGGTATCTAAATGGCAGACGACATGTATTTTTCAAAGTTCTGGGACTCAAAAAAGTTACCCCTCCCCAAATTTAAGCCTAGCTTTCTTGGATGGGAGGGGTATGTGGTTGCTAATAATAAAGGGGATACCTTAGGGACAGAGAAAGAAATTCAAAGGATTTCAGAAGGGGATTCAGCAAGAAGCTGCTGGATGAAGCAGGATAACAGGATAAGAGACAGGTTTTAGATGCAGGGCAGTAGCAGAGAGACTGCTTAAATGGTTATCTTAGTAGCCATGTAAGATACACGCATGGAGGTGAGGGCCTTTTTAATAAAGCTTCATGTCTCCTGACTTCTACTGACTGCTTGTGAATCATTTCCTCACTGCTACCCTGAACCCGCAGATATGCAGAATGGAAAGGGCGGGGGGAAAGGTTGCAAACATCCAGGCAGGCACTATCCATCCACCATCACCTAGAATTATCCAGGACTTTATTAATTTAATTATTACTACAAAAATATATTAGTTACATTCTAGAGACTCCATCCCCTTTTAGAATCAAATGAAATTATTTTTCTGCTTTCTCATGTTTGTGAGAATATCAAACTCATGCCTCATCTGGTTAAACTTTTTTTTTCAATCATCACCAGTTTTCATCTTGTGGCTTGCAGTACTTTGCAGTTTTGACATTGTGTTTTGCAATATTTTATACGATTTTGACACTGTGGTTTTCACTATTGTTAAATGAAGGGGTACCATGCATATCACTTTATTCTTTTCAACATCCAATTCCTGTTAGATGATCAGTTCCAACTATCATTGTAATAGTGGAACCTTCTCCACTCTAACTGCATTCACCAATCTTTATGGCAAGATTCCTACTCTGGGCTGGCATGCCTGGCCCTCATCTCTATCATCGCTTAATATTATTACCATGCTATATATTATTATTTTTATTCCACAAATGAGTGAGATTATTCTGTGTCTATTCTTCTCTCTCTGACTCCCTTCACTCAGCCTAAAATTATATTCATTCATGTGTAAGTAAATTTAATTATTTTATTTTAACAATTCCATAGTATTCCATTGTGTCAAAAAGGTCATAAAATTTATATAATAATGCAGGATAGACCTTGGTTAGATTCTCCAGCATTTCATATAGTTCCCCAAGCCAGGATTGATATCTGAGTGCATAGATAGACGTAACCTCTGAGTATCACTGGGTGTGGTCCAAAATAAATAAAGGTATTATACAACAGAATCTGGAACATCAGCTCAAAGTTAAAAATTTAGGGTTTAGAGAGACAGTGCAGAAGGTAGGGGAATTGCTTTTCATGATTTCAACCCAGGTTTGATCCCTTGTACCAGATATAGCTCCAAAGCCCAGCAGGATTAATCCTGAAGGGATGAGTGAGGAGGAAGAGTCAAGTGAAGAGTGGACACTGCAGATGTGTCCCACCCACTCAACCCCTCTTCTCCATTTTTCCCCACAAGATAAAAAGAACAAAGTTTTAAAACGACTTCATACCCAAAGGCCTCACTTCCTAATCAATGCTTTCTGGGTGTTAGGGAGCATCAAAATTTACTCCACAATATATAGTTACATTTTATCTCCTGTTTGACCTATTTAAAAAAAACACTAAAATAAATAAGAAAATATACTGCAAAGGTAAAATTGTGTTGAACCAAATACAGAATAAAGATTCCACAGGATACTACAATCAAGCATTTATTGTCAATTTTGGACTAAATACCTTTTCCCAGAACAGGAAATTAGCCTTTACAATACTTGCTAATTAAAGAGAAGTACTTTTTTCACAGAAGAAATGAATTCCAGTACCTCAATCATCTCCCATTTCGGTGTTTTTGGACTAAGACATTCACTGCAGTTTGTGTTTATGGTAACAACCCAACATCTTGAGTCATTCATACTTTACATGAACGAAGAGGGGACAATAAGAGTAGGCACTGACTGCTTCAGGGTGATTTCTCCTAAGAGGCCCATTACAAGATCTAAATGGAAAATAAGCATAATAGGGGGTTTTATAAACAATCAGAACTGTCACTGAAGAAAGCCTGGTGTGAGATTCCAGAAATAAACAACTGCTTCCTTGCTGGGCTACTAGTCTACAATAGGAAATTAAGAAAGAAGATGTGGAAACTAGCCCACCTCTCTTACTAACAAGGCGGCATTTAAAGGTAAGTTACTGTGGTGCAATCCCAAACACCATTTTGAACCAAAAATTGCCTGTAAGAAGTTCTGTTTGCTAAAAGCATGCTGAGTTGAAGGCATTGTGAAAGGGATGCAATGGGAACTGGCTGCAACAGACAAGCACAGCCTTCTTATGCCTCAGACAGGACACCCATTGTTCTGGGAAAAAAGAATCAGTAGTAACCTCATTGCAGTGAGCTTTTCAACTCTCATTTTTCTCTTCACTTTTCTTGGGCAGTAATTTCCCAGAATTTGCACAGCAAAGGTTTCCAAACCAGATGATAGCTGGAGGAATCAATGGAAATACAGTAATTTAAGATTGATAGCCTCTCCAATTTCAAAAATGTTTATTTTGATTTCAACTAGTGTAACTTTATGAATGAGGAGAATAATTTACACAGTAAATAGGAAAATACACACAACTCATAATTTCAATAAGAAAATCTATTGATTTCTAAGTTATCAGAACAAATATATCTTGGGAGTAGTGCAAAAGGAAAATGCTATTTTAAAAGGTTTAATTTATTTATTTTAATATAATTTTTATTTTAATCATAGTGGCCTATATATCATTGACAAAAATATTTTAGGTACATATTAACATAAAATCAGGGTAATTCCCATCACCGAATTGTCCTCCCTTTACCTCCGTTCCCGTCCTACCTCCCATATCCTCCTCCCTCACCCCCGGGGCTGCCAGAATAAGTGGTCCCCTCTGTGCCTAGCTAACTATTTAGTGGTCCTACACCTGTTTGGTCTTGGTACCTCCCTTATTTCCCTCTCTAGTTGGGAGGCAAAACTAGATAGTTCAAGTTATGTGGTTTTGTTTGAAGAAGAGGAAAGTAATAAACTGGGAAAAAAATCAAATACACCAAAAATGGGTGAAGTCCTTCTTAAGCTCTCATCCTAGTTTTGAGAGACAAGGGGAAAAAGAAGGTGGAACACCACAACACTACAAAAATAGTGTCAAATAAAACATCCAGTGAACACTCCAACAATAAAGATAAGCACCACATAAAGGCCATGGTCTTGAGATAAAAAACATGGCAGAGTACATAAGGAAGAAATAAATAAATAAATATGAACGGAGACAACAACTTCAATAACCACACCAAAACAAATAAATTACCAAAAACTAGATAAATAAATAAATAAATTGTGCTTTTTGACTTTTTTTTCTTTTTTCTTCCCTCCTGCACAGGCATTGTAAATATTGGAGTCATTTGAAAAGAAATTCCCTTGGCCTAAGAGAAACAGGGTTTCTCCACTCTTGAAGTATATTGTCACGGGATTAACTATAGACTCCGTTCAGGTTCATTTACTCTCCTCTTGGTGCTTTTGTGGTGTTTGGAAGAATTCTGCTCCGTCCTGGGAGATAAAATTAGACCTCTGTATCTAGAGATCTCGGTATCTGCACAGGTCTGGAGTGGAACTTATGATGAAGTCTTTCTTTGTGGTTCTAGAAGTTCTATTCCCTCCCTGTCCTTTTAATCCATTTTCTGTGGTTGGTGGCCTTGGTCTTTGCACTGATCCTAGGACAGAGCCTGGGATATTGTCTTTTGTTATGCTTCCAGAAGACCCATTCCATTGCAAATTGTCTCAGATAGACATCTGGAACTAGAGATCATGGTTGTTGTGCAGGTCGTATCTCAAACTCTAGACTAAGGCTTTTTCATTGGTCCCAGGATACATACAGTCCGGTCATGGTTCTATCAGCCAGTCATCTGTAAATCGTAATCTTGGCATTTGGGCAGACCAAAAGATGACAAGACTTCTGATTGTGTCTTATCGTTAGCTGGTGAGGTAAGATAACCTGCTCTTAGGTCAAGTTATTCCCAGTTTTCTCTATGTCAGGATATCATATTAGAGCTGGCACTTATTGATGTCTGAGCAGTATAAAGGATGTCCCGAATGGGATTTGTTTCCTCTGGCTGTTTTGAAGAACTGTGTCATTTCTATATCTGGGACCCAGTGTTCAAGGCTGGATGGTTGGTGTCTAATCACCTGTGGTCTAAGTTGGGTCCACGTGACATATTTTCAAGGTGGGAGATGCCCCTGTATTGTAAATAAGTATGAGTTCTTATCTCTAGTGGATAAGAGCTCATTTTTATACATAAGATTTCCCTGTTTTTTAGTGTCCCACTGCAGGGAGAAATGGTGCTACATTATATTGCCGGTGCATTTCAGGGTGGAAAGAGAAGAAAACAGAAATAGGTCACACACCCAAAAAAGATAAAAATAGAAATAAAAATATATGTGCTCACATATATATGTGTATGTATGTATATATATATATATATATATATATATATATATATATATATATATATATAAAGAAAAAGATTTAAAAAATGAAATAAAAAAGTGATTAAAGGAAAAGAGTGATGCAAGAGACTACCTTACTTTTAGGAAAAAGCAGGTAAAGAGGTGGTGTAATACAAGTCTTATACTTATGATGGAATTATAGGTTTCCCCGTTATCTTTTGAGATTTTCTTGTGGTGTGTGGGTTCCTGGGCACCTTTTCATCACACAACCTGACCCTCTTGAGAATGACAAAAGATTTGCGTCAGGGAGGTCTTGGGAAGAGTTCTTGCGTTGGGGATACTTTTATAGCTAACTCCGGTTTCAAGTAACAGTCCATGTTAGGAAGGGTTGGTAAGGAGGACCGCGCAGCATGAGTCAGCAGGGGAGTTGGTTGCTTTTTCTTGCAGAGACCGAGGTGTGGGTTTGACTGGTTTTCTTTTCGCTTGGGTCCTGAGTACTGGTTTGTTGGGGTCGGAGGTCAGTCTTGATGCCTAATGGGTTAAGAACTGAGGGTGAAGTGTTTTAATGAGGTGGAAATCTGGGTGGGATTGCAGGGTGAAGGGATAGTCGGATTTCCAAAGGGGGGGAAAGGGGAAAGTATATGGAAAGGGCAGGAGAGAAGAAAGGAGAAAATCAATTAAAAAGAAAAAGAGAAATAAAAAATTTTAGTGAGAAGAGAGGAGAAAAGAGCATGGGAATGCTAGTTTGCTTGACTGTGTTTGATGAGTAGGGCCTGTAGTGTAAGTTTGTAGGTCAAAGTTGCTGCTTCGGTGGTCTGGCTGGTCACATGTTTCAGTTCCTAAAAGAAGGTATAACCTAGAGATAAATGGTATGTTAAAGAGTTTTATCAGGACATTCTCATAGTGCAAGCTGGGTATAATATCTCACGTGAGTGAGCCCCGAGGTTCCATCTTCTTTTGTCCACCCTTTGTAAACAAGAACTTCTGTGGACCGAAAAACTGAGAGGTTATTTTAAATATAGTAAGGCCATTGATTTCATTGTGTTAATTTTGTAGTCTGCCACCCTGCTCGATGAGTCTATTGTTTCTAGAAGCTTTTTGGTAGTCTTTAGGGTTGTCTAAGAAGAGTATCATGTCATCTGCAAACAGCGAGAGCTTGACTTCTTCTTTCCTATCTGGATTTGCTTAATAACTATTTTTTGCCTAATCACTATAGCAAGTAATTTCAGTGCTATGTTGAATAGGAGTGGTGAAATAGGACAGCATGGTCTTGTGCCAGAATTTAGAGGGAAAGCTTTTAGTTTTTCTCCATTGAGGATAATGTTTGCCACTGGCTTGTCGTAGATGGCCTTAACTATATTCAGAAATTTTCCTTTCATTTCCATCTTGCTGAGAGTTTTGATCAAGAATGGGTGTTGGACCTTATCAAATGTTTTCTCTGCATCTATTGATATGATCATGTGATTATTTTTCTTGTTGTTGATGTTGTGTATTATGTTGATAGATTTATGGATGTTAAAACCTCCTTCCATTCCTGTAATAAAACCTACTTGGTCATAGTAAATGATCTTCTTAATGAGGTATTGAATCCTATTTGGCAGAATTTTATTGAGGATCTTTGTATCTGTGTTCATCAACCATATAGGTCTGTAATTTTTTGGTACATCTCTGTCTGGTTTAGGTATCAAGGTGATGTTGACTTCATAAAAGGTATTTGGAAGTGTTCCCATTTCTTTGATTTCATGAAAGAGTCTTGCCAGGATTGCTAGTAGTTCCTCTTGAAAGTTTTGAAAGAATTCATTAGTGAATCTATCTGGGTCTGGGCTTTTGTTTTTGGCAGATATTTGATTAATGTCTTAATTTCCTCAGTAGTGATGGGGTTTTTTAGTTATGCTACATCCTCTTCATTCAATTGTGGAAGATTATAAGAGTCCAAGAATTTACCCATTTCTTCCAGGTTCTCATTTTTAGTGGCAAAGAGTTTCTCAAAGTAGTTTCTGATTACCCTTTGAATCTCTGCCATATCAGTAGTGATCTCTCCTTTTCCTTTCCTAATACAAGTTATCAAGTTTCTCTCTATCTCTTTCTTTGTTGGTTTTGCCAGTGGTCTATCAATCTTGTTATTTTTTTCAAAGAACCAACTTCTGCTTTTTTGATCTTTTGGATTGTTTTTTGGATTTCCACTTCATTGATTTCTGCTCTTTTCTTTGTTATTTTCTTCTGTCTCCCTATTATTGGTTCCTTTTATTGAGCACTTTATAATTCTATGAGTTGCATCATAAAGTTAATCAGGTGTGCCCCTTCTTTCTTGATGTGTGCTTGCAAAGCTTTAAATTTTCCTCTCAGTACCGCTTTTGCTGTGTCACATAAGTTCTGATCGTTTGTGTCTCTATTGTCATTTCTTTCTAGGAAAGTTTTGATTTCCTATTTGATTTTATCTCGGACCCACTAGTTTTTCAGTATTAGGCTGTTTAACTTCCAAGTATATAAATTTTTTCTTCTGTGTCCCTTTGTAGTTCACATATAATTTCAGGGCCTTGTGGTCAGCGAAGGTAGCCTGCAAAATTTCTATCCTCTTGATATTATGGAGGTATGTTTTATGTGCTAGCATGTAATCCATCCTGGAGAATGTCCCATGTACATTAGAGAATAATGTGTATTCAGGTTTCTGGAGGTGGAGAATATATATATATATAAGGCCTCTTTATTCCATTTCTCTTTTCAGGTCTAGTACATTCTTGTTGGGTTTCGGTCTGGTTGACCTGTCAAGTGTTGACAATGCAGTGTTGATATCCCCACAATTATTGTGTTGTTATTGATATTATATTTTAAATTTGTCTACAATTGTTTTAAATATTTTGCTGGACCCTCATTTGGGGCATATATGTTTAAGAGAGTGATTTCTTACTGCTGTACAAATCCCTTGATTAATACAAAATGTCCATTTTTATGCCTTATAACTTTCCTGAGTATAAAGTTTGCATCATTTGATATTAGTATGGCCACTGCAACTTTTTTATGGGTGTTTTTTGCTTGGATAATTTTCCTCCAGCCTTTTATTTTGAGTCTATGCTTTTTTCTGACTATTCAGGTGCGTTTCTTGTAGGCAGCAGAAGGTTGGGTTGAGATTTTTCATCCATTTAGCCACTCTGTGTATCTTAACTGGTGCATTTAGTCCATTGACATTGAGCGAAATAATTGTCCTGGGATTTAGTGCCATTTTTCTATCAAAGTTTGGTGTCTCTGTTGGTCAGTCTTGTCTTAAAGTAGGTCTTTAAGTTTTTCTTTTAAGGCTGGTTTTGTGTTTGTAAAGTTTCTGAGCTGTTGTTTGTCTGTGAAACCATGTATTATTCCTTCAAACCTGAAAGTGAGTTTTGCTGGGTGCAATATTCTCAGTGAAGCATTTATTTTATTGAGTTTTGTCACTATGTCCCATCACTGCCTTCTGGCCTTGAGTGTTTCTTGTGACAGGTCTGTGGTAAATCTCAAGGATGCTCCCTTGAATGTAATTTCTTTTTTTGATCTTGCTGCATTCAGAATTCTGTCTCTTTCTATGGGGTTTGTCATTGTGACTTGCGGTGTTTTTTATGGAGTCTCTTTTAGTTGGTACTCTTCGGGCATGCAGGATTTGATCACATGTATTCTTTAGCTCCGGTAGTTTGTTTTTAACAAAGTTCTTTACCATTCATTCTTCCTGGACATTTTCTTTCTGGGTCTCTGGGACTCTAATGATTCTTAAGTTGTTTCTATTGAGCTTATCATAAACTTTTATTATCAACCATTCCCATTCTTTGAGTAATTTTTCCATTGTTTGATCATTTGCTTTAAGGATTTTTTCACTATGTTCTGCTGTATGGAGTTGTTATTCATCTCATCTAATTCTATCCTCAGCTGCTGTTAACCCATGGGAAAGCTCATCCATATTTTTCTTCAATTCATCTACTGAGTTTTTCAGACCTATTATTTGACCTGAAATTTTAGTTTGGAGTTTTCTCATTTCTATCTTCGTATTCTCTTGGTTCTTATTAGTGTTCTCTTCTATACTTTCTTTGAATTCTTTGAACATCTTTCATATTTCAACTCTATACTCCATATCTGAGAGACTGACTTGTCGGTTGGCCATGTTCTGGTCATCTGAGTTGCCGTCTTCATTCTCTATGTCTGGCACTGGTCTGCATTGTTTCCCCATTGTCACACTTGTATTGTGGTTTTTCTACTTGTTGTAGTTGTATTCATTGGCTAAATGATGTGCGAGGCCGTTTAGTGAAGCAGAGCGACGGCCCTCCTCGGGCTTCTCCCTTTCTGGGCATGTAAACTCACCTCCATGGAAGGCTAGCTGTTCGCAGATGAGCCACACACAGGATGAAATCAGGCAGAGAATGCAGCACAGCTCAGAAGTCAGGCAGATAGGGGTGCTGGCATCTGAGTTCCAGCAGAGTTCAGCGGCTTCCCCTTTTTGGGCGTGTAAACTCACCTCCAGAAAAGGCTAGCCTTCCACAGATGAGCCACACACAGGATGAAATCCGGTTGAGAATACAGCACAGCACAGAATTCAGGTAGATTGGAGTGCTGGCATCTGAGTTCCAGCAGAGGTCAGCAGCTTCCCCTTTCTGGGCACGTAAACTCACCTCCAGGGAAGACTAGCCATCCACAGATGAGCCACACACAGGATAAAATCCAGTTAAGAATACAGCACAGCACAGAAGACAGACAGATAGGGGTTTGGCATCTGAGTTCCAGCAGAGTTCCGCTAGGACTTCTAAGACTATGTTGAATAAGAGTGGAGAGAGTGGACATCCTTGCCTAGTTCCTGACCTTAGTTTTTCACCATTAAGGATAATGTTAGCTGTTGACTTTTCATAGATAGCTGTAACTATCTTGAGAAAAGTTCCTTCCAAACCTATTTGCTTACTGTTTTCAACATGAATGGGTGTTGGATTTTGTCAAATGCCTTCTCTGCATCGATTGATATGGTCATGTGGTTTTTGTCTGTTTTTATTATTGATGTGGTATATGATGTTGATTGATTCGCATATGTTGAACCAGCCTTGGATGAAACCCTGGGATGAAACCCACTTGGTCATGGTGTATAATCTTTTTGATATAGTGCTGGATTTGGTTCACTAAGATTTTGTTGAGTATTTTTGTGTCTATGTTCATTACTGAGATTGGTCTGCGGTTTTCTTTCTTGGTGGTATCTTTGTCCTCTTTGGGAATCAGAGTGATATTAGCCTCATAAAAGGAATTGGAGAGAATTCCTGTCTTTTCAATGGTTTGGAAGAGCCTGTGAATCAGTGGAAGGAATTCTTCTTGGAATGTTTGATAGAATTCACCTGTAAAATCATTTGGGCCTGGACTTTTGTTCTTGGGGAGTTTCTTAATTACTGTTTCAATTTCCTCCGACGTGATTGGCCTGTTTAGGCTTTCTAAATCCTCCTTTTCTAGTCTTGGAAGCTTGTATTTTTCCAAGAATCTATCATTTTCTTCTGGGTTCTGTAGCCTAACTGAATATAGTTGTTCATAATATGTCCTCATGATGTGTTGGATTTCTTGGGGGTTCTGTTTTAATCTCTCCCCTTTCATTTGTGATCCTGCTTACTTGGGTGTTTTCCCCCATTTTTTTTTTTTTTTTTGGTGAGTCTTGCCAGTGATTTGTCTATCTGTTTATTCTTTCAAAAAACCAATTCCTGGTCTCATTGATTTTCCGTATTTTTTTCTTAGTTTCTATGTTGTTTATTTCTGCTCTGGTTTTTATTATTTAGTGTCTTCTGGTTGTGTTTGGGTTTCTTTGTTGCATTGTTCCAGCTCCTTAAGATGGTCCATTAAGCTGCTAATTTTGTCGTTTTCCTCTTTTCTGACATAGAATTGTATTGCTATGAGTTTCCCCCTGATTACTGCTTTTGCTGTGTCACACAAGTTTTGACAAGTTGTTTCTTCTTTGTCATTTTTCTCAAGGATTATTTTTATTTCTTCCTTGAGTAGCTCTTTGATCCAGCAGTTTTTGAGCAGCATGTTGTTTAATTTCCAGGTGTTGGATTTTATCCATTGTTTCTTTTTACAGTCAATTTTTACATCTGTTGCATAGTGATCTGACAGGGTGCTTCTAATAATCCTTACATTTTTTATTTTATGCAGGTTAGATTTGTATCCTAAGGCATGGTCTATTCTGGAGAAGGTTCCATGTGGACTTGAGAAGAATATGTATTCTGCTTTCTGGGGGTGGAGGACCCTATATAAGTTTATTATCCCTAGTTCCTCTAATGTTTCAATTAGGGCTCTTATTTATTTATTAATTTTCTGTCTGGTGGATCTGTCCAGTGGTGATATTGGAGTATTAAGGTCTCCTACTACTATCACATTTCCTTTCATGTGTTTCTCCAGTTCTGCAAGCAGTTGCCATACATGTTTTGCTGGCTCTGCATTAGGTGCATAGATATTAACCAGTGTTAACACTTCTTGGTCTAGTGTTCCTCTGATCAGTAAGTAGTGACCCTCTTTGTCTCTGAATACTTTCTTGAGGTTGAATGCAATTTGGTCTGATATAAGAATTGCCATCCCTGATTTTTTTATTTCATTGGCCTGGATAATTGATTTTCATCCTTTTATTCTAAGCCTGTGCCTATCCTGTACTTGTAGGTGTGTTTCTTGTAGGCAGCAAAAATCTGGTTTATGTTTTCTAATCCAGTTCAGTCAGAACTCTTGTAGGCCCCTTTTTCCTTTAGTTAGCTAGGATATTTTTCCCTTGTGATTTTTCTATTTTAATGGTAATCTCAATATTTTATAGTCATTTTTATTGTTTTTCTTGTATATCATTCTTCTGTTTTTCATTCTGGCTGTGTTATTACTGAAAACATCATTGCAACTCATGCTTTTTCCTTCTAAATTTAGTTTATCATCTAAATGTTACCTTTTTTATAGTCAGAAAATATAATTTTTATTGACACGTGCCCTCAAAGCCACAGTAAAAACAAAAATTCCTGTTAAATGAACAATTTTCCTTGTCCCCTTTCCTTTTTTTCTAGCATGGATTAATGTGGTTGCTGAGAAGCAATATCTCAAAATATTTTACAAAATAAATTAAGGGCCATTCAAGGGAAGCTTGAGCTTCTGGAAAAAGCCAGAGTGAGTGCAGGAGGTCTCGAACTGGAGCAGGCGGAAGGCAGAAGGCTGACCTTTCCTGGGTCTGTTTGTATAGTTCAACCCAGCTTTATCACTGATATCCTGTATGTTTCCTCAAACACATTTAGGAGAGATCCCTAAATGTAGAGTCAGGTAACCCCTAAGTACAGCATGGTATAGCAACAAAATCTAACTTAATAAATAAATAATAATAATAATTTAAAAATCTTTATTCTTCCTGTCTTCTTCTAAGAGTGTCAATTTTTCTATAATTCAACAATGATTTTACTGTTCCTCCTGTTTCTGACTTCTGATTTGTGGAACTGAAATCATTCCCAAAAATAATAAATTGTTTTATCTGTTTAGAAAATCAAATATTTCTTGGGTGTCTGTGGTGTTTTTTGGGGGGGACAACACCCGGTGACACTCAGGGGTTACTCCTTGCTATGCACTCAGAATTTGCTCCTGGCTCTGGGGATTATATGGAACTCCAGAGATCAAACCATGGTCCTTCCTGAGTCAGCCACACGCAAAGCAAACGTCCTACAGCTGCCCATCACTCTGGTCCCTCTGAGTATTTTATATAGTACTTCAACTTCCTACTCCTAATAGTTTCCCAAGGAAAGGAAGTTTTCCCAGTTAAAGGAGTGAGAATATTTATTTTGAAATTTCTAAACTTCAAAGCATTAAAAAATTTAAACATACAAGACAGCATTGGTGATATATAGTAAGTTCCATATTTTCCTTACCATTTATTCATGAGCAATATTTAAGGATAAAACTATAAACAGTAAATTGATAAGTTGGGAGCAAGAGAGATAGTACAGGGAGTGCTTGCCTTGCATGAAACAGACTTTATATAAAAAAGCATCCCATATGGTTACCCCCACAATGCCAGGAGTGAGTCCTGAGACCTCAGCCAAATAAAGTATCACTGTGTGATGCCCCAAAACAAAACAAGAAAACAAAACACAATTGGAGAAAAGGTGGTTGCTTTTCTGTGGTTCTCTGTTTGACACACATCTCTGCTCCCACAATTTATACATGCCAACAGTACTGAATAAAGTTTTTCATTGCAGAACATACTATCTCCACCTAAAGAAAAGCAGTTTAATAGCATACAAGCAACTGTATTTTATATGGTTATAATTTATTTCCATTTGTGGACAATAAAACTTGAGCTTGTGTAGTTATTAATTTCTTATTGATATTTCTTTTTGGAGGAAAAAGAAATCAAAACCAGGAATTAGTCATCTTCTGTTCTAGAGATTGCTCTCTAGGATTCCAAACGAATCCCTCTGTTCCACAAGAAGTTTTTTTGTTAGTTTGTTTTTTTGATTTTTGGGTCACACCCGGCAGCACTCAGGGGTTACTCTGGGCTTTTCACTGAGAAATCACTCCTGCCAAGCTCAGGGAACTATGTGGGGAATGCCAAGATTTGAACCCACCATCCTGCATGAAAGGCAAGCACCCTACGCCCATGCGTATCTCTCTGGCCCCCACAAGAAGTTCTAATAGTGACAAAGAATCTGATTAAACTAAACAAATGAACTCACCCAGATCATCTTTAATTCTAGCAATGTTCCAGATATAGTGTAGCCCTCTGTCAAATGCATCAAAGAGATTAAATAATGATGCCTCTGGAAAGACCGAAGAAACTGATCACTGCAGCAATGCTTTCATTCTGAAGGTCATTTGTAGGGGAACAAAAATATGCTGCTTTCCACAACATGTTTTTGACAAAAGATGACATAGAGCTTTGAAAAAAATAGAGATTACCTTTGTGGATATTGAATATATTAACATTTCTCTTTAGGCTTTCTTCCAGGGATAAATTTAATTTAATCTATGCAAAATGCAGAATTTCAATGCATACTTCCAACAACCTTCCTAACTAATTGTTCTTCCCTTTTCTATTACAAAAACTTTACACTAAGAGACGATGAATTAACATTGCTGAGCCTTTCCCTAGTATATAGAATATATATATATTATTAAATTTCTCGCTACTTTTCCTATCAATCAACTATAGAGTTATTTGCCAGCCTCTGAAGTATTCATAAAGATAATAGGATAATTTCTTTAGCTACTTTAAGAAAAAACTACAAACTACAAGTGATAAAACATTAATTTGTAAAACCTGTTTGACTATCAAGAAGTTTTTTTCCAGATACTTATAAAAGGATTTTTAGACCTTTAGAGATAAAAAGTTGTAATAATATAACTGGTCCTTATATATATATTAAAACCATCTAATAATAAAATATTTTAGTCTCATTAATTCAGAAATAAAATTAAATACATTAAAAAATTAAATTGAAGTACTTAATTGCAGAGTAAATCAGGCTTTAACATTAGAAGATATATGTGGGTGTTATGACTTTAGAAATTTAACATTAATTAATTAATGACTAATATGCCACACACAAAAAAGTAATATAGAGCTTATTTCTCAGTGAAGGGATACACAACATGAATCAATGAGCTAAGAAAGTAGGGTCAAGGCAGATTGCAAATAAAAAGTGGGTTACAGGGAACCAGAAGTGATAGTATTGGGGTAGGGCATTCACCCTGTATTCAGCAAACCTGGATTGGAATCCCGGCTCTTCAAGTGGTCCACTGAGACTGCTAGGAGTGATTCCTGAGTGCAGAGCCAGAAGTAAACTGGATGTGGCCCCCCTAAAACAAAACAAAAATAATTTTAAAAAAGGGTTATTGGCTCTTTAGGATTCCCACACCACATGGAAGAATTCAAACCAAAAGACCAGGAGTTTGTTGCTAAATTTCATTCTCTCAGGGGGTGGTCTTAGTCTTAAATTTCATTTAGTCTTAGTCTAAATTTTATTCTCTCCGGGGGTCTTCCTGGGAAGAAGTAATAAGGTGACCTGGGAATCAGGTTATCTCAGGCGATCTGGGAATCTCTTCTAAAGAATTCTAGCTGTGGCAGACATTCAGTGCTACTTGGTGCCCTATGGTGTTATACCTCTGATATTATGGAAGCCTTGTGGTTAATTGATAGCTAAGATTCAAGACATTTATTAAAATGTTAAGACTAGTCTAATATGACTAGTGGTTCTGGGGTCAAGCAATCTAGTTAGGACTACAGTTTGGCTTATCATTAGCATGTCATTGGAGAGCACTTGTATTAGCATGGATTTCAGTTTTAATTAAGGTGAAATCATCATATTTACCCAGAGCATTGCAAAAATATATACATATACACAGGTTTGGCTTAAGAAGAATAGCAGCCCTGTGGATTAAAGGAACCTTGGGCATAAAGTTTCATCTTAAAAAAGTAAATATATATTTCATGAAATTTAAAGACTTCCATCTTGGCTGATTAAATATATAATAAAGATTACAACCATCCAAAACTTTTTCTCTTAAAGCATATGTGAAAAATTACAATAGGCAATTTTATTCTAATTTTTGCTCATTTAAAATATTTTATTTTATTGAAACCATTGTGATTTACAAAATTCTTCAAACTTGGGTAGTTGGTTTTAAGACATACAATGAATCAGGACCAATTCCCTCACCAGTATCAACCTCCCTCAACAAAGTGCATCCAATACCACCACAATCCCTACACCCCGCAAGCCAGTATTACAGGTCCATTTTAAGTTTAGGTTGTGAAAGGTTGGGGCTCTTGATTCTATTGTTGTTTTCTTTGGCTTGGATATTTAGTTCTGTCCTCCTTTTTTTCACAATACTTGTTGTGATCAACGTGAATTACAAGTCTTTCACAGTAATATTTAAATTAAATAGTGACATTGAATTTGGGGTATTCCCACTACCACCACCACCAGTGTTGTCCTCCCTCCAACCCTGTTCCCAGCATCCCCATCATCCTCAGCCCCCCGGATTGCTAGTAAAACTGGTCTCCTCTGTGTATCTTGTTGAAGATTGGGTATCAATTCTGTTGTCACTGACTTTGGGTTTGGTGTTTAAATATGGTCATTTTTACTTATACTCAATGTACATTAGATTGTTTGATTCTGGTACCACTCATTTTCCTCAATTTATGAGGTAGAACATGATGATTCAATTTATGGGGTTCTGTTGAAAAAAGAAACGACAAAAATATATAAAAAACAAAATTAACAAACAAAAAACTGGGAGGAGTCCGTTTACAGGTTATAAATATCAATTTAAAAAGAAGAAAGGGGAAAAAATGAAGAAAATCATACCAAAAAGGGACCAAAAACCCACAAAAAAAAAACAAGAATCAACAACAACAACAACCAAATAGACAAAATACAAAAGAAACAAAAATCAAACAAAAGACCAAAACCAGCAACTTCAAAAAAGAACCACAACAATAAACACAACAACCAAACATTTCAACACCACCAATGGACCTGAGACTACTTGGCCCTTGGCCCCCGTCCTTTTATATTTGTTTTTATCCTCCTCCATTCAGTTTCTATCCTTCTCCTTGCTATATAGTATTCCATTGCATATATGTACCACATGTTCACGATCCACTCAGCTGTTGTTGGACATCTACCATGATTCTGAGTCTTAGCTATTCTGCAGTATATTACTGAGTCTTAGCAGAGTGCTGTAATAAATAGTGGTGTTTATATATCTTTTTGCATATTTTTGTAAGACTAAAATATATTCATTGTGCTAATTAAGTAAATTAAAATTTAAAAGTAGCATGTATTATTTTTAATCTTCAATAAATAATATTTATAGTTTTTTCCATGAACAACTATTATCTGTCATATTTAATGGGAAAATGTCTATATTAATGGTGTGCAAATTTTAAAATAATGATACTTTCTGTCAAAAACATAATATATAGACTAATTAAGGGCATGTCTTGAAGCAGATTGTTACCTCTGGAAATGTTGATTGACGAGAAGCATCTCAGGGATGGCATCTGAGCTTTTAAAAAAAAAAGTCCTGAGTATTAGTGAAGGCTGTTTGAGCTCAGAAAATGTCTGAGCTATGTAGCTGGCTCTGAGCTCAGGCATCACTTTTGGCAGGTTTAGGAGACCAAATAATGTGCACAGAATCAAACCCGTGTAGGCTTTCTGTAAGGAGAGCACCCTACTCGTTGTACTATTTTCTGGCCCTGAGCACATATTTGTACATGCATTTATTTTTAGCTTCTCCCAAACTCCTAGAAAACCATGTCAAGAAAAAATTAAATATTAAAAGAGCATTTAACAGATGCTTAGAAAACAAAATCATCATGCTGTTTTTCAATCATAGGATTCAGTCTCTGATATGGGTTAAACTGTACCTTGCCAGGCACTTTCCTGACACACACACCAAATGAAGAAACTTTGAAACCTTAAACCTAGTAATAAAGTTTATTGTATTAAACTAAATTTTGACTGGGCATGACCCTCCTCTTTGAGAATAGTGTCCATTCATGAAGAAACAATGCAATAGAATGCACAGTGAGAAAACTATAAAAAGTCACCCAGTGTACTGGTGTGTCAGTGGGGATGGACCGGAGTGATAAATCTGCAAGCACAGAGATGCCCACTACTGCCAGAAACCCCACATTTTAGGATACATACATGAAATAGATTTCTGCTGATTCTTAGAGAGAACTAGGCCCTGTTTGTTTTCAGATTTCACACTTCTAATCTCCAGTACTGCAAATGGGAAAGAAGTGCTTGGGTTTTTTGTTGTTGTTGTTTTCTTTTGTTTTGTGGGCTATACCCGGTGACGCTCAGGGGTTACTCCTAGCTATGCACTCAAATCACTCCTGGCTTAGGGGGCCATATGGACCCTGGGGGATCGAACCGCAGTCACCGCACATGCCATATCTCCAACCCCAGGTGAATGAATCTGAGTCAGAGTAGCACATAAAATAACCCAAACCAGGTTGAGGGTAAAACACATGGAACTTGGCAGTTTTCTACCTCATGGAAAGCCTGCCAGTACAGCGACAACCCCTGGGTGGGGCAGTAAATACAGATAGCATCCTGAGCCAGTGCCACCCACATTTACAAGGAAGACAATCTCTGTTTGGGGGTAAATTCAAGTTATAAACAAACATACAAAAAACCATGGACGATCTTTGTTTTGGGTAAAATAAGGTGTAACCTAACACCCACACAAAGGCTTCTGGGAAACACATGGAATGCCCATCCAAGCTAAAGTCACTCTGGTAGCAAAAAATCAGTGGCAGCATTTTTAATAAGAATTTTAGCAGTTTGGCAGACATTTAGAGATGGTGAATGAGGCAAAACCATATCCTTTAGTAGTATTTGAAGAATAGATAACTAACTCATTAAGCCACAAGTGTTGAGAAAAGTTAAATGACTCACGACTAGCTAGTATTTAGAGGAGACACAAACAAGGGCGTTCTCATAATATACCTGGTTCATTACAGAAATCAACTTTGGTAATTTACTAAATTTCAATAACTTTTGAGTTTTAGTAAACTTTTCCCATTGCTCAATTAAGTAATAACTGAAAACTGGACAGTAGATACTGATCATCTCAATTTATCAACCTGAACAAAACAAAACGACCCTCTATTTTTCTACATTACAGCTTTTGAATCACATTTTTACAGTTTAGATTATATTACTTTCTTCATGGTATAGTGCTCAATATTATCACCCCAAAAGAAAGCTTTGTCGAAGGTCTTGAGCAAAAGAAATAGCCCAGGGGCCAGAGCCACAGCACAGCGGTTAGGGCCTTCACCTTGCAACTCGGCCAACACCTGATAGGACCCCAGTTTAATTTCCGGCATCCCATATGGTCCCCAGAAGCCTGCAAAGAGTGATTTCTGAGCCCAGAGCCAGGAGTAATCCCTGAGTGCTGCCTGGCATGACCCCTCCCCCCCAAATAAGAAAAAAAAGAAATAGCTCAAAAAGTCAAAACATGTTCTTGAATGTAAGAAGACCCAAATTTATATACAGGTGCATGTGGTTATCAGCACTGTCAGGAAGTAAACCTACCACCTTCTCTAATTCAAGGTAGTTGAAAATAACCCCTGGGGATAACTAGGGTTAGCCCGCAAGAAACAAATTAGAAAGCCTTTCTAATAAGTATATCATGTGGCACATCTCAAAATCTCAAAAGTTAGTAATAGTCCTGCTTCTTAGTTTCACCAGTAATCTTTTGTTTATTTGCGTGTATTTTGGGGTCAAGGGCAGACTTAGTGGTGCTCAAGAAATACCTCTGGCTCTTTATTCAGAATTTACTCTTGGCAGATTCTGTAGGTCATATATGATACCAGGGATTGGACCTAGGTCAACAATGTGCAAGGAAAATTTTATCTCCCACTGTGATATCCTTCTGGGACCCCATTACCATTAATCTTGGAAGGAAATGTAACCAAGCCAAGCTCTCATTATAAAGACCCAATTCTAGAGATCCTAGAGTTCCTGGAGCATGACCACAGAGGTGTCTATGTGACATCTTCAGATTAAACAATACTGACCATGCAGTAGGAGCACACAAAATTAGACAAAAAATTAGCATGGAAGCCAATTAAGCTCAATAAATTATAATAAATATGAACACTCAAAAGCAACAACTCATTAAATCCTTTAATGACTTTATTGACACCCCTCCCTGAGAAATAACAGTTTATAAAAACTTTCTTTTATTGAATAATTTCAATAATTCCAGTTAACCATTATATTATAACAAGCAATACAGATTAAACTGGTTTTTTTTTTTGTCTGTTAAGGGGATGTACATAAATGGGAGGGAAACTGGAAACAATGTGGAGGGAACATTACAATCATAATCTATAATCTATTTGATATTAGAGTATTGAATACCAAAACAACTGTGTAATGAATGACTTTATAAAACTAAAGTAGTTAAATAAAAATTTAAAAATATGTGTATGGGGGCCGGGGCGGTGGCGCTGGAGGTAAGGTGCCTGCCTTAGCCTGCGCTAGCCTAGGATGGACCGCAGTTCGTTCCCCCGGCATCCCATATGGTCCCCCAAGAAGCCAGGAGCAACTTCTGAGCACATAGCCAGCAGTAACCCACTGAGCGTCACAGGGGTGTGGCCCAAAAACCAAAAAAAAAAAATATGTGTATGGAGTGATCCAAATAAATTGTGAAAAAAATTAATGTAAGGGGGAAATAAGATACACTAATGAGGCCCTATTCTTTACGTAACAAAAGCAAGGGGAAAGTTCCATTATAAATTTAGTCAAATTTCTTATTATTAACTTCAATGTTTTATCCAAATTATTCAGAATAGAGAGTGAATGACACTTGTTTGAAGGTATCAATGAATAAGCAACAATATTTTATTGAATCAAAAAGTGTTTTAAAGAGAATATAAAGGCCACAGCAAGAAAGCTACACCAGGTTTTGATCCCCAAATACAAGATTTAAAATTCTAATTGAGATAGTACAAGGAGGAAACCACAGATAGCACAGGCTGCATAAATAGTACTGAACAGTCAATTCATGTTCTATTATTGGATCTTCTGAGAAAGTGACAGCACTATTTCCTGAGCACTGCCTGGAGCCAAAACACCAAACCCTTCTGCTACCGCACCCAAAGAAAGAAACAGGTTTAATAAATATTCAGTGTCCTTGTTTTAATAAGACTGGAGGCTATCCAGGGAAGTTGCTGTTACTCCGCTGTAAAGAGGTGCATTTTAAATCCTACTCTTGGGCCTGTCCTTTATTGAACACTCCTAATAGTCTTGACTAGTAAAAAAGAAAAAAACACTGTGACATTATTTGTTCAAAGATATCAATGCTACACTTTTGTGTTATAGGCATAATATGCATATATTTTAAGCAGAAAATATGCTCCCCTATAAAACAAGAATTAAATTCGCCAAAATTACCTTACAAATTTAATCAGTTTATATATTACCTTCAAGATTTATGAAATTATTTTTTCAATTGTTTAATTCTTATCAAGAAGCTTCATGTTTCTCTGTATCTATCTTTACTCCATCAGGAATTGATACCATTCGTCTATAGTATAATAAGCAATTTCTAGCTGACCAAGTAGCCTATCCCATTAGTATTTGTAGTTTAAATTACAGTACATTGTTTTGTATGATCATATGCAGCTGCTTGAATTTGGAAGAGATTTTTTTTAAAGAACATAGGCATTTTCCCAGGTCAACTTAAATACTACTCACTGAATTAAAATTCCAGAAGGATCAGTACAAAATAAACTATTCTTCATTAAAGAATAAGAATATGAATCGGGAAGCTAGTATAATTAAAATGACAATATTTTACAAAATACTGACTTTATAGATTCATTGCAGTTTATACTAAGGATACTACAACATTTTCAAAGAAATAGATTAACAATTCTAAAATTTACATGAAAAATTAAACATCATGGATAGTTAAACCAAGCCTAAGGAGAAAAAGGGAAGGGGGGCATCACTTTCCCCAAATATTTTTTTATATTTTATTTAAGCACCTTGATTACATACATGCTTGTGTTTGGGTTTCAGTCATGTAAAGAACACCACACATCACCAGTGCAACATTCCCATCACCAAGGTTCCAAATCTCCCTCCTCCCCACCCAACCCCCGCCTGTACTCTAGACAGGCTTTCTATTTCCCTCATACCTTCTCATTATTAGGTTAGTTACAAATGTAGTTATTTCTCTAAACTCATCACTCTTTGTGGTGAGCTCCATGAGGTGAGCTGTAACTTCCAGCCCTCCCCTCTGATGTGTCTAAAAATTATTATTGCAAGAATGTCTTTCATTTCTCTTAAAACCCATACATGAGTGACATCATTCTGTGTCTTTCTCTCTCTGACCTATTTCACTCAGCATAATAGATTCCATGTACATCCATGTATAGGAAAATTTCATGACTTTATCTCTCCTGACAGCTGCATAATATTGCATTGTGTATATGTACCACAGTTTCTTTAGTCGTTCGTCTGTTGAAGGGCATCTTGGTTGTTTCCAGAGTCTTACTATGGTAAATAATGCTGCAATGAATATAGGTGTAAGGAAGGGGTTTTAGTATTGTATGTTTGTGTTCCTAGGGTATATTCCTAGGAGTGGTATAGCTGGATCGTAGGGGAGCTCTATTTCCAGTTTTTGGAGGAATCTCCATATTGCTTTCCATAAAGGTTGAACTAGATGGCATTCCCACCAGCAATGGATAAGAGTTCCTTTCTCTCCACATCCCCGCCAACACTGTTTGTTCTCATTCTTTGTGATGTCTGCCAATCTGTGGTGTGAGGTGGTACCTCATAGTTGTTTTGATTTGCATCTCCCTGATGATTAGTGACGTGGAGCATTTTCTCATTGTCTTTTGGCCATTTGTATTTCTTCTTTGTCAAATTGTCTGTCAATTTCTTCTCCCCATTTTTTGATGGGATTAGATGTTTTTTTTCTTGTAAAGTTCTGTCAGTGACTTGTATAATTTGGAGATTAGCCCTTTATCTGATGGGTATTGGGTGAATAGTTTCTCCCACTCAGTGGGTGTCTCTTGTATCCTGGGCACTATTTCCTTTGAGGTGCAGAAGCTTCTCAGTTTAATATATTAGCATCTGTTAATCTCTGCTTTCACTTGCTTGGAGAGTGCAGTTTCCTCCTTGAAGATGCCTGAGTTCTCAATGTCCTGGAGTGTATTTGCCTACATGTTGTTCTATATATCTTATGGTTTCAAGTCTGATATCGAGATCTTTAATCCTTTGATGTTAACTGGGGGTCTAATTTCAATTTTTTGCAAGTGGCTAGCCAGTTGTGGCCAACACCACTTGTTGAATAGGCTTTCTTTGCTACATTTAGGATTTCTTGCTCCTTATATCAAAAATTAGATGATTAAATGTCTGGGTAACATTCTCTGAGCTATTCAACTCTATTCCACTGATCTGAGGGGCTCTCTTTAATCCAATACCATCTATTTTGATAAGCTATTGCTTTGTAGTAAAGTTAAAGTTGGGGAAAGTAATTCCTCCTATATTCTTTTCCCCAATGATTGCTTTAGCTATTCTAGGGCAGTGGTCGGCAACCTGTGGCTTGTGGATCCACATGTGGGTTTTACACTTTTATTTTGGGCTCTTCTGTGTGCCAGGCAGCTGCTTCTGTATTCAGAACTCTGCTCCTAGCCTCTGTCAGTGTGCACCCTGTGTGCAGCCCTGATGATAACCCAGTATCAGACCCTAAAAACAAAGGTGTTCCCCCAAGGGTCATCCTTTCTTTAACCCTCTTCCTTTGATATGTAAATGTCCACTGTATATGTACTATTTGTCTCTCTCTCTTGACCGAAAGCCTCCTGGTATTGGGAATTGGTTTTAATAAAGAAAGAGGTGTTCTAGCTTTTTGAGCTCGAGGCAGAGAGTACATGTAAAGTCATGGACTCCATGATCATCCTTTCCTGGCTAGCTTGGTTTATTATTTCTTTCCTGCTACCCTGCTTCTTCAGACCAGGTTTAGGGGGGGTTTAGAAATACAGTGCCTGGAGTGATCTTAAAACTCATATTTTATTTTGCACATGAGTGGCATCTTTCATGAAGGGATTCCCAACCCAGAGTTTTCTTTCTGTGGATTCTCATGTTCAGAGTACTCAGGATTTAAAGTTGTGGAACTAATGCCCTTAAATGCTGTTTTTTTATATTGATTATGACTTCCTGCATAATATAAGTGCCAATCAGAATTTTTTTGCAAGATTGAAAACATTTTAATATCTCATTCTCAGACACAGCTATCCCAGAATCATTTCTTTTTTGAAACACATCCATCTTATGTCTCACTGTAAAAACTACTTGTGAAACTCCCTTACAGAGAAATATTAAATTCATAGAGAAAATGAACAATATCTGCCAAATACTCAAGCTTAGGCTACCCATAGTCCTTGTCCAACTGGGCTGTACAAAAGTCAGGAATTCTGCTCTCACAGGAACTGTACTACTTTTTCCTTCTTGCCAACAAGGTGAGAGAGCACCCTTCCCCTGAACAGCCAATTCACTTCTTCATTCACAGTTGTGAATTTCACAAATTATCTTTACTGTGTCATCTGTAACAGAGTTTTGTTCAGCAGGAGATTTTTTGAATCCAGTCTATCATACAATGAGTGGATACAATGTACGGGTGTGCAACTTCTGTTTCTTGTGACTACACAAAAACACTGATTCATGCACAGTGCATCATCTGTACATACATCCACACATGAGATTATTATTCTGAGTGAAATGAGTCAGAAGGAGAGGTATAGATACAGAATAATCATTTGTAGCATATAAAAATAATAAATGGCAATATGGTAATAATATCTAGAGAAAATAAGGATGAGGGGCAGGAGAACTAGGCCATGATAGGAAGCTTGCCATAAAAAGTGGTGAGTTCAGTTAGAATAGAGAAAGGTATATTATGACATTGACAGTTGAAACATATCACTCTGGACAAGAACTGGATGCTGAAAATGGATAAGTGACATGCATGGTACCCTTTAATTAACAATATTGCAAACCACGGTGTCATAAAAAAGTTTTGCAAGCCTCAGTGTCATAAAGGAAAAGAAAAATAGAGAGAAAAAAGCAAAATGCCTGCCCCTGACGTAGACAGAGGAGCATGAAGGGGAAGGAATTAAGGGATTTTGGTGGTGGGAAAGTGCACTGGTAAAGGGTGCTGTACATTCTAAGATTGAAACTCAAGTATGAATAATTTTGTAATAAATATGCTTAAATAAAAATTATTTTAATATGTTTCAGGCTCTCTATCATAATTCCTTTATGATATATCATATGCCTTTAACAAAGTGCCATTTTTTGTGTGTATTTTAGTTTGGTTCCTTGCAGTACACACTAAAGTGTCAATAGATTTTTTTCCTTTCAGTGAAATTCTACTTTTCTCTGGAACACTGTCCTTGCTTTTAAAGATTCTTAAAAACTTTTCCTCTTCTACCTATTTCATCTCCATATTGTAAGGTTTCAAATTTTCAGCACCTTTTAATTATCAAGAGGAAACGTTTTGAAACGTTTTGCTTGTTTATTATCAGAAATCAAAGCATTTTTCCTCGAGAAGGGTGTTCACTATCCAGTGGATTCAAAAACTGTATTTCATGGTGGATGTTACTTCACATCTAAATCAGCTTAATTTTAAACTACAGGGGAGAGGAAACACAAGTTTTTCGATGGTAGAAGAAGTTATTTCATTTGAAAACAAATTATGTTTTTGCTCAAGATTTTGACAGTGAAACTTTGATTCACCTTCCAAGCCTGCTGAAACATCACCAAGAAAATAATTCTGATACTGACATTACCTATTTTAAAACCGCACTTTTAAATGTGAGGGAAGCTTTTCTCAAGAGGTTTCAGGATTTTAGAAACAGCAAAGCGACGTTGGCCTCTGTTAAAAAAAACCTCTGGATGCCACTGTAAAGGAATTAAATTTTTCTCCCTTTAATATCGACATTGGCAACTTAGAAATGCAATTTCTCGATTTAAAAAACAAAGAACTGTGGAGCTCAGAATTTGTACATCGTTGTGCTAATTTAGAAAGATTGGAGAAACACAAATGTGAACTTAGTTCACAGCACAAGTGGTCTGCTTTGAAATACCTGGAGAAGGAAGATATGTTGATTTTTAACACCTGAAATAGTATTCCTGATTAATATAATCAAATAAAAAAGATAGTGTTTGCTGTTATTTTCTTGTTTGGGTCTACATATGTATGCGAACAAGCATTTTCAGGCATGAATCTTATTAAGAGTAAATTGAGAAATCATCTCATCAATGAGAACCTGGAATCGTGCCTAAAATTAAAAACAACAACATACAAACCTGACTTAAATTAGTCAAGGAAACCAATGTTTACAATAATGTTTGTGAGTTTGTCAGTCATTGTCAGAATGTAATTTTCACTACATTGTAAGGCAAATTTTATGGAATTTAAGGTTATTTATAAATAATACCATTTTAAAGTTTTTGTTTTATTAGTTGTGTTATGTGTATCCTCCCAACCTATGTGGATACTTGCACGCAGAATATTCTCAATAAAACTTATTGAAACTAAAAACAGTGTACCATCCTATGTATTTTCAGTTTTAAAAATGTGGCTCTCAGGGCTGTAGAGACAGCATGGAGGTAAGGCATTTTGCTCTCATGCAGAAGGTCGGTGGTTCGAATTCCGGCATCACATATGGTCCTCTGAGCCTGCCAGGAGTGATTTCTGAGAACAGAGCCAGGAGTAACCCCTGAGTGCTGCCAAAACAAAAGAAACAAACAAAAAAAGCCCCCCCCCAAAAAAAATGTGGCTATCAAAATAAATTTCAATTATGGTTTTGGCGAGATTTGACTGAGCTGAAATAATAAGTTGCCAACCACTGTTCTAGAGTGTTTCGTATTCCAAATAAATTTCAAAAGTGCCTTCTCCACTTATTTGAAGAATATCACAGTATCTTTAGAGGGATCACATTAAATCTGTATAATACTTTGGGGAGTATTGCCATTTTGATTATGTTAATACTGCCAATCCATGAGCAAGGTGTGTGTTTTCATTTCCACGTGTCCTCTCTTATTTCTTGGAGCAGAGTTTTATAGTTTTCTTTGTATAGGTCCTTCACATTTTTAGTCAAGTTGATTCCAGGATATTTGAGTTCGTGTGGCACTATTGTGAATGGGGTTGTTTTCTTAATGTCTATTTCTTCCTTATTACTATTGCTGTATAGAACGGCCAATGATACTTGTGTGTTAATTTTGTAGCCTGCCACATTGCTATATGAGTCTATTGTTTCTAGAAGCTTTTTCGTAGAGTCTTTAGGGTTTTCTAAGTAGAGTATCATGTTATCTGCAAACAGCGAGTACTTCCAGTGCTATGTTGAATAGGAGTGGTGAGAGAGGACAGCCTTGTCTTGTGCCAGAATTTAGAGGGAAGGCTCTAGTGTTTTTCTCCATTGAAGATAATATTTACCACTGGCTTGTGGTTGATAGATTTATGGATTTTAAACCATCCTTGCATTCCTGAGATGAAACCTACTTGATCATCGTAAATGATCTTAATGAGGCATTGAATCTTATTTGTCAGAACTTTGTGGAGGATCTTTACATCTGCATTCATCAGCGATATTGGTTTGTAATTTTTTTTTTGTAAAATCTCTGTCTGCTTTAGGTATCAAGGTGATGTTGGCTTCATAAAACCTATTTGGAAGTGTTCCCATTTTTTTGATTTTATGAAAGAGCCTTGCCAGGACTAGTAGTAGTTCCTCTTGGAAAGTTTGAAAGAATTCATTAGTGAATTCATCTGGGCCTAAGCTTTTGTTTTTGGGCAGCTATTTGATTACCATTTTAATTTATCAATAGTGATGGGGGTGTTTAGATATGCAACATCCTCTTCATTCAACTGTGGAAGACTATAAGAATCCAAGAATTTATCCATTTCTTCCCGGTTCTCATTTTTAGTGGCATAGAGTTTCTCAAAGTAGTTTTCTGATTACCCAAAGAATCTCTGCCATATCATTAGTGATCTCTCTTTTTCATTCCTAATACTATATATAATAATAATGTCAAGTTTCTCTCTCTTTTTCTTTGTTAGTTTTGACAGTGGTCTATCAATCTTGTTTATTTTTTCAAAGAACCAACTTCTGCTTTTGTTTATCTTTTAGATTGCTTTTCAGGTTTCCACTTTATTTATTTCTACTCTCAGCTTTGTTATTTCCTTCTGTCTCCCTATTTTTGGTTTCTTTTGTTGAGCACTTTCCAATTCTATGAGCTGTGTCATTAAGCTGTTCAGATAGGCCCCTTCTTCTTTCCTGATGTGTGCTTGCAAAGCTATAAATTTTCCTCTCAGTACTGCTTTTGCTGTGTCCCATAAGTTCTGATAGTTTGTGTATTTATTATGATTTGTTTCCAGGAAAGTTTTTATTTCATCTCGGACATACTTGTTATTCAATATGAGGCTGTTTAACTTCCAGGTGTTACAGTTTTTCTTCTGTGTCCCTTTGGAATTCACATATAATTTCAGAACCTTGTGGTCAGTGAAGGTAGCCTGCAAAATTTCTATCTTCTTGAAATTATGGAGGTATGTTTTATGTGCCAGCAGGTAGTCTATCTTGGAGAATGTCCCATGTACATTGGAGAAAAATATGTATCCAGGTTTCTGGGGATGTAGTGTCCTATACATATCTACTAGGCCTCATTTTCCATTTCTCTTCTCTCTAGTATATTCTTGTTTGATTTCAGTCTGGTTGACCTATCCAGTGTTGACAAAGCCGTGTTGAGGTCCCCCACAATTATTGTGTTTTTATTGATATTATTTTTCATATTTGTCAACAATTATCTTAAATATTTTGCTGGCCCATCATTCAGTGCATATATGTTTAGGAGAGTGAATTCTTTCTGTTGTACATATCCCTTGATTAATACAAAATGGCTATCTTTGTCCCTTACAAATTTCCTGAGTATAAATTTTGCATCATCTGATATTAGTATGGCCACTCCAGCTTCTTTTTTTTTTTTTTTTTTTTTTTTGGTTTTTGGGTCACACCCGGCTGTGCTCAGGGGTTACTCCTGGCTGTCTGCTCAGAAATAGCTCCTGGCAGGCACGGGGGACCATATGGGACACCGGGATTCGAACCAACCACCTTTGGTCCTGGATCGGCTGCTTGCAAGGCAAACACCTCTGTGCTATCTCTCCGGGCCCCACTCCAGCTTCTTATGAGTGTTGTTTGCTTGGATAATTTTTCTCCAGCTTTTTTTTTTTTGAGTTGATTATTGTTCTGATTATTCAGGTGCATTTCTTGTAGATAGCAGAAGGCTGGATTGAGTTTTTTTTTTAAAATACATTTAGCTAATCTGTGTCTCTTAACTGGTGCATTGACATTGAGAGAAAGAATTGTCCTGGGATGTAATGCCACCTTTATTTTGAAATTTTTTGTGTCTTTTGGTTAATCATGTCTTAATTTAGGTCTTTCAATTTTTCTCTTAAGACTGATTTTCAGTTTTTAAAGTTTCTGAGCTTTTGTTTGTCTGTCAAACCATGTATTTTTCTGTAAAGCCTGAAAGTGAGTTTTGCTGGGTGCAGTATTCTAGGCAAAGCATTTATTTCATTGAGTTTTGTCACTATGTCACACCAAGGCTTTCTGGCCTTGAGTGTTTCTGGTGACAAGTCTGCTGTAAATCTCAAGGATGTTCCCTTGATTGTAGTTTCTCTTTTTGATCTCGCTACTTTCAGAATTCTGTCTCTATCTGTGGGATTCGTCATTGTGACTAGGATGTTTCTTGGGGTATTTTTTCTGGGGTCTCTTTTGGTTGGTACTCTTTAGGCATGCAGGATTTGATTGCATATATTTTTTAGCTCTGGAATTTTCTCTTTAATGATGTTCTTGACTGTTGATTCTTCCTGGAAATTTTCTTCCTGGGTCTCTGTGATTCCAATGATTCTTAAGTTGTTTCTGTTGAGCTTATCATAGACTTCTATTTTCATCTGTTCCCATTCTTTGACTATTTTTTCATTGTCTGCTTATTTGCTTTAAGGATTTTGTCCAATCTCTCCTGCTGTATGGAGTTGTTATTTATCTCATCTTCCACAGCACCAATTCTATTCTCAGTGTCTGTTAGCCTGTTGGGGGAGTGTATCCATTTTGCCATTAAATTTGTTTACTGAGTTTTTCAGGCCTGTTATTTGACCTATATTTCAGTTTGGAGTTTAGTAATTTCTGTTTTCATATTTTCTTGGTTCTTTATAGTGTTCTGCTCAACTCGATTCATGTTTTCTTTGAGTTATTTGAGCATCTTCCATATTTCTTGTCTAAACTCCTTATCTGAGAGATTGATTAGTTTGTTGGCCATTTTCTGGTTATCAGAATTGTCATCTTCATTCTCTATATCTGATGCTGGCCTGCATTGTTTCCCCATTGTCACACTTGTATTGTGGGCTTTTCTACATGTTGTGGTGGTATTTATTGGCTAAATGATGTGCGCAGCCACGCTCCTCTGACTCCGCCCTTTCAGAGTGGGTCAACTTGCCTCCAAGGAAGGGGAGCCCTCTGTGGATAAAGCCTCACACAGGATCAAATCTTAGGTGTGAGCATGCAGCAGAGAAACAGTCTGGGGAGAGATGCTGGGCTTCAGTGATCCAGCTAGTTCTTAGTGTGATTTTTTGCTTCTTGTTGCAGTGGCATTCTTTCTTTAGAAAGAGCACGTGAGGTACACACATTGATTCCTGCTGGTTTCTGCCAGGAGTCAGAAGGGCACAGAAGCCATCTTGGGCCATGCAGTTTCCAGCTGCCTGAGACTGGATTTTATCAGCATTCCTGCCGGTAATCCTGCCTGCTTCAGAGGTGGGTCACAACGTACACACACTGATTCATGCTGGTTTCTGCCAGTAGTCAGAAGGGTGCAGAAGCCATCTTGGGTCAAGCTGTTTTTAGCTATTTGAAACTGGACTTCATCAGTATTCCTGCCGGTGATCCTGCCTGCTTCAGAGTGAGAGAAAGAATTGAGGAACACTGCTGGAACTCAGATGCCAGCACCATTATTTGCCTGTCATCTGCGCTGTGTTCCATTTTTGGTCTGATTACATCCTGTGTGTAGCTCATCTGGGGACGGCTCACCTTCCCTGGATCCTTCCTTGGAGGTGAGTTACAAGCCCAGAAAGGGTGGAGCCAGAGGGGCATGGAAGCTCTGCTTCGCTTCCTGGCCTTGCACATCATATAGTCAATGAATACAATCAGAACACGAGAAAAATATACAATACAAGTGTGACAATGAGGAAATAATGCAGGCCAGTGCTAGACATAGTGAATGACGATGGCAACTCTGATGACTTGAACATACCAACCAACTAGGTAGTGTCTCAGATAAGGAGTTTAGAGTCGCAATATGGAAGATGTTCAAATAACTCAAAGAAAGTATAGAAGAGAACACTAATAAGAATCAAGAGAATATGAAGATATAAATCAGAAAACTCCAAAATAAATTTCAGGTAAATAACAGGTCTGAAAAACTCAGTAGATGAATTGAAGAAAAACATGGTTGAGATTTTCCATGGGTAAAAAGCAACTGAGGATAGAATTAGTACACTGGAAGATGAGATGAATAACAACTTTATACAGCAGAAGAAACTGGAAAGAAAGCCTTAAAGCAAACAATCAAACAATGAAAAAATTACTCAAAGAATGGGAACAGATGAAAATAGAAGACTATGATAAGCTCAACAGAAACAACTTATGAATCATTGAAGTCACAGAGACCCAGGAAGAAAATCTCCAGGAAAAATAAACAGTCAAGAGCATCATTAAAGAGAAACTACCAGAGCTAATGAATACATGCAATCAAATCCTGCATGCCCGAAGAGTACCAATAAAAAGAGACCTCAGAAAAAACACCCCAAGACACATCCTAGTAATAATGACGAATTCCACAGATAGAGACAGAATTCTGAAAGCAGCAAGATTGAAAAGAGAAAATACACTCAAGGGAACATCCTTGAGATTTACCATAGTCCTGTCACTGGAAACACTCAAGACCAGAAGGCAGTGGTGTGACATAGTGACAAAACTCAATGAAATAAATGCTTCGCCTAGAATACTAAACACCCAGCAAAACTCAATTTTAGGTTTGAAGGAACAATACATGGTTTCACAGACTAGGAAAAGCTCAGAAACTTTACAGACTCAAAAGCATACTTAAAAGAAAAACTGAACAGCCTATTTTAAGACAAAACTGACCAACAGACACAACAAACTTTGATATAAAGATGGCACTAACTCCCAGGACAATTCTTTCTCTCAATGTCAGTGGACTAAGTGCACCAGTTAAGAGACACAGAGTGGCTAAATGGATCAAAAAACTCAATTCAACCTTCTGCTGCCTACAAGAAATGCACCTAAATAGTCAGAACAAACATAGACTCAAAATAAAAGACTGGAGGAAAATCATCCAAGCAAACATCACCCATAAAAAAGCTGGAGTGGCCATACTAATATCAGATGATGCAAACTTGATACTTAGGAAAGTTGTAAGGGACAAAGTTGGATATTTTGTATCAATCAAGGGATATGTACAGAAGGAAAAAATTACTCTCCTAATCATATATGCACTGAATGAGGGGCCAGCAAAATATTTAATAAAATTGTTGACAAATCTGAAAAATAATATCAATAAAAACACAATAATTGTGGGAAACGTTAACAGGGCATTGTCAACACTTGACAGGTCAACCAGACTGAAACCCAACAAGAATATACTAGACATGAAAAGAGAAATGGGAGAAAGAGGCCTAGTAGATATATACAGGACACTCCACCCCCAGAAGCCTGTATACACATTCTTCTATAATGTACATGGGACATTCTCCAGGATAGACTACATGCTGGCACATAAAACATACATCCATAATATCAAGTGGATAGAAATTTTGCAAGCTACCTTTGGTAAGCACAAGGCCCTGAAATTATATGTGAACTACAAAGGGACACAGAAGAAAAACTTTAATACATGTAAGTTAAACAGCCTAATACTGAATAACCAGTGATTCGAGATGAAATCAAAGAGAAAATCAAAACCTTCCTAGAGGCAAATAACAATGGAGATACAAACTATCAGAACCTATGGGACACAGCAAAAGCAATACTGAGAGAAAAATTTATACCTTTGCAAGAAATCATCAGGAAAGAAGGGGCATATCTGAATAACTTAATTACGCAGCTCATAGAATTAGAAAGTAGTCAACAAAAGGACCCAAAAATAGGAAGACAGAAGGAAATAACAAAGCTGAGAGTAGAAATCAATGAAGTGGAAACCGAAAGGCAATCCAAAAGATCAACAAAAGCAGAAGTTGGTTCTTTGAAAAAATAAACAAGATTGATAGACCACTGGAAAACTAACAAAGAGAGAGAGAAACTTGATAACTCGTATTAGGAATAAAAAAGGAGAGATCACTACTGATATGGTAGAGATCCAAAGGGTAATCAGAAACTACTTTGAGAAACTCTATGCCACTAAAAATGAAAACCTGGAAGAAATGGATAGATTTTTCGACTCATATTCTTCCACGGTTGAATGAAGAGGATGTAGCATATCTAAACACACCCATCACTATTGAGGAATTAAGACAGGAAATCAAATGTCTGCCCTAAAACAAAAGTCCAGGTCCAGATGGATTAACTAATGAATTCTGTTAAACCTTTCAAGAGGAACTTCTACCAATCCTGGCAAGACTCTTTCATAAAATAGAAAAAACAGGAACACTTCCAGATAGCTTTTATAAGGCCAACATCACCTTGATACCTAAACCAGACAAAGATTCTACCAAAAAAAATTAGAGACTAATATCGCTGATGAATACAGATGCAAAGATCCTCAACAAAATCCTGGCAAATAGGATTCAATGCCTCATTAAGAAGATCATTCACTAGTATAAAGTAGGTTTTATCCCAGGATTGCAAGGCTGGTTTAACATCTGTAAGTCTATCAACATCATACACAATGTCAACAACAAGAAAAATAGAAATCACATGATCATATCAATAGACGTAGAGAAAGCATTTCATAAAGTCCAACACCCATTCTTGATCAAAACTCTCAGCAAGACAGAAATGGAAGGAACCTTTCTCAATATAGTTAAGGTCATCTACCACAAACCAGAGGCAAATATTTTTCTCAATGGAGAAAAACTGAAAGCCTTTTCTCTAAATTCTGTTACAAGATAAGGCTGTCCTCTCTCACCACTCCTATTCAACATAGCACTGGAAGTACTTACTATAGCAATTAGGCAAGAAAAAGATATCAAGGGAAACCAGATAGGAAAGGAAGAAGTCAAGCTCTCACTGTTTGCAGATGACATGATACTCTACTTAGAAAACCCTAAAGTCTCTACAAAAAAGCTTCTAGGAACAATAGACTCATATAGCAAGGTATAGACTCATATAGCAAGGTGTAGACTCATGTAGCAAGGCTACAAAATTAACACACAAAAATCGTTGGCCTTTCTATACACCAATAGTAAGAAGGAAGAAATAGACATTAAGAAAACAACCCCATTCATAATACTGCCACACAAACTCAAATATCTTGGAATCAACTTGACTAAAAATGTGAAGGACCTATACAAAGAAAACTATAAAACTCTGCTCCAGGAAATGAGAGGACACACAGAAATGAAGCACATACCCTGCTCATGGATTGGCAGGATTAACATCATTAAAATGGCAATAATCCCCAAAGCATTGTTCAGATTTAATGTGATCCATCTAAATATATCTGTGACATTCTTCAAAGAAGTGGATCAGGCACTTTTAAAATTCATTTGGAACAATAAACACCCTAGAATAGCTAAAGCAATCATTGAGAAAAAGAATATGGGAGGAATTACTTTTTCCAACTTTAAACTGTACTACAAAGCAATAGTTATCAAAAGAGCATGGTATTGGAATAAGGACCTCAGATCAGTGGAATAGGCTTGAATACTCAGAAAATGTTCCCCAGACATACAATCACCTAATTTTTGATAAAGGAGCAAGAAATCCTAAATGGAGCAAAAAAGCCTCTTCAACAAGTGGTGTTGGCACAACTGTATAGCCACTTGCAAAAAATTGAACTTAGATCCCCAGCTAACATCATGTATGAAGGTTAAATCCAAATGGATGAAAGACCTTGATATCAGACCCCAAACGATAAGATATATAGAACAACACGTAGGTAAAGCACTGCAGGACATTGAGAGTAAAGGCATCTTCAAAGAGGAAATTGCTCTCTCCAAGCAAGTGAAAGCAGAGATTAACAGATGGGAATATATTAAACAGAGAAGCTTCTGCACCTCACTGGAATATCACCCAGGATACAAGAGCCCCCCCACTGAGTGGGAGAAACTATTCACCCAATACCCATCAGACAAGGGGCTAATCTCTAAAATATACAAGGCACTGACCAAACTTTACAAGATAAAAATATTTAATCCCATCAAAAATGGGGAGAAGAAATGGACAGACACTTTGACAAAGAAGACACACAAATGGCCAAAAGACACATGAAAAAATGCTCCACATCACTAATCATCAGGGAGATGCAAATAAAAACAACTAGGAGGTACTACCTCACACCACAGAGATTGTCGCACATCCCAAAGAATGAGAACAAACTGTGTTGGCGGGGATGTGGAGAGAAAGCAACTCTTATCCACTGCTGGTGGGAATGCCGTCTAGTTCAACCTTTATGGAAAGCAATATGGAGATTCCTCTGAGAACTGGAAATCGAACTCCCATACGACCCAGCTATACCATCCTAGGAATATACCCTAGGAACACAAAAATACAATACAAGAATCCGTTCCTTACACCTATATTCATTGCAGCACTATTTACCATATCAAGACTCTGGAAACAGCCAAGATACCCTTCAACAGATGAATATCTAAATGGTACATATACACAATAGAATATTATGCAGCTGTCAGGAGGGATGAAGTCATGAAATTTTCCTATACATGGATGTACATGGAATCTATTATGCTGAGTGAAATAAGTCAGAGAGAGAAAGACACAGAATGGTCTCACTCATCTATGGGTTTTAAGAAAAATGAAAGACATTCTTGCAATAATAACTTTCAGATACAAAAGAGAGAAGGGCTTGAAGTTATAGCTCACCTCATGAAGCTCACCACATTCAGGGATTTGTTTAGTTAGAGAAATAAATAAGTTTTGAACTATCCTAATAATGAGAATGTATGAGGGAAATGGAAAGCCTGTTTAGAGTACAGGCGGGGGTCGGGAGGAGGATTTTGGACATTGGTGATGGGAATGTTGCACTGGTAATGGGTGGTGTTCTTTACATGACTAAAATCCAAACACAACTATGTATGTAATAAAGTTGTTTAAATAAAAAAAAGAAAAGAACAAGCACGCTGCCATGTAGCGAAGTGGAGCTAAGTGCTGTTCTGGAGCCTCTGGGAGAACAAATTTTCTGGGCCATTTTCGGCCCACTCCCAAGAGGTTTAGGAGATAGGACAGGAGACAAGCAGACACAGGCAACACTCCCAGTTTGTCACAGTAGGGCCCCTCTGGGCCAGCATAGATTTTCCCCACCTGACGTCACAAACAGCGGACTTGCCTTCTGTGAAGTACTGCTTATAGCCATTTTCACTTTAGGAAGCAGTCCCTTGGCGTTCGGCCCCTTGGATGAGCCTCTGGGGAGCAAATTTTCTTGGTCCTTTTCGGCCTACTCCTAAGAGGTTTAGGAGACAGGACAGGAGACAAACAGACAAAGGCAGCACTCACAGTTTGTCACAGTCGGGCCCCACTGGGTCGCCATAGATTTTCCCAGCCTGACGTCACAAATGGCCTCATTCCCCAAATTGAAATACTACCTAAAGCTGTAGTCAATGCCATGGTATTGTAATGAAGACAACACTCTGTGTAATGAAATATAATTGAATATACTGAGTCAGATAGTCAGGTGTATGACTTCATATCACTTATTTTTATGTAAGCTCTTTGTATATATTTATATACGTGGAGATTTTATTATAAAATTGTACCCCAGAAATTGTTAAAATAATGCATTTGTGAGGCCGAAGCAGTGGCACAAGTGGTGCGGAGTCTGTTTTGCCCACGCTAGACTAGCACAGACTGCAGTTTGATCTCCCAGCTTCCAACAAGGTTCCCTGAGCCAGGAGCGATCTGCATGCATAGCCAGGAGTAACCCCTGAGTGTCACCTGGTGTGCCCCGCCAAATGCATTTATATGAATCACCATATTTGAATATGAATTCAGATTGAGATAGCTCATGGGGCCAGACCTAAAGTATAAGTATTATGAATGAATAAAAGATCCCCCACAATCACACCCAAGGTTGCCTCCACACCTACTGAGTCATTCCAGTTTTCCTAGAATACAGTATCACTCACTTTGAGAAAGACTGTGAGCTAAGCAATACACAAACTCACTGATTTTGTTTCTAATAGGAGGCCAAAAAGTTCTCTCTTTCCTACTAAAATAGCAATAAAATGCATACTGTTATTTAAAATGCAATGTTTACATACTGTGGCTTCAAAGTTAACTAGAAGAAATGGAATAGCACCAAAATAAGAACAAAATGTACAATTTATTCACAGTATACTCTATCCATAGAGTCAGCCACCAATAGATGTATTTGAAAAAGACACAAGAACAAACAGCAAAGAAAAAGTTCATAATGAAATATGAATGTCGGGCCCAGAGAGATGGCACAGTGGTGTTTGCCTTGCAAGCATCAGATCCAGGACCAAAGGTGGTTGGTTCGATTCTCGGTGTCCCACATGGTCCCCCGTGCCTGCCAGGAGCTATTTCTGAGCAGACAGCCAGGAGTAACCCCTGAGCACCACTGGGTGTGGCCCCACACACACAAAAAAAAAAAAAAAAGAAAGAAAGAAAAATGAATGTCTTCATGCATTTATTTTGAGGGATGGTGGTTGTTGGGGTTTGTTGGTTCAGGAATATTGGAGATAGGCCAAAAACAAGGGGGCACCCTTTATTTAGGGAATATATGAGGATTTCTCTTTTTGATTCTTAGTGGAAGAGGGAGGTAAGTACTGAAAAGCTGGATGGTCACTTGCTAAGTCTGCATTCTGCACGTGCATTCTGAAATGACAGCTACAAAAGCTGAATGTTGGAAACCTATTGCTTTTCTATATGGAATCTGGCCAGTTCTATCAGTACTTATGCCCTAAGACTCATGTTTTCTAGAGTTCAATACCACATATGGCATGCTAAAATCAAACCATAATGATGTAATAGCAGACATAATAGAACCCCTAATCCTTTGTCCCCATTATTCCATTGACATTGTTACTATTTTTCTGGAAAAGAAAAGAAAGGCATGTGTACAAGAGATGATCAATTAAGTTCCAAATGCATTTCCTGGCCATATTCCTTCTTTGCATCATACACCCTCCCACTATCATTCTGCTATTCTAGGTAAATGAGATGCTTGCAATTAAGGCCAATTCTATTAATTATCTTTGGATTTTATCCCCTACAAAGATCTCTCCAAAAACTCTCCTTTTCTTATCACTCATGTTTTTCTTTCTCCTGTTTCATTCCAGGAGCATACTCACATGCACAATTTATTCCATATTAAAAGTTTTACTTTGTGGGCAGGGAGATAGTACAGCAGGCACTATATAAATGATACTTGTGGTGCCAGGTTTGATCCCTGGTTTAGTACAGCAGGTACTATAGTCCAACAGGTACTCTATGGCACTCGTGGTGCCAGAATAAATCCCTCGTTCAATCCCAGGTTTGATCCCTGGTGCCAGGTTCCATCCCTGATTTGAACCTGACTCACAAATATCAGGTAGAAAAATGCTAAACTGTGTCTTTTCTGATATAGCAGTTAATGTTTTACTTGCAGTTTCAATAAAATATCAGAAATATTTCTAATAATCTTTCTAGTGGGAAGCAATAACATAAAATTCTTACTCCTAAATGTAACCAAGGTAAAATTTTATTTAATTCCCTGAGACTTAATAGTTTGCAATTTCTTCCTGTGTAAGTGGACTTTTAAAAGATTACATTTTATGCACAAATTATTATGAAAATTGTCTAGAAATTCAATTATTTACTTCTCTACTCAGACTGACAAAAGTATTTTCCCTTATATTTGTATTTATTCAAACTTCTTCAATTGAAAGTTGGGATAGTTGACAAATAACATTTCTTTATGATAAAGAAAACCCATTCTATGTCTTCTAGACTCCAGTCTTATATTCTTTGGTTATTCTAACTGAATTGGATAGGATTATTGGTTTAACATGCATATGGCTTTTACAAATGGCAAAAGATTTTTAAATAGACTACAATTCTTAGCAAATTTAGCTTGCTGAAAAGAAGGGTCAAAGAGAAGTAAGATTTTTGTCTGCCATTATGTTGTAATGGCTGTGTTCATGGTTTAAATCCCTGGCAATGCAAGATCCCCAAAGCAACAGAATGCTGAGCACAGAGCCAGGAGTAGAACATGAGCACTGTCAAGTGAGATCCAAACCTGTGACCACCAAGAGACTTCATTGAAAATTATAAAGAATTCTACCCATACACTCCTCCACTCCTTTCCATCACAGTTTTATCTATGAATTAATCTTGCTTTAATATTATGCATTTGCATATAATTTGGCTACTTTGCTATAACTGATGAGCCAATAAAGTACAGTATTAGCAACTAAAGTTCAGTTTTATAGCGAAAATTCAAGATTTAGTCTTTGTGTTGTATGATTTTATGTGCTTAAAAATGCAATCTGACTATCATTACTCTATCATTTTTACTATCCAAAAAATCCCATTTTCTTATTTGGCTCTTTCCATTGAATTACTGGCAAGTTTTAATTTTTAATTATTTACATTGTTTAGAATTTTAAAAATGTTCTATGGTTGAAGTCATAAAATGCCATTTTATATTGGCTTCCTGAATTCAGCAATATACTTTTATGTGTCCCTCCATGCCTTTTATTGGCTTTATTGTGCCTTTCTTTTCATGGTTATATAACATTTTACTTTCTGAATGTACAACAGTTTATTTATCCATTTACCTACTGAAGGACATCTTAAGTGCCTCCAATTTTACAGTTTTGAATAAAGCTGCTATCAACGTTCATGTGTGGGCTTTTATGCTAACCTAAATTTTTAATGTCACTGGGATACTACCAAGAAGGATGATTGCAGGATCTCATAATAAGAGCATATTTAATTTGTCTGCCAAAATGACCTCAGCATTTTACTATCCCCCCAACAGTGTTGTTCATATTCTTGCTAGATAGTGGTACTGTTGATGATTAGAATCTTAGACCTTTCAATTGCTGCTGTTGTGCAGTGATATATCATTGTTTTAACTTGCAGCCTCTTAATACGTATGGTGTTTAAAATTCATGTGTGTATTTCTTATAAAGAACACATTTTAATGAATACCTTTTAATGACACTGCCTTATATAAAAATATCTGTCAATCTTTCACAGAAAAAATATATACTGAATTTATTATATTATGTTTACTATTCTTAAAATTTTTCAACGTGCCATCTAAGAAAAGTAATTGTTTAACCATTGACAAAATGTCTTTTTTTTTAAGGGAACCACACCTAGTAATGCTCAAGGTATTATGTTCTATTTTTAGAGATTACTGTTAGTGAGACTCCAGGGAGTCACTATTGTATATTAGATCCAAAGGATCAAACTCAGGTCATCTGCATGCAAAGCATATGGCCTATCGGTTGCAATTCTCACTTCTCCAAATACTAATGATTTAATGAATAAATTTAACACAAAGGAATAATTAATATATTAATTAATATATTCTCAGAATGCATATAAAATCCTGTGTGCCTTTCCATTCTAAAATGCCTTGTCTTATGGAGAAAAATGTGCATATACATATACACTCTTAGAATATACTCAACAAAAATGTGTGTTTTTTTGAAATGTATTTTCTTTGAAAAGAATTTGAAAATGAGAAAGGCAGATCCTGTTGTCGGTGAAGTCAGGTGGGAGAAATCTGGCCCTGCTATGTGATTACCAATTGGGAGAGACTGCATATGTCACCTGTGAGTGTTTCTCTACTGTTCTTGTCCTGAACCTCTCCTAAGTGGGCCAAGAAGGGCTGAGCAAAATCGCTCTCCTAGAGGCTCCAGAAGAGCACTACCACTCTGTTCCACTTTGTTTCAAGGCCATGCACTCTTTCTAACAAATGAACCCACCATTACACGCAGAAAAAATCACATAACAAGTGTGACAATGGGGAAAACTCGCAGGTAAACAACAAGCACAGAGAATGTTTATAGCTTTGATGACCCCAAAATTACCAACCATCTGATTGACATCTTAGATAAGAAGTTTAGAATAGAAATAGGGAGGATCCTCATGGAAATCAAAGAAAACAAAGCCCTAGCTGAACAGAACATAAAGACAGAAATCAGAAAACTCCAAACTAAAATAACAGATCTGAAAAACACGGTAGCTGAACTGAAAAACACAACAGAAAACCTCTCCAGAGGGTAACAACAGCTGAGGACAGAATTAGTGAACTGGAAGATCAAATGCAGAACAACTCTATACAGCAGAAGTGATTGGAAAAGAACCTTAAAGCAAATGATCATACAATGGAAAAGTACTCAAATAATGTTATCATATGAAAAGAAAAGTCTTTGATAAACTCAACAGAAACAACATATGAACCATTGGAGTCCCAAAGGCCCAGGAAGGGAATGCACAGGAAGAACCAACAATCAAAGACATCATCACAGAGAAAATTCCAGAGCTAAGACTGCATGCAAGCAAATTCTGCATGCCTGAAGACTAAAAGGGACTTAAAGAAAAACACTCCAAGACACATCCTAGTCACAATGATGAATCCTACAGATAGAGAGAGAATACTGAAAGCAGCAAGATCAAAAAGGGAAATTACATTCAAAGGAACATCCATAAGATTTACAGCAGACATATCAAAAGAAACTCTCAAGGCAAGAAGACAGTGGTGGAATATTGTGACAAGACTAAATGAAATGGAGGCTTCACCTAGAATACTGCACCCAGCCCATTTCACATTCAGGTATGAAGGAAAGATATATAGCTTCATGGATAAGCAACAGCTCAGAAACTTTACAGATGCAAAACCAGCCTTAAAGGAAAAACCGAAAGGTCTACTTTAAGACAAGACAAACCAAAAGACACACCAAACTTATACACAAAGATTACAGTAAATCCTATGACAATCATCTCCCTCAATGTCAATGGACTAAATGCATCAGTTAAGAAACACGAAATGGCGAAAAGATGAATCCAACTTTTTGCTGCCTATAAAATAAATGCACCTGAATAGTTAGAATAAGCATAGACTCAAAATCAAAGACTTTACAAAAATCATCCAAGCAAACAACACCTTTAAAAAGCTGGGGTGGCCATATTAATATCAGATAACACAAACTTTATACTCAGAAAAGTAGTAAGGGACAAAGATGGACACTTCGTACTAATCAAGGGATAAGTGCAACAGGAATATTTCACACTACTAAACATATATGCACCCAATGAGAGACCAGCTAATTATCTATTACAATTATTGACAAATTAGAAAGAGGACATCAATACTTACACAATAATTGTGGGAGACCTCAACACAGCCTGTAACACATGATAGATCAATCAGACTGAAACCAAACAAAAATATAGTAACCCTGAAAAGAGAAATGGAAGAAAGAAGCCTAGTATATATATATATATATATATATATACACATATATGACACATATATGGCACTTCATACCCAGAAACCTGAATACACATTCTTCTCCAATGTACATGGATCCTTATCCAGGATAAACCACATGCTGGCACATAAAAAATAACTCCATAAAACCAAGAGGATAGAAATTTTGCAGGCTAACTTCGCTGACCACAAGGCTCTGAAATTAGATATGAACTACAAAGGGACACAGAACAACATTAAAACTAGAAATGAAACAGCCTGCTACTGAACAACCAGTTTGTCTGACATGAAATCAAAAAGGAAATCAAAACTTTCCTGGAAACAAATGACAATGAAGACACAAACTATCAGAACCTATTTGACACTGCAAAAGAGGTACTGAGTGGAAAAATTATAGCTTTGCAAGCACACATCAGGAAGAAAGAAGGGCATATCTTAATAGCCTAATGATGCAGCTCATAAAATTATAAAAAGATCAACAAAAGGAACCAAAAATAAGGATACAGAAGGAAATAACACAGCTTAGAGCATGCAAAAAATAATCCAAAAGATCAATGAAAGGAGAAGTTGGTTCTTTGAAAAATAAATGAGATTGATAGACTATTAACAAAACTCACAAAGAGAGAGAAACTTGATAACCCGTATTAAAAATGAAAAGAGGGAGAGCACGACAGGTATTGCAGAAATTCAAAGAGCAATCTGAGACTACTTTGAGAAACTCTATGCGAACATATATGAGAATCTGGAAGAAATGGATGAATTTTTCGACTCCTACAAACTTCAATGGTTGAGTAAGGAATATGTAGCCTATTTAAACATCCCCATCACCATTGAGGAAATGAAGATGGTAAACAAATATCTGCCCAAAAACAAAAGCCCAGGCCCAGATGGATTCTTTCAAATCTTTCAAGAGGAACTACTAACCAATCCTGGCCAGGCTCTTTCATGAAATTAAAAAAACGGGTAGACTTACAAATAGCTTTTATGAAGCCAATATCACCTTGGTACCAAAACCAGACAGTATGCTTCCAAACAAGAAAATTACGAACCAATATCCCTGATGAACACAGATGCAAAAAATCCTCAACAGAATCCTGGCAAGCAGGATTCAGTGCCTCATAAAGAAGGTCATTCACTATGATTAAGTAGGTTTCATTCCCGGTATGTAAGGATGGTTTAACACCCATAAATTAATCAACATAATATACAACATCAACAACAATAAAAATAAAAATCACATAATCATATCAGTAGATGCAGAGAAAGCATTTGGTCAGGTCCAACACCCATTCTTGATAAAAAAAAAACTTTCAGCAAGATTGGAATTAAAGGAACATTTGCGATATAGTAAAAGCCATCTACCACAAGCCAATGGCAAATATTATCTTCAATGGAGAAAAACTAAAAGCCTTTCCTCTAAATTCTGGTACAAGACAGGGCTGTCCTCTTTCACCACTGTTATTCAAAAACAGTACTGGATTTACTTCCTATAATGATTTGGCAAGAAAAAGATATCAAGAGAATCCAGTTAGGAAAGGAAGAAGTCAAACTCCCACTGTTTGCAGATGACATGATACTCTACTTAGAAAACCCTAGACTCTACCAAAAATCTTCTAGAAACAATATTCATATAGTAAAATTTATATAGCAAGGTGGTATGCTACAAAATTAATATAAAAAATAAATGGCCTTCTTATATACCAATAATCATAGGGAAGAAATGGCCATTAAGAAAACAACCCTATTCACATTAGTGCAATACAAACTCAAATATCTTGGAGTCAACTTGACTAAAGACATGAAGGACCTATACAAAGAGAACTATATAACACTGCTACAAGAATTAAGAGAGTAAACTAGGAAATGAAATTGTATACACTGCTCAGGGATTGGCAGGATCAACATCATTAAAATGGTAATACTTCCCAAAGCATTGTGCAAATTTAATGCAATTCCTCTAAAAATACCCATGACATTCTTCAAAGAAGTGGATCAAACACTTTTTGAAATTTATCTACAAACACCCTCGAATAGTTAGAACACTCCTTTGGAAAAGAAATATGGGAGACATCACTTTCCCCAACTTTAAACTGTATTACAAAGCAATAGTTATCAAAACAGCATGGTATTGAAATAAAGACAAATCATCAGATCAGTAATATAAGCTTAAGTACTCAGAGAATGTTCCCCAGACATACAATGACCTAATTTTTGAAAAAAGAGCAAGAAATTTTATTTGTCACCAGGAAAGCCTCTTCAACAAGTGGTGTTGGCACAACTGGTTAGCCAGTTGCAAAAAAGTGAACATAGACCACCAGCTAACATCATGTACGAAGGTAAAATCCTTGATATCAAACCTGAAACCATAAGGCATATAGAATAACATGTAGGTAAAACACTCCATGACACTGAAACTAAAGGCATATATTAATATGGGAATTGGAATGATATGGGAATATATTAAGCTGAGAAGCTTCTGCACCTCAAAGGGAAAAGCGCCCAGGATCCAAGAGCCACCCACTGAGTGGGAAAAACTATTCACCAAATACCCATCAGATAAGGGACTAATCTCCAAAATATACAAGGCACTGACAGAAATTTACAAGATAAAAACATCTAATCCCATCAAAAAATGGGGAGAAGAAATGAACAGAGACTTTGACAAAGAAGAAATACAAATGGCCAAAACACACATGAAAAAATGCTCCACATCACTAATCAACAGGGAGATGCAAATCAAAACAACTATGAGGTACCAACTCACACCCCAGAGATTGGAACACATCACAAAGAATGAGAACAAGCAGTGTTGGTGTGGATGTGGAGAAAAGGAAACTCTTATCCACTGCTGGTGGGAATGCCATCTAGTACAACCTTTATGTAAAGTGATATGGAGATTCCTCCAAAAATTGGAAATCGAGCTCCCATACAATCCAGGTATACAACTCCTAGGAATATACCCTAGGAACACAAAAATACAATAAAAAAAAAATCCCTTCCTTACACCTATATTTATTGCAGCACGACTTACCATAGCAAGACTCTGGAAACAACCAAGATGCCCTTCAACAGACGAATGGCTAAAGAAACTGTGGTACATATACACAATGGAATATTATGCAGCTGTCAGGAGAGATGAAGTCATGAAATTTACCTATACATGAATGTACATGGAATCTACTATGCGGAGTGAAATAAGTCAGAGAGGGAGAGAATGATGCAGAATGGTCTCAGTCATGTATGGGTTTTAAGAAAAATGAAAGACATTCTTGCAATAATAATTTTCAGACAGAAAAGAGAGAAGGGCTGGAAGTTACAGCTCCTGCATGAATATCACTACAAAGAGTGATGAATTTAGTTAGAGAAATAGCTACATTTTGATCTATCCTAATAATGAGAACTTATGAGGGTCATAGAAAGCCTGTCTAGAGTACAGGCGGGGGTTGGATGGGGAGGAGGGAGATTAGGGAACTTGGTGATGGGAATGTTGCACTGGTGATGGGTGGTGTTCTTTACATGACTGAAACCCAAACACAATTATATGTAATTAAGGTGTTTAAATAAAATATATGTAAAGATATAGAGGTGAAAGACCTTACAAAGAAAACTTCAAGACACTGTTTCAAGAAATAAGGAAGTGGAAATATATACGCATAAATCAGTAGGATTAGCATAGTTAAATTATCAATACTTCCAAAATAATTATATAAATTTAATGCAATCCCTATTAAGTTACCCATGGTATTTTTCAAAGAAGTGAGTCAAACTCTCTGGAAAATCATTTGGAAAAATAAACGTCCATAAATAGCTAAAGCAATCCTTGGCCAAAAGAAAAAATAATAAAAGGAATGAATTTACAAAACTTTAAAAATATATATAAAATAGTAGCCATGAAAACAACATGGTATTGAAATAAAGACATACTCTCATTAATTTGAATACTCAGAGATGGACACAGGGGTTTACTATTAATCAGTATTTGATAAAGCAGCAAGAAATAGAGAGTGGATCAATGAAATACTCTTCAACAAGTGATGTTGGGACAACTGTTCATCTCACATGCAAAAAAGTTGAACTCAGAGCTCTCTTTAGCACCATGATTTAAGACCATTTGACAAAGCTTAAATCAAAATGATTTAAAGACTTCCTAGTTCTCTCACTTTTTAATATTCTCATGCTAGTTGTTAGTGTAGTTTTTTTCTTAATAGCATTCACCACTCTGTGTAAGCTTCAAATTGTGTGCTGGTAGTTCTGGCCCTTCCAACCCTTAACTCCATTGTTCTGGGCCTTATTACAATAATATCTTTAATTTTTCTTAAAACCCATAGGTGTGTGAAATTATTCTCTCTCCCTCTGACTTATTTCACTCAACATAATACATCCCATGCACATCCACGTATAGGAAAACTTTATGACTTCATCTACCCTGATGGTTGCATAATTAAGTAGAATTCCGCTCTCAAATACAGGCAGGGGTGGAGGAAGATGGGTGGAATTGGTAGTGGGAATGTTGCACTAAAAGGGGGGTATTTTATTTATTATTAAAACCCAACAACAAACATGCAAACAACTAAAATCATGGTGCTTAAATACAGATTGTATTAAAAGATTAATTAAAGACCTTGATATCAGATTTGAAACCATAAGGAAAAAGAAAGCAGAAAACTCCATGACATTGAAGTTAAAGGAATCATCAAGGGCATAACATTCTTGCCAAGCATCTGGAAACAAAGATAAACAAATGTATTACATTAAACTTAAGAAGCTTCTGTGCCTCAAAGGAAACAGTGAGGAGGAGACAAATACTACCCTCAGAATGGGAGGAAGTATTCACCCATCAGATAAGAGGTTAATATCTGAGATGTTCATGCACTGATTAAACTTAACAAGAACAAAGACTCACCCCACCTGAACATGGGGAGAAGAAATGAACAGTCATTTTCTGAAAGGAATACAGATGGCCAAAAGGTACATAAAAAATGCTCCACATCATTTATTTTCAAGGAGATGAAAATCAAAACAACTATGAGATATCATATGGTCTCACATCACAAAGAACAATAACAGCCAGAACTGGCATAGATACATGGAGAAAAGAACACTCATTCGCTGTTGTTGGTAATGTAGACTGGTCCAGCATTTAAAAAATATGGATATTCCTCAAAGAAATGAGAAATTGAAGTTTCGTATGATTCAGCAATAGCACTAATATTTATATACCCTAGGAACAGAAACACACTATGCAATAATGATCTCTGCATTTCTATTTTCATCACAGCACCATTTACAATAACCAGAATCTGGAAACAACCCAAGTGCCAGAGAACAGATGAGTGGCTAAAGAAACTGTGGTACATCTATGCCATGAAATACTATATAAGTGTTAGGAATAATAAAGCCATGAAATGTGCTTATACATGATGGATATGGCTATTATATTGAATGAAATGAGTTAGAGGGAGAATAGATATATCTTAATCTCACTCATTTTGGGAATAGATAAAATACAGTAACAATTCCTATAGTAACAATATTCAGAAACAAAAGACAGAGAATCAGGAGGACCAGTCCATGGAAGGATGCTTACCACAAGTAGTGGGTCAGTACAGTTAGGGCAGAGATGGGACCACTGTAACAAGGAAAGTTAGAACTGATCATTCTGGACAAAACTATCTGCTTAAAGAGGATAAAGTGATATGCATTAGACATACCCCTCTGTCACACCTCCCTAAATTTTTAGGGAAATTCAGCCCACTAGATGTATCTTTAGATTTTCCTGGTGGGGTAAACTGAAATATTCCCCACAGGAATCCTCAAAAGGCGGCTGTGGACACCTTTTTCCCATGCATGGATGGTTGAGGAATTTCATTAGAGATGCTTGGCATTGCATTTTTAGTTCATTGACTATCTCTCCTTTATAAATCTTAATGGGAAAAATGTGGTCTCTAGTAAATAATTGGCTAAAGAAAATTCCAGCACCAAAAGATTACAATAAAACCCTTTTTAGGACCTTGTAAGTTTTTTTCTTCTTTGCAGCTGAAGTTCTGGCCATTGAAATTAAATTGATAAAAAAAACTATTTGCTTGGTTATGATAATTAATATCTTTAACACCTGTGACTGGCTTACCCCTATAAAAACCTGTCTCGAGAATAAAGTTGTCACACTCCTGCCGGAAGATGTGTTGACCCCACATACTCTGTGTGTGTGGTGATTATTATTTCAAAATTATCCAGGTTGTCCACCCATGCTCCTGCTTTCTTCTCGTGAGGACTTCACCCCCACTAGAACTGCTGGGACACAGGATGCCTGCAGCACAACTCCATTAACAGTAGTGAAAACCACAGTGTCAAAAGGGAGGAAATATAGAGAAAGACAGACAGAAAAAGAGAGAGAGAGAGAGATAGGAAGAGAGACAAGCAAAATATCTGCCCAGAGTCAGGCAGAAGAAAGGGTGAAAGGGAAGCTGGGGACAGTGGTTGCAGAGAATGTATGTCATTCAGTCATTGTATGACTGAAACTCAATTATGAAAAATTTTGTAAACATGGTGCTTAAATAAAGTAATAAGAAAAAGTCAGTGCAAATGATGAAGAATATATTTCTCCCGCCCATCATTAAACCAACAATAGAAAAATTCTCCTGAAAAAAGCGGTGATTCATCTTTGCTGACTAGAACATAAGTTTTATTTAATATATTTGGTTCTGAAAGAAGATAAAAAGAAAATTTATAGTATTTTATAAAATGAATCAAGTTTGTAAATGCGATTATTATTTTATATACAAGGTTTCTATGTCAAACTTGCATTTCTTGTTTATCTGAATATTTGAATACAAATTATTGTTCATTTCCATATCACAGATTCACTTACATAATGCTTTGCATTCACTAATAATAAAGAGCACTCAGCAGGGGAGATACCATAATCATGAAGGTGGTTTTCCCAGGGTGACGCTTATTCATTGCACTCCAGATGTGCTGAGCCCTGTGATTTGCTGAGCCCTTGATTTCCCCAAGTGTGTGAAACTCCACTGCATAATTTGTGGTAGTCAGGACTGCATTAGTGCTCTTTCCAAAAAAAATATAAAAGAAAAGCTAATACTTTGATACAAGATTTGAACACATTGCAGCTAAATGATAAGGAAAAGGTGGCACATTTGTCACTCTGATGAATAAGAACCGTAAACTATGGGAGAGGAAAAAATACTGTATGATAGATATATAACATTAATGTTTTAGAAACAAAAAAATTTAAATGTCTTTTCCTTCTTGGGATTATTAATGCCATAAAGAAACTGGAGCAAATCACTATCTTATATTAGTTTGGGCTTTTGCCTACGAGTATAAAAGAATAAAAGTGAGATTTAATGACTTTTGTGATCACTGTCCTTTTCACACCACAGTATTATACAAAGATCTACTTAATAGACTTGAATTTTTTGCAATAAATGTGAATGTATTGGTAGACATAAATATATATAATAATATTAAAAAGCTTATAAAGCAGCAGTAAATATTTCAAGTTATTGTTTCACAATTTAAAATTTTGTATATCACCATGCTTTACCAAGTTATTTATGATAAGTCATTTCAGCCATTAAATGTTCAAACACCAATCCCACCCCAATGTGACCTTCCCTCTACCATTGACTCCAGTTTCCCATTCACCACCCTAATCTGCTCCTTTACAGACACAAATTTGCTTCATAATGTTTGTTATAAAAAAGCTACTGGAATGACCATGACTACTATCAGTATGGATCTATTTGAAAGAATTATCTCTCTCGATGATTTTACTAAACTCATTGCTGAAGATTTTCTAGTTTGATTTTTGTGTTGGTAGTAGGGCCTTCTTATGTTATTATTTATGCTGCGTGTGGTTCTCTATGTAATTTGGCCATCAGATGTGTTGTGATCTTCTTATTTGGATGACACACCTTGAAAATTTTGAGGTGTCACATGCCACTGTGGGTGCATAGTTCAGGAGCTCTAGATCTGGCTTTGATTTTTTTTATTATGTTCATTCATATTGTCTGCATATTAACCAGAAAGCAACAGAAATTAAATGTAGCATACATAAGGTTTAGCTATACTAAACTCTATTAAACTTAACTATATTCTTTCTGTTGTAATTTAAAACCTTTGCCTCTAGACAACGTTCTCTCCCACACTTCCTTTATAACTTATAACCTTATAACCCTCCTTTATAACTTCTTCCTGGTCTCCCCCCTCCATTTTTAGATTATTGTCCCAAATATGGTCTCTCCTTCTTGGTTCAGTTTGGTCAATGCTTAGGGACAGTTGTACTAAACTTCCTTATCTTTGCCTCTTTACAGCTCAGCACTCCACACCCACTCCCACTTTCCAATTTTACTCTTTTCACTTATTTTAACTAAAACTATCATAAGACGTGGCTACTTTTGCAGCAGCATTGAATTTAAAATACATTGCAAATAAAAATTGAAAAACCATTACAGACACAATATCCTGATATATATATTGCTATTTTTCCACTGTACCAACATAGTATGTTTCTGATGAAATACTCCTGTCGCTGATTTAAGTTTTTACATGGGTACCATGGAAAAATTATTATTAGAAAGGAAAGGAGCTACAGAGAATGAATACTCTCTCCCATCCAAGTACTAACCAGGCCTGACTCTGCTTAGCTTCCGAGATCAGAGGAGATCGGACGTGTTTAGGGTGGTATGGCCATAGACATGAATACTCTCTAATATATAAAAATGTATGAGAACACATAAACCTATGTACAATATACAAAATTGTATGTGTAAGATATAGTATAAAAACAAGAAATAAACACTGTGTGAAAGAGAATTATTTATAAAACTAATTATAGAAATTTATTAGCAATTTATTAGCCAGCTAATGTCAAATTCTAAACTAAAACAAGGTCTATCAAGTTGTAGTTTACTATTTTTCTCCATGATTCCAAGCTATTTTGACTTGACTACTGAATTTAGGGTAAGAAACCTAATGAACAACTTGAAATGGTTCTTTCCTTACCTGACATGGTCAGAAAAGAGAAAAATATCATCGACAGATACAAGGGATGAGGAGACAATTTTAGAGGATGTCTGAGCACTGAGGCAGAAGATGGAGAATGTCCAGGACAGATTACTGGTCACTGGTCATTTCTTATTGGTGATGATCTAAATTTGTTTACAGACAAATCCATGGGAACCCCATGATTCTACCAGATGGTGGTTGGTTTGGTGGAAAAATGATGTCATAATAGGCAGTTTAGAGGTAGGGGCTAGCCAATATGGAGGTTAAATTCTCAATGAGATGACAAGGTAGGGCAGAAAGACAGATCAAGAGAAGCAGGCTGAGAGCTAGGGTGATGGAATCATACAAAACTGATGTAATAGTCCTGCTTTCCTTGAGCTTTTCTGTTAGGAAAATCCTTTTTTATTTTTATTTTTACCATATTGGCTTACATATATTTCACAGTAGTATTTTATGTACATATTAACATTGAATCAAGGGAATACCCATCATCAAATTTGTCCTCCCTCCAATCCCATTCCCTTCCTGCAACCCATATACCCCACCATCACCCCCCGGGATGTTAGAGTAAGTGGTCCCCTCTGTGTCTAGTCTAGCTTACTACTAGTGATCATATATATGTTTGGTCCTGGTACCCTCCCTTGTTTCTCCCTCAATTTGAGAGGCGGAGCTAGATAGTTCGAGTTATGTGGTTTTGTTTGAAGGAAAGAAAAGCAATAGGATGAGGTAAAAAATTAAATAAGTTGAAAATACGTGGAGTCCTTCTAGAGGCTTTCAACCTCAGTTTGAGAGAGGACAGGAAAAAGGTAATTGAAACACCACAACAATACAGAAATGAATGTCAAATAAAACATCCAGTGAGCACTATAGCAACAAATACAAGCACCACACAATAGTCTCGGTCCTGAAATCAAACCATGTCAGAGCGCAAAAAGAAAAAGAGAAAATAAAATAAAATAATAAAATAAAATAAAATAAAATTGGAGACATCAACTTCAATAGCTACACCAAAATAAAGAAGTCAAAATAAATGAATAAATAAATAAATATATATGTATGTATAGATAGATAGATAGATAGATAGATAGATAGATAGATAGATAGATAGATAGATAGATAGATAAAAGGATTATTTTGTGCTTTTTTTTTCTTATTCCCCCTGCATAGGCACAGTAACTATTGGGAACATTATAGAGGGAATTCCCTTGGCCTAAACCTAGGCAAATCATCACTGGTGAGGGTAAACTTCACTGAAGAAATTCTTCCTGATTCAGATTGTGCATAGAATATTCTTGGGGGGTGGCACCCGGTGACTCTTAGCTCCTGGCTCAGGGAACCATATAGAATGCATTTAGGTCCTCCTGGGTCAGCTGCGTGCAAGGCAAATGCCCTACCAATGTGCTATTTCTCCTCCTCCATAGAGTATTCTTTAAAAAAATCATAATTTTCAAGTCTAGAAAATTAAGTGATATGGCAATGATCATTTTAAACGGAGTCTACACCATGAAGTATCATCTAATGTGTCTTTAGTATTCAGGTTCCTTTCCTGAAAGAAAACTGAAAACATGGGCATTTTAAGATAACAGTAAACTAGCTTAAATTGAAAATAAATTGCAATAACATACTCAAAGAATGAACACATTAGCAAGATACTATTGGAATGCAATTTCTTTTTCCACTGGTATCTGTAAACATAAACATTAGATCATATTATATTAACAGGCATAATAAAATGGAAAATGAATGAATTAGAAGATGTGTCAAGACATTATCATAATGATCACTATATGTTGAGTCTAATATAAAATAGCACTGCAATGCTAGACTAGGAAGACTGACATATATCCAAGAACCACTATGAACAAAAAAGGTTAAATAATTATTAAGGCATATTAAAATTAAGATACTAAAAACTTTCTTATAGTGAACAGTATAGTGGACAGTCATGGCTTATAAATGCATTATCTGTAGATAAAAGCTGCTTGTGTGGATAAAAGCATAAGAACATTATTATAGATATCTATTGAACATTGCTCAATCTAAACACCTGTATCCATTTCTTTGAAACTATGATTACAAACAGAATTCTCACAAGCAGTGGAGCTGAGTTCCTTTCGTACCACATCCCCACCAACAGAGGTTTTTCCCAGTATTTTTTGTATGTGCACTGGTGTAAGATGCTCTCACATTGTTGTCTCAATTTTAATCTCTATTGATAAAAGGGATGATGAGCATTTTTTCATGTGTCTATTGGCAATCTGGTGGTTTTCCTTAGAGAAGTGTCTGTTTATTTTCTCTCCCCATTTTTGATGGGGTTTTTAAGTTTTGTGGAGTTAACCTTTGTGTATCCTAAATATCAAACTTTATCTGATGTGCAAAAATTATCAAGCGTTTAATTAGCTTCCTTCTTATTTTAGCCTTTTTTTCTATTTTCATACAGAATTTTTAGTTAGATGCAGTACCGTTTATTTAAGTTTATGCTATTGTTTTTACCATTGGCACCATATATCAAAGAATTTTTTGAGGTCTAAATCTTGGAGAGTTATGCCTGTGTTCCTCAATGAACTGTATAGACTCAGTTTTAATCACAAGGTATTTAATCTGCTTTGAGTTGACTTTTGTCTAACATGTAAATATTAAATCATTGTTTTCTTTTAAGTGCTTGATCAATTATTACAACACAATTTGTTGAGGAGACTGTATTTATTCCATTTCAAATTCTTGACTTTATTTGTCAAATATTAGTTGACCATATATACTTGGCAGTTTATCACTGATATTCTATTCTGACACATCAATCTGAAAAGTTTGTCTTTGTTCCAATAACATGATGTTTTGATTACAATAGCTTTGTAGTAAACTTCAAATTAGGTAATAAGATGCCTCCTATATATTCTTGTTTTTAAATATTGATTAGACTATCCTAAGACATTATGCTTCCACACGAATTTTATAATTTATTGTTTTAAGTACTCTATAATTGATTGTTTTAAGTACTTAAATTGGATTGCATTAAATCTCTATAGTAGTTTAGGTAAGATGGTCATTTTGATGATATTGATTAGTCAAATCCATGACCATGGTATGCTGTTTTATTTCCTTATGTCTTCTTCAATTACTTTTTGAAATATTTGGAAGTTTTCTTGATCTAGATCTCTTACCTCGCATTAGGTTGATTCCTAGGTACTTGTTAGTTTTGTACCCTATTTTAAATGGTATAGACTTCTTTCTCCTCTGAGTCATTATTATTATTAAGAAATGCAGGGCCTGGAGAGACAGCACAGCAGAATTTGACTTTCAAGCAGCCGATCCAGGACCAAAGGTGGTTGGTTCAAATCCCGGTGTCCCACATGGTTCCCCGTGCCTGCCAGGAGCTATTTCTGAGCAGACAGCCAGGAGTAATGCCTGAGCAGCGCCGGGTGTGGCCCAAAAACCAAAAGCCAAAACCTAAAAAAAAAATAAATAAAAAGAAATGCAACTGTCTTGTATATTGACTTTGTATTCTGCCATTTTACTGTATTGATTTATTGTTTTCAGAAATTTTGATATATATATATCATCAAGTTATTTACAAATAAAGCTATTTTTACTTTCTCTTTTTCAATTTGGATTCCTTTAGTTTCTTTATCGTGTGTGATTACTATTTCTAGGACTTTTAAATACTATGTTGAATAAGAGAGGAAACACTCGGGATCCTAGCCTTGCTCCTGACCTTCGTGGAAACGCTTTCAGTTTTTAGCCATTAAGAAAAATGTTGGCTGAGTGATTTTTAATGTTAGTTCATACTATGTTGAGAAAGGGTCCTTTCACACCTAACATGATGAAGTTTTTCATCATGATTGCGTGCTGGACTTTCTACATTGCTTTCTCTGCATCAATAGATATAATCATGTGTTTTTTATCCTTCCTTTTACTAAAGAGCCCTATGGTTTTGATTAGAATAAAATCAATAGTATCCTTTCTTGGCTGTATCTTTGTCAGCTTTGAGAATGACCATAATTTGGGCTTCATAGAAGTTATTAATGACAAGTACCATCTTTTAGAGCTGGCACTTATTGATGTCCGAGCAGTATTAAGGATGTTCCGGAATGGGATTTGTTTCCTGTGGCTGTTGTGAAGAACTGTGTCATTTCTATGTCTGGGATCCAGGGTTCAAGGATGGACGGTTGGTGTCTAATCACCTGGGGCCAAAGTAGGGTTCATGTGACATATTTTCAAGGTGGGAGATGCCCCTGTATTGTAACGAAGTATGAGTTCTTATTTCTAGTGATAAGAGCTCGTTTTTTTATACATAAGTTTTCCTCTTTTTCTAGTGAGCCTTTGCAGGGAGAAATGGTGCTACATTATATTGCCGGTGCATTTGAGGGTGGAAAGAGAAGAAAACAGAAATAGGTCACACACCCAAAAAGATAAATATATATATAATATTTATATATAAATATATATAAAGAAAAAGATTTAAAAAATAAAATAAAAAAGCGATTAAAGAAAAAGAGTGATGCAAGAGACTACCTTACATTTGGGGAAAAGCAGATAAAAAGGTGGTGTAATACAGGTCTTATACTTATGATGGAAGTATAGGTTCCCCCCTTGTCTTTTAGGATTTTCTTGTAGTGTGTGGGTTCCCAGGTGCCTTTTCATCACACAACCTGACCTTCTTGAGAATGGGAAAAGATTTGCGGTAGGGAGGTCTTGGGAAGAGTTCTTGCATTGGGGATACTTTTATAGCTAAGTCCGGTTTCAAGTAAGAGTCCGCATTAGGAAGGGTTAGTAAGGAGGACCATGCAGCATGAGTCAGCAGAGGAGTTGGTTGCCATTTCTTGAAGGGGATGAGGTGTGGGTTTGACTGGTTGTCTCTTTGCTTGGGTGCTGGGTACTGGTTCGTTGGAATAGGAGGTTAGTCTTGATGCCTAATGGGTTAACAACTGAGGGTGAAGAGTGTTAATGATGTGGAAAATCTGGGTGGGATTGAGGGGTGAAGGGATAGTCGGATTACCAAAGGGGAAAAGGGGAAAGTATATGGAAGGGGCAGGAAAGAAGAAAAGAGAAAATCAATTAAAAAGAAAAGGAGAAATAAATAAATAAAAGTAAGTAGTGAGAAGAGAGGAGAAAAGAGCTAGGGAATGCTAGCTTGCCTGACTGTGTTCGATGAGTAGGGCCCGTAGAATAAGTGTGTAGGTCACAATTGCTGATTCGGTGCTCTGGCTGGTCACGTGTTTCAGGTCCTAAAAGAAGGTATAACCTAGAGATAAAGGGTATGTTGAAGAGTTTTATCAGGACATTCTCATAGTGCAAGCTGGGTATGGTATCTCATGTGAGTGAGCCCTGAGAAGCCATCTTAATTTATCCACCCTTTGTATTCATGAATGCCTTTGGACAGGAAAGCAGAGAGGTTATTTTAAATATACTAAGATTAAGGCATTAAAACAAATTGTCATGAAATGTTTCCATTGAAGTCAGTGATTTCCCGTGGTATTCTTTACCTGTAATCCTGTATAAGATCCCTAAGGGATTATTATGGGCCTTTGTAGTAGAAGGCTAATTACATACCTGTTTTCTCTATGCTGCTGTTTCTGTTGTTTCTGGTTTCTTTGTGGTATAATGTGTTGTCAGGAGTTTGTGTTGTACCTCTTTCATGTGTTTTGGGCACTGCTCTCCGGTGTATATTGACTGTTACAGTGTTTGGAGTTTCTACCCTGTTAAACCCTGTTATTTGATTGTTGAGTATTAGTTTTAGATAAGGTGTATGTTCTAGGTGCTTCAGAATAGTGCTATCATTCTGTGTTTGTCTTTTATCTTCTGGCTTAATTCGTTTAACATAATCTGTTCTAGGTCTGTCCATGTTGCTGCAAAGTCTGTGATTGTATCATTTCTGACTGCCATGTAGTATTCCATTGTGTATAGATACCACATCTTAATGATCCATTTATCTGTTGTTGGACATCGAGGTTGGTTCTAAGACTTGGCTATTATACTGAGTGCTGTTATAAATAGTGGTGTGCACACATACTTTGGAATGAATGTCTTTCCAACTTGGGGGTAGATACCTTGGAGAGCAAGTGCTGGGTTAAATGGCAGCTCAATTCTGAGATCTTTGAACACTCTCCAGACTTTTCTCCATAGGTGTTGGACTAGGGGGCATTCCCACCAGCAATGGATGAGAGTCCCTTTTATACCGCATCCCTGCCAACAGAGATTGTTCCCAATAGTTTTGATGTGAGCCAGCCTCATTGTTGTCTTGATTTGGATTTTCCTAATGATGAGTGAAGGTGAGCATGTTTTCATGTGTTTGTTGACCATCTTTCGGTCTTCCTCAATTCCCATCTTTTAAATGATTTGAAATATTCTAAGGATTAATGGTAGTGACTCTTTGAATGTTTGATGAATTTTACTTGTAAACTATTCTGATCCTAGACATTTATTTTTGGTGAGTTTCTTAATTACTATTTCAATTATTTTACCTGTTATTGGCCTAATTAGACTTTTGACTTCCTCCTGATTAAGTGTTGGAAGATGATATTTTTCCAGAATTTTTCCATTTCTATTAGGTTCTAAACTGAGTAATGTTGTTTATAATAAGCTCTCATGATGTCTGTATTTCTTTGTTTTTGTTTATTTTTTGTAAACTAATTTATTTCAATTCTCATCTGACTTATTTGAGTATTTTTCCTTTGTTTTTCCTTTTGAGTCCTGTCAGCAGTTTGTCTCTCTTGCTTATTCTTTCAAAAATCATCTCCTGGTCTCATAAATTTTTAATATATTTATTTAAACACCTTGATTATAAACGTGATTATAGTTGGGTTCTAGTCATGTAAAGAATATCCCCCTTCACTAGTGCAACTTTCCCATCACCAATGTCCCAAATCTCCCTCCTCCCCACACCAAACCTGCCTGTACTCTAGAAAGGCTTCTACTTCTCTCATTCATTCACATTGTTAGCTCACATTGATAGCTCTCCATGTAGATATTTCTCTAAATGTACTCATTACTCTTTGTGGTGAGCTTCATGTCATGAGCTGGACCTTCTAGCCCTCGTCAATATTGTCTCTGGAATCACTGTAAAAATATATTTTTTCTTTTTCTTTGAGAAATTTTTATTTTTACCACAGTGGAAAAAAAAGATTTTACAGTAATATTTTAGGTACATAGTGACATTGAGTCAGGGGTATTCTCACCACCAATGTTGTCTTCACTCCACCCCTGTTCCCAGTATGCATCCCATACCCCATTTTTTGCCCCCAGGGCTGCTAGTATATGTGGTCTCTTCTGTGTCTAGCTTGTAGATTGGGTATCGATTCTGTTTTCATTGGCTTTGGATTTCGTGTTTAAGTTTGATCATTTTTTATTTATACTTGATGATCATATGACTGTTTGATCTTGATACCCTTCCTTATTTCTCAATGTGGTTCAAGTTATGTGGTTCTATTAGAAGAAAAGAAGAAAAATGGGGTGGCAAAAATCAAACAACCAAAAAACGGGAGGAGTCCTTCTAGAGCAGAGGTCTCAAACTCAATTTACCTGGGGACCTCAGGAGGCAAAGTCAAGGTGAGGCAGGGCCGCATAAGGGACTTCACAAAAAAAAAGTCCTCAAACATCATTATTAACAATTTTAATTATTTCTTCTGAACATAAATAGAACATTGAGTGAAGATCATAAACAGTTCTTCTGAACATGGCATTTTTTGCCTATTCCTTGCTGCCAGAGGCTTGACAGCTCTTCTCACAAATCTGAACCACATTTGGCTTTAGAGAGGAAGCAGTTGAGACCCTCAATATGGCTTGAAGCTGATCAAGTCTAGACCTGTACTTTGACTTATTGAAGTTCTATGTGGAGAATAACTTTTCACACAAATACGTGATCCCAAAAAGGCACATGGTGCACTTGAACATTCAGGAAAGCTCAGAGAAGCTGGGGAGCAATTCTCTCAAAAATTGCCCATGCATGTCTGATTTTTCACTGATCTACCTGAACTTGGCTTTCAGATCAGAGTTGCCTTGCAGGTCAATGAGTTCCATTTGAAGCACTGGAAGACATCTTGCACATCAAAGGAAAGGGGGTCCACAACAATTTGGAAAGTGGCTCTGTGCTTTTGAAGTCTGCAAATCTGTGATCAAATTCCTTCTCTAGCTTAAAAATAACATCAACATATTTCTCACCACTGAATGGTATGCCTGCATCCACAAGTTCCTTGAATGCTGGGAAATGGCAAAGGTTTGTCTGAGAGAGCTGGGATTTCCATAATACAAGTTTTGTGGAGAATGCTCTCACGTGGTCATAGGCAACACTGATAAGCTGCCCCAGGCCTTGTAACATATTCTTCAGTACATTCAGCTTTTGTGTGATGTCAGCAAGGAAAGCTAAGTCCATGAGCCATTTGTGATCACTCAACTCAGAAACAGCATTCCCATCCTTCTCCATGAAGGCTTCACTTCTTCTCTCAACTCAAAAAATCTTTTCAGGACATTTTCCCTGCTGAGCCAAGGTACCTCAGTGAATGCTACCTGCTGCAGACGGGTTAGCATTGCTAAGCAGAACCTTTCGAGGGTTTCAGGAACCTTTCATGGGGAAAGAAGCGAGAGTGCGAGTGGACGAAATATAAAATTTGAAATAAATGAGACCACACAAAATACATTGTATGGGGACCCCCGCCCAAGGGACGAGAGACAAATTTATTTTTCAGTTGATGACATTTTATAAGGACAGACTCTGGTATGCAAGGTGTCCTCAAAGAGCAGGAGAGCAGTACAATGGGAAAACAGACCTTAAATTTACATTTTAATAGACTTTTCTTCAGGTGAGAAGGAACTCTGCTGGAGGGCAGTGAAACCAGAAATAGAGATGTTTTTGGTTTAGCAAAAAGCAGGTTTTTCAAGATACCAGGAGGAGAGAGACAGAGATATTCATGATGTTTAAGTAGTAGCCGCAAAATAGATTTTTGGGGGGACGGAAATAATTGTTTACCATCATAGAGCTAGACTTAGAAGAACAAGCTGTTGGCGCCAGGTTATGTGAACTAGCCAGCAGGGGACTTTTAGCAGGCTTTGGTACTGACATTTCTTTGTCTGTAGGAGAGCTGAGGCTGAATTTTTATAGTGGCCAAATAGAGAAGGATGTAATGTTACAGCCATGTTGGAATTACGGCTAATGATCCACGCAAAGGGTCAAATGATTGACTTCGCTAAGCGGGCCTTTTGGCAAATAATTCTTTTAGAGGAAAGCACTGCACCAGGGAAGGAAAAGACCACGTCTGGTGCGTGCTTTCCTTAGATGGGATGTAATAAGTGAAATAGAGCACATCTCCATATTCTGACTCAATTTCATCTAAAACAGCATGGAACCTCTTGTGCTTTAAGCTCCCGGATCTGATTTGGTTGATGCATTTCACATCAGACATCACATTGTCACAGCAGGCATTTACTGCAAAGGGTCTGATGATGGATAATGCAGTGAAGAGAAATGGCCTTCTCTACACCTTCCTCTTAAAGTTTTTTTTTGAACAAGCGCCACCAGTCCATTTTTCCTCCCTGTCATCGATGGAGCTCCATTGATTATTATTCCAACAAACCTCTTACATAGCAAACCTGCATTCTCAGTGGCATCACACAGATGCTGAAATATCTCATTAACGGTGGTCTGGCCATGCATTGGAATTATTATGAGCAGCTTCTCTGTCAATTCAAAATTGCAATTAACACCACGGACATAATTTGTGAGCTGTGCAGTGTCTGTTATATCTGTGCCCTCATCATGATCATCTGAGTATGCATCAAAACATTTGTCTTTCTCACACAGTTGATGATAAATGTCACTTGATGTGTCAGAAATGCGCTCTGCCACAGTGTTAGCAGAAAGGCTGATTTTGCTAAACTGACCTTTCTTTTCCAGACATATTATACTTGCAGCCTGTAACATGCATTTTTAACAAATTCTCCTCTGTGAATGGTTTCCTTGCCTTAGCAATCATCTCACTAGCCATGTAACTAGCTTCGACTGATGCAACATTCTCTTTGGTTGCTTTCTTGAAGAAATCTTGTTGCCTCATTAGACATGCTTTAAGACTGGCAACCCCCTTGGCTCTCTCATTTCCTTGATATTTTGCACATTACTCAGCATGTTTAGTTGAATAATGGCATTTCGAGTTGTATTCCTTGTGCACTACAACTTTCTCTGAGCAATTAAGACATATGGGGATGCCCCTGTACTCAACAAAGAAATACTGCGTCTCCCACTTTTCCTGAAATTGTCTGTGCTTGTCATCAATCTTTATCTTCACTGCAGGCTTTGATGAAGTCATGATGAAGGTATGACAAAATCTAATTCTGTAATAAACTTCTCTCCCTTCTCTCCCTTAGGCCTCCGATAATGCAAGGGACAGTGGGCAGGAGCAGTGGAAATGACATCTGTGCTAGGTGCAAAATATTCGCAGTTATTCACTTTCCAAATATTAGCAATAAGAATTGCATTAGTAAGAAAAAATCACAAAAAATTGCATTTATTAAGCGAATATTCATGAATACTGCAATATTTGAAGGTCAGCCGCGGGCCACAAAATGTACAGAGGGCTGCAAATGGCTTGCAGACTGCAAGTTTGAGAACCCTGTTCTAGAGGCTATAACAATTTAAGAGAAGAAATGGGAAAAGAAAGAAAAACATAACAAGAATACAAAAAAGAAAAAATAACCCTAAAAGTACCATAGCAATAAGCACCACTGCAATAAAGACATTAACAGTTACCATGGTTCTGAGATAAAAACAAGAAAAAGCTCAAAACAAACAACATCAAAAAACCAACAATAATAACAAAAATGTGGTTTTTTTTTGCATAGGCAAAGCATAATTGGGGAGATTGGAAAGAGAGTTCCCTTGGCCTAAGAGATACAGGGTTTCTCCACCCTGAAGTATACTGTCATGGGAATAACCACAGGCTCCATACTTGCTCTTATTCACTCCCCTAGGTACTTTTGTGATGTCTGGGAACTTTCCGTTAAATTATGGAAAATAAAATCTGGCCTCTGTAACTAAAGATTGATGAATCCTATGGTGGAGTCTTTATGGTTCTAGATGTTCTGTTCTTTCACTGTTGCTTTAATCAGTTTTCTGTAGTTGATGGTCTTGATTTTTGTACCAATCCTTGTACGAAGACTAGGATAGGGCCTTTCATTACGTTTCCAGAAATTCCGCTCAGTTGCAGTTGTCTCAGTCAGGCCTCTGGAATTAGAGATCTTGGTTGTTGTACAGGTAGTAGGCCAAAGCTTATACTAGTTTTTTTTTTTTTTTTTTTTTTTTTTTAAATTAGTACCAGAATAGTTCTGCCCAGTCATGGTTTTCAGTCAGTCTTAATTTTTTATGTTTTTTTTTTGATGTCTCTGAAAAATATTTATCCCAGTTTTATCACATTGTTTGCATATTTGTTCTGATTTCCTGGCCATATTTAAATGTTCACATTCTTCTTCAATGTTATGAATTTATTTGATAGGAACTCTTTCTATTGATCACTTGCATGTTTTAGTACATTTATTTTCTTGATATCTTATGTTTGCATATTTTTGGAAAGAGAACACATAATTCAGAAAAAGAATTACAAGGAGAAATATGTTAAATTTTTATTCTATTATACTATACTTGACTGAGTTTCTTTAAAGTACTGTCAATATAAATTGCTTGTTATTTTCTGAAACTAATCAGTTCTAAACAGCACTCAAACAATTTTCAAATTTCCCCTGTGTAGGGCACCGAAAATGGTACTTAACTTTTATATTTAGTAGCAGACACAAAATGTATTAATGTTTCTGTGTTATTTTTAATAAATGGATAAAGAATATAGTTTGATAGATTAATTTTCACTTTTACCAGAAAACTAAGATGCTTTATGTCATGATATTATATGCTAGAAAAGTGTTTGGGGGAAATTTTTTGGTATACACCTGGTTGTGGTAGGAGATCACTCCTGTAAGGTGCTAGGGATTATCTATGGTACTAGTGATCAAACTTGAGTTAGCCACATGCATGGCTAAAACACTCTGAACCCTGCAGGAACAACATTTTACCCAAGAGAATCTATTAATTTTTTATTTGTTTTTGTTATCAAGGCATACATTGATTATTTTTAGATTACCTATAAAAATTTATAATCTTGAGAGATGGGTAGGTTGGCTTCTTACATTCAGCTGAATTGTGTTCAATCTTCAGTACCCAATATGGTCTCATAAGCACTGGCAGTAGTGATTACTGAGTTCAGAGCCAGGATCTAAAAATAAAAACAACAAAATCATAACAAAACAATCTTAAACATATAATGCATATAGATATTGGATGTAGTTCTTTTAAAATAACAGAATTCACCTATAAAGTTTTAGCAATAATTTATCCATTTGGCAGCAATAGCATTATTGGTAACTGATATATCAAAATTCTACAAACATGAGGTATGCATTAAAAAGTAGAAAACTGGTAGTTACTTTAGGTTAGAAAGGGAATATTCATTATTTTAAAAAATTATATAAAATATAAATGACTTTTAAATCTACCCTGTAGCAAAATATGATATCAATGACAGAATGATAAGCAGAAATTTTTAATATCTTTATTTAAATACTTTGCTTACAAATATGATTGTAGTTAGGTTTCAGTCTGTTGACTATTTCATTTTATGTATCTTAGGTGAATGTTTTCAGTTTTCAATTGTCTGAATTTTGAGGCCACATCTCATAGGACTTAAGATTTAGTCCTACCTCTATACTCAAGGATTAATCCTAGACAGCCTGGGGAACTTTATGGGGTTCTGGGGATTGAATATGGATCAGCAGCAAGCAAGAGAAGTGCTCTACCAGTTGTACAATTGCTCTGCTTTGATCAGACACCAATCTATGTTTAAAAGTACAAAGCTTAATTTCATATACTCCATATGTTTTAGAGCTAATGATTCAATTTTTTCACATTTTTTCCAATAAGAAATAATTGCAACACATTAAATTTACTATTAATCAGTTTTCACATGCATGTGTACAGTCTTTTCCTAAATGATTTATCATTAACCTGCTCAGTGTATAAAATGTATAGTATGTTATAGGGCTGGAGTGGTGGTGCAAGCAGTATGGCATTTGCCTTGTATGTGCAAGGACTGACCTAGGACTGACCATGGTTGGATCCCCCAGAGTCCCATATGGTCCCCCAAGACAAGAGTGATTTCTGAGCACATAGCCAGGAGTAACCCCTGAATGTCACCTGGTGTGGCCCAAAAAGAAAAATAAAAAGTATGTTCTTTTTTAACTGATCCTGGCTTCTGGGACCATATGGGATGCTGGGAGATTGAAACAGGGTCTGTCCTAGGTTAGTGCCTGCAAGGCAAACGCCCTACCGCTTTTGCCACAACTCCAACACCTAAAAGGTATTGTATGTTCTTTTTTTTTAAGGTATTGTATGTTCTTAAAGTCTTTCAACTTTCATCAGTCCCAAACTCAATATTATTGTTTGCCACATTCCCACTCAGGAGAAGAACACACCAAATAGTGTAGTGTCCTCCTGAAAAGGAATTAATTGCCAAAAAGGCCCGCTTAGAGTAGTCAAAATCACTTAACCCTTTGCGTGGAGGGTTTGACAATAATTCTAAATATGTGGCTGTAACTATCTCTCTCTTTATTTTAAACCTTTATTAGAAATCAGGCCTTAGTAATTTCTTCCTACTACAAAGAACAGTACTAATCCCGCCAAAAAATCTCCCACTTAATAGCTCCCTGTAATTTTTCCTACCTTGGCGCCTAAATTCAGGTTTTTCCATTACTTAGCTCAAAATAAAGTAATTTTCACTTCTCCCCCCGAAACTCTGATACATTCCTCACAATTACTTTTTCCTTCTGTTTTATCCAAAGCAAAGCGAACCCAAAACAAGCTGTCTTTTTCACCTTCAGTATTCAGATCTTTAATATGCTAATCTAGCCAGGGTCTTTCCATTCTTCTCCCAGCCTCTTTGATGCCTAGAATTTACATCTGCCTTCCTGCCTCTACCTTTTAAAAGCTGCCAGCTTAAAAAATAAATTTGTCTTCATTCTTGGAATGAAGTCCCCATGCAATCTGCGTGGTTTCATTTCATTTCTACAATATATTTTCCATTATTAGCCATTCCGCGTGCCCACCTTTTCCTGTGGAATTTTTCCCGAACTCCACGAAGGATTTGTTTGCAGGTGCTGTAGACTGCAAACAAAATTTGGCTCACAGCAATTGTTACCTCTAAAAATTTTCAAAACAAGCCTAAAGTTCACTATTGCTTAAGGACAATGATATATAATGAAATATTAGAAAATATTTTTGTGGGGCCGGGAAGGTGGCGCTAGAGATAAGGTGTCTGCCTTGTAAGCGCTAGCCAAGGAACGGACCGCGGTTCAATCCCCCGGTGTCCCATATGGTTCCCCCAAGCCAGGGGCAACTTCTGAGCGCTTAGCCAGGAGTATCCCCTGAGCGTCAAACGGGTGTGGCCCAAAAACCAAAAAAAAAAAAAAAATTTTTGTGTTTTGGAGACACTCCCTATACTGCTCAGGGCTTACTCCCAGTTCTTCAGTCAGGGATCACTCCTGGGGATCAGGATCACTGGGGTTCAGGAAGCTACAGTTTAATAAGGATTAAACCTTGGTTAGCTACCTGCAAAGAAAGAGCCTGAACACTGTAAGATCTTTCTAAGGGGGGGAGGGCAGAGAGATAGCATTTGCCTTGCACAAGAAAGACCTGGGACAGACCCGGGTTCGAAACCGGACATCTCATGTGGTCCCCCGAGCCTGCCAAGATCGATTTCTGAGTGCAGTCAGGAGAAAAGAAAAGAAAAAAACAACAACCATAACAACAACAACAACAACAACAACAACAGCAAAAACAAAGATCTATCTAGGGCTGAAAAACCCATTATATGGAAATAAGAATCCAGGTTTTAATACTATTGTTCTATAAGATAAATTTAATGCTTAAAATTCTACTCTCCTACTATTTAAACTGTTGATTAAGATAGTTTATTTTTCCCTGGCTTGGCAACTGCAGTTAGTGTTTAAACTTTGTAGGTCACAATTTTTCACTTATACATTGTTTCCCCACCAATTAACATTTTTTTCAGATAGTTTCTCTAGAATTCCCACTTCACCAACTCTACTTTTAAAATATTTTTAATAGGCATTAACTAGAAAGAAAGTATAGGGGTTAAGCAGGTAGCTGGCCCTGTTTGATCTCTGGTATCATAAATGTTGCTCAAGCACTGTCAACAGTGATCCCTAAACATAGCACCAGGAAAAAGCCCTCTGCACTGCTGATATGTCCTCAAACCTAAAAATTAAAATAAAATGGAATTTCAGATATTAATGCTCTTATTACACTTTTTACATATGTAATTTATTTTAAAATTATGTGTTTTTTGAAAGTAGTAGTTCATAAATGATTGCCTTATTAGTAGTTTATAGATTATTACAGTGTAAGTATAGGCTTAGTGTTTAAATATATCTTAGGCAGATTTAATTGATTGTCATCAATATGCAAAACAAGAAAATGTGGTTATCATTAAAGAAAGGAACCAAAATGTAACAGGTCAGTAATATTTTTTGCTTTAAGAAAGATGAAAATAGTGTGCAATAGTTAATATAATAGTATTTAATTAAAAATTAAAGAATGATATCTTTTTGCAATTTTAACTCCATATATTTTCTTTTTTATATTTTATTAAAATGCCTTGATTACAGACATGATTGTAATTGGGTTTCAGTCATGTAAAGAACACCCACCATCACCAGTGCAACATTCCCATCACCAGTGTCCCAAATATCCCTCCTCCCCACCCCACCCCTGCCTGTACTCTAGACAGGCTTCCTATTTCCCTCATACATTCTCATTGTTAGGATAGTTCACAATTTCAATTTTAATAAATTACACAGGTTAGTTGGATTGTGTTTTAGAATTTTTCCTAATCTCATTTCCCTCCTTTCTCTTTTAGGAACTATTGCTCTAAAATGATACCGATGTCAACTCATTCACATTTCTTCAGCTTTACTAGTAGCATGGTTTCAAGTTATATATTAAGACAAAAATAGTTTAATAATGTTTTATACTGTATACACACAATGAGGTGTTTTTTTCCCAAGATTTTGGTTCTAACTTGAATGGTTTTGATTATTGCTTATAAACCTGGAAGATCAAAATAGTATTAAAACAAGTAAATAATTATTTATCATGTTTTTTTTCTGAGATATTTCAACATTAAAGGGAAAATTCATTTCTCCGTGAGTTTTAAAATACTGGCTTTACAGATAAACAGTGGTTGCCAATTTTACTTTTAGGAAAATTGATCGAAATAATCTAGATCAAAGCTCTTCAAAAATTTCAAGAATTCTCAGAATTGCAGCCAATCCTCAGAAATATAAGTAAAAGGTCTAGAATGTTATTGGTTTGTTTGTTTACATTTTTGGTTTTTGGCCACACCTAGCAAACACTCCAGAGTTACTCTTGGCTTTACACTCAAAGTAAATATTCCTGGCAGTCTCAGGGGATCATATGAAATTTTGGGGATTAAACATGGTTTTGCCACATGCAAGGCAAATGGCCTACTCACTGTGCTATCATTCCAGCCCCTATGTAATAGATTTATAAATTCTATATTTAACTGTAACTGGATTGTGCACTTAAAGATGCACAGAACTTTCCTTGAAAATTGCAAAACTGATCTTTTTTTGCAAATCTTTTAAGTAGAGAATAGTGTGCTCCATGTCAGTACACTTTGGAACAGCACTATAACCAACTTGGAGTAATTAGTTTGTAAAAGATGCTTCAGACTATAAACTTTATTGTATTTAGGAGTAAGGACATCAATAAGATGTCAACAAGACAAATAATAATGTAATGAAAGTAATGTGAAGAATGACAAGAATTTGCCTTAACTATAGAACACTTCTGGCAATGAAATCACCTGATATTGTGGCTGATGGGATCAAATAATAATGGGAATAAAAGAGAAAGATTACAGAATCAAATATAATTTTGTTTAATCTATTTCAAGTTTATGGATTCTTTCTTACAACGGCCTTTGTAAGATTCAGGATGAATTTCACATGCTTGTATCATCAACATTTTTGAAAAGATGTCATAGATCCTATTGTATCTAAATTTCAAGGTGGGAATCTTGCACAGGTGAAAGGAGGTGTTCTATTTATGATTGAAACTCAAGTACAATAATGCTTTAATCATGGTGCTTAAAGATTTTATATTAAAATTTTTAAAGATTAAAAATGTTTAGAATTGTTTTTTCTAAGCAAAAAGCACAAAACATTGTTTATTTCTCATATATTATTTTTATCTTCATGTACTTATTTTTATTTACCTATCTATTTTTGGTTGATTTCTTTGTTTTGGTGTGATTATTGAAGTTGTTGCCCCCCACTTATACTTATCTTTTTTTCTCCTCTTTTCTTTTATCATTTTTTGTGTGTTTTTTGGGTAACACCCGGCAGTGCTCAGGGGTTATTCCTGGCTCCAGGCTCAGAGATTGCTCCTGGCAGGCACGAGGGACCATATGGGGCACCAGGATTCGAACCGATGACCTCCTGCATGAAAGGCAAACGCCTTACCTCCATGCTATCTCTCCAGCCCCTTCTTTTCTTTCTTTATGTGCTCTGCCATGTTTCTTATCTCAAGACCATGGCGTTTTTTGTTTGTTTGTTTGTTTGTTTTGTTTTGTTTTGTTTTTGTGGTGCTTAGCATTATTGTTGGAGTCCTTAATGGATATTTGACATTTCTTTTTGTAGTGGTGGAGTGTTTCACCTTCTTTTTCTCCTTCGTCTCTCAAACCGATGACGAGACCCTCTAGAAGAATTCTGCTTATTTTTGGCATCTTAGACTTTTACCCCAGTTCATTACTTTTCTCTTCTTCAAACAAAACCACGTAACTTGAACTACCTAGTCCTGCCTCCCAATTAGTGGGGAAATAAGGGAGGCATCAGGAACAAATAGGTGCAAGACTACTAAGTAATAGGCTAGGTACAGAGGGGACCACATATTCTAGCAGTCCTGGGGGTAAGAGAAGAGGATATGGGAGGTAGGACAAAAAAGGAGGAGTAGGGAGACAAACCGGTGATGGGAATCCCCCCTGATTTTATGTAAATATGTACCTAAAATATTATTGTCAACAATATGTAAGCCACTATGATCAAAATAAAAATTATGTTAATAAATAAAAAAAGAATTGTTTTTTCTTATTCTACCAGATTTGTGAGAACATTCTCACATTTATCAGAAAAATGAGGTTTAGAAAAATAAAGCTTGCCAGCCATCAGTTTACATTTCTAATGGGAAGATTTGGAAACTTGGAATAATAATCAAAGGTCATTAATTGCAACTATTACTTATCTGGAAACTGTATTATTCAATTACTTTCAGTGGAACCATTTCTCTGTTCTTTATCAATCACTTAAGTTTTAAAGTCTGCATTAGTTTTCTCTACTTAAACTTGTTTCTGCTTAACATCAACCAATTTAAATATCCCACCAGCAAATAAATTTCCCATTGTTTTTTCAATTCTCTGCACATATAAGCTCAATATGGATCATTTCGTTTCTTTTTACATAAAAGTTAAAACTATGACAAGTACCACTCCAGAATTTAATAATAACTCCTTTTAGCACGTTAAGAAAAGAAATGAGGTATAGTTAAATTACCATAAGCAGAAGTAGAGTTTAAGACGCTTATGTTGCAAAGTATGGGTGCTGCTCATGTTTGTGCAGGTTCTACTCGAACACGTATTAAACTGACAAGATAATGAATTTCATCAAAGATTCAGCCATTGACTCTTACCCTACTGCTCCACTCTAAATTTCTGAATCATTTAACCTCCACTCTTAGCCTCTTTGAGATCCTACTGTGTAGAAAGTGTTTTGTCTTTATCAAAGATATCATTCAAACTTTCAGAACAAAACTGTATCAATTAAAATATTTAATTTGGGGGCCAGAGCAGTGACACTGAGCAAGATCTGCCTTGCCTGTGCTAGCCTAGGACTAACCACAGTTCAATCCCCCAGCATCCCATATGGCCCCCCTAGCCAGGAGTGATTTCTGAGCGCATAGCCAGGAGTAACCCCTGAGCGTCACTGGGTTTGGTCAAAAAAAAAGTTAATTTTAAGTGTCATAAGCTTTAGCACATTTTCTAATGTTGCAAGCTTCTGTTCAAATTTTAAAGATGATGATAACTGACCTGTCTACATGTTGAAGTAAACAATTCAGTGGGTGATCAGTGAAATTCAAAGATTTCCTTTTATGGGTTGATATAATGAGTATAAACTTAATGTCACAAATATTTATAACCAAAAAAACCCAACATTGACTTAAAATTATATACACATCTTAATTATCATTAGGTTAATGCTGCTTTTTATAAAAATTAAGATGTCATATTTTATTTCACCTTCAATATATGTCACTCAAGCAATCATGTACCTTCTTGTCTTGTATATATATTTACCTTGTTTATATTTATTGCACAAATAGACCCAGATTTCAGATTCCAAGTTATGAAGGGTGTGTTTCAGTTGCAGAGAGGTACCTAAACCAAGCATATGCCACTCCTGGTTGCTGTACACCCAATAATAGAATGCCAGTTTATAAATAACCACATATTTCATCTTAATGCAGAATTCTCTTAACACACCACTCAGTTCTCTATAAAACTAGTGAAGACTTTTTGAGCCTGCATTAGTGTTCATTATCTTCCATTACTGTTGAGTGTCTTTCCTTCTTCTTTCTTCAGGCAGAAAGGCAAAGTCTATTCTAATGCAAAATATAAAATGTGATGGAATTCTTGCCATTTAATTATGTTTATGCCTGTAACTCCTGTGGCTAATTTTTAATTACCATGTTACTTGGACATTCAGTCAGCCATTCTGTCTCTTCAGGTACTCCAATCAGAATAAACTACTCTCACAAAGCAAGCATCATAACCCCTTTAGAATATAAGGTCATTTATCTGCTTCCTCTGCTCAAATCTAAACAGAATTTCTTGTCTTATATTGCTCTCCAAGATCAGCATGTCAACTTCTTCAAACTTCATCCTATCATACTCAATTAATTTTCCCCTTGAATATGTACTTCAGTCACTTTCACTTTATCACTTTCCATGAATGTTGACTCATGCTTTTATTTATTGGTACCTCCTGACTAAGACTTATCACCTCATTTTGTGTTTGTTTGTTTATTCGTTTGGGGGCAACTCCTGGCTAGATGCTCAGAAATCGCTTCTAGCTCGGGGGACCATATGGGATCCAAAGGATTAAATCCAGGTCTGTTCCGGGTCAACTACATCTAAGGCAAATGCCCTACCACTGTGCTATCGCTCAGGCCCTGACATTTCCAATTATATTCCAATAAGACCTTTACAGATGGTACTTATCTAAGAATGTTAATTACACCATTCCCTAGTGTCCCTCCAGTATTCATATTTCTTAGAATTTTATTTTTGTTCATAGTATTTTTCATTATCTAATAAGAATATCATTGTTTCCTTCCACTAGAAGGTAAATTCTATAAGGAAATATATGAATTTTTGTTTACTTAGATATTTATAAAAAAAGAAAAAATCAACAAATTCAACAATCATAAAATAATTTAATTCATAAATTTGCCTCTAACAGTACAATGTTATCATCTTGGGAATAAGAATAGAGCTATTTTGAGTATGAAATATAGAAGCAAAATAACTTAGAATGTGCTGGAAATATATAATGCCTTCTACCTTTAAAATATAAAAATATGGGGCTGGGAAAGTGGCGCTAGAGGTAAGGTGTCTGCCTTGCAAGCGCTAGCATAGGATGAACTGCAGTTCGATCCCCCAGCATCCCATATGGTTCCCCCAAGCCAGGAGCAATTTCTGAGTGCATAGCCAGGAATAATCCTTGACCGTCAAACGGGTGTGGCCCAAAAACCAATATATATAAATGTTTATTCAATACCCATGTGCAAATTACATTCCAAAGTGTACTTATTTGACAGCAGGATAAAACAACCCTTTGTTTGGGAACTCAAATTTCTAAGACTGTTCTAAATACTATAATCATATGTTGAAGTAAAAGTGAAAATTTAAAACCAGAACATAATTTTGAGAGTGGGTAGCAAGTTTACTCTGATAATGATTCTGACACATAAGAATCTGCAAGGAAAATCTATTTTGATGGGATTTTCTTTCCAAAGCATAACATAGATTTAAAAAATGTCTTGTAACTAAATAAAGAACATTAAGTCCAAATTAGGGTAAGCAGCAAAAAAAATCATATGGAGAAGACTGAGACACAAAGTGTGCACCCTAAGGTGAAACTAGTCTCTCTCTCTCTCTCTCTCTCTCTCTCTCTCTCTCTCTCTCTCTCTCTCTCTCTCACACACACACACACACACACACACACACACACACACACACACACAAGTTAAGAGGCAAGGACATCCAAGGGATGAAAGATAGTATCTCACACAAATAATGTTCTCCAAGAACTACTTGGCAGTAGGGATGACTGATAGAGACATTGGAAAGAAGAATATTGAGACTACAAAAGAAATCATGGTTAAACAGATAAAATAAATTTACACCTTGTAGGTAAAGTTTGCAATCCTGCAAACCAATCAGTTGTAACTTTCTACATAACCTCTCTGAAGTGGAGCTTAGATTAGAAATATTTAAGATGTTCAATAAGCTCAAAGCAACAATGGCATGTGCTGTCACAAATCAAAGGATGGTATAAAAATATAAATGAGAAAAAAACTAGCAGAGCTGAAAAACTTGACAGAAGTACTCACCACAGTGTAACCTCTCCTGAAGTGAATGTAAAATCAGTGAACTTAAAAATGAAATACAGGGGATTTGAGACTGAGAGGGTATCCTTTTGTTGTGGGAGCTGGGTAATGGTATATGCGGAAGGAGGTCAGTCTTGGTGCCTAATGAATTAAGAACTGAGGGTAAAGAGGGTTAAATAAGGATCAGCATAGTTTTCGCATCTAGATTATTAAGCAGTGTAGAGGTGAGGTCTATAAGAGGTGGCTACCCTATGTAGTATTATCCACCAGATCTTATGTATTGAGCTTTCTTTCCTAAGGAGAAACTGACAGTGGGCTTATTTAACATAGATTGAGTATGAAGAAGTAGTAGTAGTAGTAGTAGTAGTAGTAGTAGTAGTAGTAGTAGAAGAAGAAGAAGAAGAAGAAGAAGAAGAAGAAGAAGAAGAAGAAGAAGAGATGAAAGAAGAAGAAGAAAAGAAGAAGTAGAGATGAAAGAAGAAAAAGAAAGGAAAGAAAGAAAGAAAAAGGAGAGAGGGATAGAATGAAGGAGGGAAGGAGAGAAGAAGGGTAAGAGAAAGAAAGGAGGAAGGAAGGAAAGAAAGATAGAAAGAAGGAAGAAAAAAGAAGGAAAGAGAAAGAAGGAAAAAAGAAAGAAGAAAGAAAGAAAGAAAGAAAGAAAGAAAGAAAGAAAGAAAGAAAGAAAGAAAGAAAGAAAGAAAGAAAGAAAGAAAGAAAGAAAGAAAGAAAGAAAGAAAGAAAGAAAGAAAGAAAAAGAAAGAAAGAAAGAAAGAAAGAAAAAGAAAGAAGAAAGAAGAAAGAAAGAAAGAAAAAAAGAAAGAAGAAAGAAGAAAGAAAGAAGGAAAGAAAGAAAGAAGTAAAGAAAAAGAAAGAAGGAAAGAAAGGAAGAAAGAAAGGAGGAAGAAAATAAAGAGAGAAAAAAGAAATGAAAAAAAGAGCAAAAAGGCGATGGTAATTTGCAGAAACTTGTTTGATGAGTGGCACCTGTAACGTAAGTCTGTGGTGCTCATTGACTGTTTCATTGGTCTGAATGATCATATTGTTTAGGTCCTAGAAGAAGACATAAATAGAAGGATATGAGTAAATTGGATATTTTATCAAGATATTGTCATAATAAGCACTTTAGATGACATCCATAAGTCTGAGCACTAAGGTGTAGAAATAGGGTGGACACTCTATGTTTCCAAGAACCACTGTGGACAAAGAAGCTGAAGGGCTATTTTATATCTAAAAGTATTAAGGCATTAAAATATGTTAGTGATGACTGCAACGGGATTTCCTGGCTTTCAATCATATTCTGCACCTGGTTCTGTGGATAAATACCTTACGTTTTTTATATGCCTTTGTAATTAGAGGTTGATTGCATATTTTAAATTGCTCTAAACCTTTAATTCCATTATTGCTGATTTCTTTATAGTATAATGACTAGTCTAGGCTTTGTGTTGCCCCTTTTCTGCTTCATTTGAACAGTTCTTCTCGCTATATGCTGACACCTATGGTGCTAGGAGTTTCTGCCCTATTAAACTCTAGGCTTTATCCTAGGACTTGTACAAAGATTAAGATCTCTAATTCCAGAGGTCTGACTTTGACAAATGAGACTGAACAGAACTTTTGGAATAGTAATGAAGACTCTATAATAGGCTTTGGCCTAAAATCTGAACAAAAACCAAGACTGTTTATTATAGAAGACTGATTACAACAATAATGGAACAGAACTTCTAGAACCATAAATAAAGATTATGTCCTAGACTTTGTCTATGACCTGTGAAAATACTAAGATCTCTAGATACTGAGGCCTAATTTTATCACTCACAACTGAGCAGAAAGTTTACTGGCACCATAAAAGGACCTTGGGGTGTGGTAATGAGCATGCATGGAGCCAGTAGTTATACCCATGGCAGTATGCTTACATGGTGGAGAAACCCTGAGTCTCTTAGGCCAAGGGAATTCCCTTTTCTTTTCCCCCAATACTTACTGTGCCAATGCAAAAAAAATGCATAAAACCTTGCCACAGCATCACTCCTTCTTTTTTGTTTTTATTTATTTATTTTTATATCTTATTTTAAACACCTGATTACAAATATGATTGTAGTTGTGTTTCAATCATGTAAAGAACACCCTACTTTACCAGTGCAACATTCCCATCACCAATATCCCTGAATCTCTAGGCCAAGGCAATTCCCTTTCTTATTTCCCCAATACTTACTGTGCCTATGAAAAGAAAAAAAACAGGAAGCACAAAATTTTGCCATATCATCACTCCTTCCTTTGTTTTTTTTATTTCTTTTCATTTCTTTTTTTCTTTTTTTCTTCCTTTTTTCCTTCTTTTCTTTCTTTTTCACTCTTGTGGTTATTAATTGGTGATTTTTTTGTTGTTGCTGGGTGCATTTTGGTACTTACTTTTTTAAACTGTTGTTTGTTGTCTTTTGTTATGTTTTCTTTCTTTTTTTGTCTTCATCCAGCAGAACCAAACAACTTGAATCATCTTGTTCTGCCTCTTGAATTGAGGGGGAGAAATAAAAATGAATGGTACCAGGTCTAAACAACCGTATGAACACTATGTGGAAATAAAAAAAATGATCAGACTTAAACACCAAACCCAAAGTCAACAACAACAGAATCAATACCCTATCTACAACAAGCTATACACAGAGGGGAACAGATGCAGTAGCACTTCAGGGGCCAAAGGGAGGAGATATGGACACATTCTGGGAAAAGGGGTGGAGGGAGGACAACCCTGATGCCATGATTCATTGTCATTATGTACCTTAATTTTTACTGTGAAAGATTTGTTATTCTAAAAAAAAATGAAAGAAAATGAGGAACAGAAAACCTCCAGATAGCAAAAGAAGATGAAGGAAATCTAAAGTTAAACAAATGGAAGACAAGAGAAATTTGAAATAAAGTCAAGAAAAAAAAAACAAATAAAAATTGCTGGGGTCCCTGATAGCCAGAAAGAAACCATTATGAAGAAGAAACAGTCAAAGACACCATTGCTGAAAAGTTCCCATTTTGGAGAGCACATGCACCCATATCTTGGATTTCCAAAGGGTACTAGCTAAAATATACACAAATAAAAACACCCAAAGGCAATACTAATCAAACTTATGAAAAACTTATAAATAAAATACTGAGAGGAGCAAACTCAAATAAAATAAATTATATACAAGGAAATATCCTTATGGTTTACAGAAAATTTACAAAGAAAATGTTGGCAGTAGAAGGTGAGATATGGTGATAAAAACCTCAATGCAATGAATGCCTCACTTTACCCAGACAACTCTCATTCAGGCATGAAGGAACTTCAAAGATAATGGCTCAGTAACTTCATAATCTCAAACCACCTTTAAAAAAGCCCTACAGAGACTATTTTAAGACAAGACAAACCCTTCAAACAAACCAAATTTTTATAAGAAGATGGTACAAAATTCCATGGCATTAGTCTCTCTAAGTTAATGGACTGAATGAACCAAATAAGAGACAGTGTCAGGATGTATTAAAAATCAGTGGCAATGGACTGAATGCACTGAATAAGAGAGGCAGAATGGGTTATAATATTGAATCTCATATTCTGCTGCCTACAAATAACACATTTGAATAGTTAGAGCAAACAGATTCAAAGTCAAGTGTTGGAAGAGAATTGTTCAAGAAAATAACTTTCACAAAAATCCCAGGTTCCTATACTAGTATCAAACAACATAGAATTCAGGTTCACAAAGGTTATAAGAGAGAGAAAAGGTTATTTATTAATGATCAAGTGACAAACACACCATGAATAATTCACACTCTGAAATATATAGATGCACCTCATGAGGGATCAGTAAAATATTTTAAAAAACTGATAACAGAATTGAAGGAAATGTCGATAAAAACATAATAGTAGGGAATTTCAATGCCACTGTTATCACTTAATAGATTGACTATATATAGATAGATTTCCATCCCTCCAAATTCAAATACACTAAATTTTCAAATTCTCCAGTTCAGGGCCCGGAGAGATAGCACAGCGGCGTTTGCCTTGCAAGCAGCCCATCCAGGACCAAAGGTGGTTTGTTCAAATCCCGGTGTCCCATATGGTCCCCCGTGCCTGCCAGGAGCTATTTTTGAGCAGACAGCCAGGAGTAACCCCTGAGCATCACCGGGTGTGGCCCAAAAACCAAAAAAAAAATTCTCCAGTTCACAGGGGACATTCTCTAAAATAGACCATATGCTGGAACACAAAACATATCCCCCCAAAAGTCAAAAGGATAGGAACAATACCAACTACCATAGGATATCATAAGCACTAGAACTGGATATTATCATAAACAAAATTTTAGAAACAATGAAAAAAACCTGGGAACTAAGTAGCTCATAATTGTACAACCAGTGCAACATTGAGAAAATAAAATGATTCCTGACACATGTAAAAATGAGGATGTGTTCACCTTGGGATATTAATGAAAAACATAATATGAGAATAATACCCAAAGACAATAGAAAGAATGGGAAGGAAGTGCAGTTAAGACAGAGAAAAGACCATTATTACAATAGTAATTGGAAATAATCATTCTAGACTAAAACTGGGAATTAAAAGTATGTACAGTGATATGCATAGAGTTCCTTCAATAATAGAATTGCAAGGTATGGTACCTAAAAGGAAATAATCAGCAATAAAGTATTTGCCATAAAAGCAGGTTGGGGATAATGTTGGGATGACTGGAAGATAATAGAGGAAAATTAGTGGCTGAAAATATACTCCGGTGAAGGGATGAGTGTTGGAACATTATATGACCAAAACTCAACTATGAAGTTTTTAACTCAGCATTCACATTTATGTAAAAAATAAATAAATAATGTTTATATAGAATTTAACCATCCAGACATAGTAACTAAGAAAATAACTTTGTTATGGCTTCTAAAGATATCCTTGCCCATCAAACTATTTCAAAGTCTGTGAGCTTTTTCTACTGCCACACAGGACATTGTGGCTACAATGACTCTTGTGTAGGAAGATGAATTCATTATAAACATCTCTGAAGTTGTAAAGCAAGAAAAATATTAATAAATTTTGGATTTTTAGTGGAATGCTTATCACACTGACAGATCAGGTTATTTCTACCTGTTTTTCATTTAGAAAAGGCAATTGCAAAGACATACACCTGTGTTTTAAACACACAATTCCCTTTACCTGTGAAAGTGAATAGGGGAATATATAAGACTTGCTCACTAATCATGAAGAAAACACTAAGAACATTTATTTTTCTTTAAATTGAAATAATAGCCATAGAGAGAATACATGATACAAGGTTTCTTGCTCTCTCCATGGCAGAATCCACCTAGATCCCTAGCACCACATAGGATCCTCTAAGCACTGCCACAAAGGTGTGGTGAACAAAGAACCAGGAGTAAGCCTGGAACACAGCAGATCTGACCCCATCCTCATCTCACCAATTTAAAACATTAGAGATGAGACATCTTTTCAAACAGGTGAAGTATTCACTCCAGTTAAATGTAAATTTGTTCCATTTTTCAAGTTAAAATGGTGTGGTGAAAGTTTCACATCTCAAAATATTAGCATTAGATACTAACAAAAAACATCTAATTACATACTTAAATTTATTAAAATATTTAAATATTTGTCCACAGCCAAGTGTGCTCAGGGCACTCCTAGCAATGCTTATGAGACTATATGGGATACAAGGGATCAAACCTAGGTTGACTGCAGACACTGCAAATGCCATACCTGCTCTAGGCTCAATGCTGTAACTACAAAAGAAAAGATAGATGGTATGAAGTATAATAGCTTAGACAAGGAATTTTTCACTAAAATCTCAAGCAATTAAGAGTGTTTAATAATAATACAGACATATGGGATATGAATAGCTAAAGAGAACAAACTGGAAAAATATAAAACTAGTTCAGAGACTAAGTGAAAACTAAGATGGTTATCAGAAACTGGAAGGAAGTTTGAATAGTGATTAGAAGGATTTTTTTTTGAGGGTTATGGGAATAAGTGAATCCAATACACAAATGGGGTGTTAAATTATAAATTAATATAAAATCAAAAAAGTGGGGAATGAGGCTGAAAAAATAACACAACAGTAGGGAGTTTGCCTTGCACACAGCCGGCCTGGGTCCTAACCAGGTTCGATTCCCCGACATCCCATATGGTCCCCTAAGCCTGCTAGGAGCGATTTCTGAGTACAGAGCCAAGAGTGCTGAGTCCACTCCTGAGAGTGTCAGATATGGCCCAAATCCTCCAAAACTGGGGAATAATATTATTAACACATCAATTATTAAGAATCAATGCTTCAGTGTTATGTGCTAGCCAATGTCTAGCAATGGTCCTCAAACTATGGCCGGCGGGCCACATATTGTATTTATTCCCATGTTGTTTCTTCACTTCTACATAAGATATATGCAGTGTGCATAGAAATTTGTTCAAAATTTTTGTTTTTACTATAATCTGGCCCTCCAACAGTCTGAAGGACAGTGAACTGGCCCCCTGGTTAAGAAGTTTGAGGACCCCTGGAAGGGTCTACATTTGCCCCTTTTCTTTCAGTAATTTCTCTTTGAGAGATATTATGATAATCCCATTTACAGATGAGGAAACAGAACTAAAACACTCTGGAAAGGACAGAGAAGTAGGGTAAAGTCACTGGCATCTAGCACCTAAAACTGGTTATTTTAATAGCTGTACTAACAATGAACACTACAGGTGATGGAATATAATGTTTAGAGAATTGCTGCAGTCTGACTTTGCAGTACCAGAGCAGAGTTGTAAATCACAGAATACAGGCATTCTTCGGGTCATTCTTTCTCCCTAGTGGTTGATAAACAGCTTGCCTGATAGTTTTGTCAAAGAGCATGGACCGATTTGGAATCTGCAGGCAGTTTTCTCTCTAGCAGTCTTAGAGGGAGGCTCTTGGCCAGATTTTTTGTGAGCATTGTTTCCCGACATAGTTAATCATGCTCTCAGCAGAGGTGCAAGCCACAACAGAGGATCTATTAGATCCAGACTTCACTGCTCAGCAATTTAAGGTAAATTTAGAGGCTAAAACAATTCCCTCCACATTCTTTTCTTGCTGTATCTATGGATTTCCTCTTAGGCAATAAGTTCAGGAATATGCTTTTTTACATCCTAGGAAAGTAGACACTTAAGTGGGAAGAAAGTTTCTCTAAATCAAATTCAAATTGCATAGTGGTTACAAAATAGAGTATGTGATAGTTAGAATTACAGAGCAGCTGTGGGTTAAAAAGATTAATTTGATAAACGACTGCCACTCAAATACTCTTTTTAAAGACTCTACATTCTCACATTTAGAATGCTTATTCTAAACTTTAGATATGATTATCATTGGTATGCTGGCTTGGGAAACTGATTCAAACTATTGAGAGATCGATACGTTAGCAACCTTCAAGGCATGCTTGGGAGACGGCTGACAAAAATATATACTGCAAAATCATAATCACATTCAGAAATAAAAGGTTAATAATCAGCAACCTACTCTAGAATGCTTGAACTTTAAATCTGTGAAGGTAGGGTTACTATCAAGATTAACATAATTTAAAAATAGACCTGATTATACATACAGATTTCAGTGAAAATACACTGGATGGCCAGGATTCCAAATTATATGTATCCTGAAACAATATAAATCAGGAATTTAAAGAACTAGTCATTAGAGAAATATATGGACAGTTGGGATTATATGAACCTGAGATGTGCTTATCATAGTAGAGCACACGCCTTGCATAGGTGAGGCACCTAGTTGGATCACGCATGACCATACCCCTCAACCCACAGTACCTCCATGTATGACCTCCACAACAATTACAAAATTCTTTTTTGAAGGACGGGAGTTCTCAAATAGGTTTTGCCTTTACTTAATGTGGTACTTAATGGGTCTTCTCTGGTAAACAGTTATTGTCCATGGAAGAGTCTTATGCCTATTAGTGGGTAGATAGATTCAAATAACTCAAGTTCTATTTATTCATATAAAAAGAGGGGGTGAAAAAATCTAGCACAAATTTCTATCATAGTGTATCTATGTCATGTATAAATTCAGCCAACAAAGTATATCAATAAATAAAACACCCAACATACATTACATAACAGTATATATTGAACAGTATAGTTTTCTATAATCACTGTAGCAGAATGATTTAAAATATATTTTGTGTCAAATTTTTATTCTTAAGAGAAATAAGGCAAAAACATCCCTGTTTTTACTGTACTTTGTTAATTTTTATGCAAGTTATATTTCCTTTTATTCAAATACATCTTTTAAGTTGCTTTTACCAGATTACCATTTATGTTGATTAGTATCTGTGAAATGTCTTATTTAAATAAAAACACGTTTTAATAGTTTTTATATGTCTATTTCTTGCCCTTCACTAATACAGAACCTAGAGCTTAGACTATGTGTGAGTATATTCTGCTATAAAATTAATTTAATGATTTTTATCTTTAGAAGCATGCAAAAACAGTAATTAGTCAACTATTCCTAATGACTATAGAATTATTTACCATCCTATTCAACAAAATCCTAATGTATTTTAACTGACTGTTAAAAGATATGGACATGCTTGTCAAAACTATACCATAATAACATTTTATATAAATTTATTTATTTAAAGACTATGTATCACATAGGTGGCATAGATGATTATAATAAATTTATAATCAAGATAAATAAAAGTAAAATTATTCACAAAGAAAGAAAAGAAAGGGAAAATAGATGGGAAGAATCAAAAAAGAAAGAAAAAGAAAAATAAAGAAAAAGAGAGAAAAAGAATAAAGAAAGAAGAAGAAAAAGGAAGGAAAGGCAAAAAGAAAAAAGTACCACAAAAATTATGATAATTATTTCATCTCATAATAAGGTCATTAAGTCATTATAAGAATGTTTAGTAAGCTGTTGTTTCTAGTTGATAATTCTGTTCTTTTGTTTCTGGACATTTGGTGTCTTTAGGTACACATTGGTGTCAAATTGGTGTCTTTATATGGAATAAGAGTATTTTTTAAAAAAGAGTTGTCACACGTGGCCACTTCATTAAGGATTCCAAGTACTTTGGGGGGATTTTGTGGGGCATGTTTTCGCTGTCAGTTCTTCCAGAAGTACAGGAATGTGGGAGAGGGTTCCACACTCACTCCAAAAATTGTCTGATGATATCAAGCCAAATACCTGCATAACTTGCATTTGGGTCAGGATGGTGAAGCTGGGCCATTGTCAAATCAACTGTTGTGCATGTTATTAACATTATTATGTGGATTTGTATCTTCTGAAAAAATGATAAATTCAGAAAAACAATAAGCATAAATTTCACAAATGTCACAATTTCTTATGAACCTTTGTAGCTATTTCTCAATTTTTTTTCATATTTGTGAAAAAGCAGAAACAAAAACAGAAAAAAAACCTGATTTTTTTTCTGACTTAATTGGTAGGAAAATCATATTTTTAATGACAAAAATTTACCCTTGATCTTTCTGATACTTTTGACAGGATGTGTCTATACACATTTGCTTCTCTTTATAGATTTTTGTATAATTCCCATTCATTTCTATATCGACTGACTCTTTTACTTTGAGCAAATCAAGAACAATAATAAAACTCAAATAAATTCCTTACATTAAATTTTTTATAGGAGTCTATCCTATCTTCTGAACCTCTGCTAAGAAAGACCCAGCAAAAGCTGTCTTCCAGAGGCTCCAGCAGAAAGTAGCTTCTGACTGTGAAGGCCAGGAAAGTGTTTGGACCCTACTGTGGGCTTAACAACAGGGAGAGAGACTGAAAGAATCTGTCACCTTTGCCTATCCCTCTTCTATCATGTCTCCTGAACCTTTGCTTAAAAAGGACAAGAAAGATCCAGTAAAAGCTGTCTTCCAGAGGCTCCAGCAGAACTTGGCCACTCCACTTTGCTTTGTGGCCACGTGATCTCTAACTGATGAACAACATCATAACAAGTAAAAATATTCACACTGCAAGTGTAAAAATGGAGAAAACTTGTAGACAAACACCATGTACAGAGAATGAAGATGATAGCTCTGATCTCCCAAAAAATACCAACCATCTGATTAATGTCTCAGACAAGGAGTTTAGAATAGAAATATGGAGGATCTTGATAGAAATCAAATAAAACATAGCTCAAGCTGAACAGAACAAAAGATAGAAATCAAAAACCTCCAAACTGAAATAACAGGTCTAAAACACACAGTAATTGAACTGAAAATCTCCTGCAGGGTAGAAGCAGATGATGACAGAGTCAGTGAACTGAAAGATGAAATGCAAAACAACGTCATAGAGCAGAAGAGATAGGAAAAGAACCTTAAGGTAAATTATGTGACAATGGAAAAAGTGCTCAAGGAATGTGAACAGATGAAGATAGAAGTCTTTGATAAACTTAACAGAAACAATATAAGAATCAACAGAATCCCAGGGGCCCAGGAAGAAGATTCCCAGGAAGAATCAACAGTCAAAGACATCATCACAGAGAAAATCCTAGAGATAAGGACTGCATTCAACCCAATTATGCATGCGTGAACAGTTCCAGCTTAAAGAGACCTGAAAAGCACCCCAAGACACATTTTAGTCACAATGACGAATCCTACAAATGGGTAGAGAATATTGAAAGCAGCAAGATCAAAAAGGGAAATTACATTCAAAGAAGCATCCTTAAGATTTACAGAAGACATGTCACAAGGCCAGAAGATATTGGTGGGATATTGTGACAAAATTGAATGAAGTGGATGCTAGACTTAGAGTACTTCACCTAGCCAGACTCAAGTTCAGGTTTCAAGGAAGGATACATAGCTTCATGGAAAAGCAACAGCTCAGAAACTTTACAGATGCAAAAGCAGCCTTAAAAAATAAGCTTAAAGAGAAATGGAAGAAAGAGGACAGTAGATATATATAAGTCATGCCATTCCCAAAAATCTAGATACACATTCTTCTCCAATGTACATGAGTCATCCTCTAAGAGCCCCAAGCTGGCACATAAAACATACCTCCATAAAATCAAGAGAATAGAAATGTTGCAGGCTCCCTTCACTGACCACTAAGTGCTAAAATAATATGTGAACTACAAAGGGACACAGAAGAAAAACTTTAACACCTGGAAATTTAAAAGCCTACTATTGAACAACCATGGGTCCAAGGTGAAGTCAAAGAGGAAATTAAAATTTCCTAGAAACAAATGACAATGAAGACGCAAACTATCAGAACCTATCTGACACTGTAAAAGCTGTACTGAGAGGAAAACTTATAGCTTTGCAAGCACACATCAGAAAGGAAAAAGGGGCATAATGATGCAGATTATAAAATTAGAAAACAATTAACCAAAATGAACCAAAAATAGGTAGTCAGAAGGAAATAACAAAGCTTAGAGCAGAAATCAATTCAATAGAAACCCCCCAAATACGAAAGATCAACAAAAGCTGAAGTTGGTTCTTAGAAAAAATAAGCAAGATAGAGTGATCATTGATAGATCATTGGCAAAACTCGCAAAGAATATATTAGAATGAAAAGGGGGATATCACTACAGATATTGCAGAGAATTAAAGGGTAATTAGAGAAAACTTTGAGAAACTCTATGCCACTAAACATGAGAAGCTTGAAGAAAGGATAAATGCTTGGACTCTTTACATTTTCTATGGTTGAATAAGGAGGATGTAGCATATCTAAACATCCCCATCACTATTGAGGAAATTAAAACAGTAATTAAATGTCTGCCCTAAAACAAAAGCCCAGGCCCAGAAGGGTTCACTAATGAATTGTTTCAAACCCTTCAAGAGGAACTACTGCCAATCTTTGCCAGGCTCTTTTACGAAAAGGAACAATTCCAAATAGTTTTTATGAAGCCAACTTCACTTTAATACCCAAAACAGATAGAGATGCTGCCAGAAAAGAAAATTACAGACCAATATCTCTGATGAATACAAATGCAAAGATCCTCAACAGAATCCTGGCAAATAGGATCCAATGCCTCATTAAGAAGGTCATTCACTATGATCAAGTAGGTTTCATCAAAGGAATGTGAGGATGGCTTAACATCCATAAATCTATCAACATAATACACAACATCAATAACAAGAAAAATAAAAACCACATGATCCTATCAATAGATGCAGAGAAAGCAGTTGATAAGGTCCAACACCCAGTCTTGATAAAAACTCTCTGCAAAATAGGAATTAAAGAAACTATTCAATATAGTTAAGGCCATATACCACAAGCCAATAGCAAATATTACCCTCAATAAAGAAAAACTAAAAGCCTTTCCTCTAAAATCTGGTACAAAACAAGGCTGCCTCTTGTTTTGTCCTCACCACTCCTATTCATATTAGTACTGGAAGTACTGTGCTATAGCGATCAGACAAGTAAAAGATATCAAGTGAATACAGATAGGAAAGAAGGAAGTCGAGCTCTTTTGTTTGCAGATGACATGGTACTATACTTATAAAACCCTAAAGACTCAATCAAAAAGCTTCTAAAAACATAGATGTATATAGATGTGTGTCAGGCTACAAAATTACACACAGAAATCAATGGCCCTTTTATACACCAATAATGATAGGGAAGAAATAGTCTTAAAAAAAAACTTCATTTACATTAGTGCCACACAAACTCAAATATCTAGGAGTCAACTTGACTAAAGACTTGAAGAACCTATACAAAAAGTATAAAAACCTGTTCCAAGAAATAAGAGCAGATATGAGGAAATGAAAAAAAGTTATCCTGCTCAAGGATTGGCAGAATTAGCATATTTAAAATGGCAATATTCTCCAAAGCATTGTACAGATTTAATGTGATCTCTCTAAAGATACTCACAACATTCTTCAAAGAAGTGGATGAAACACTTCTGAAATTCATTTGGAACAACAAACACCCACTAATAGCTAAACCAATTTTTGAAAATAGGAACATGGAGGCATTACTTTCGCCAATTTTAAACTGTATTACAAAGCAACAGTTATCAAAACAGCATGGCATTGAAATAAAGACAGATCATCAGATCTATCCCAATTTTAAACTGTATTACAAAGAAATCATTATGAAAACAGCATGGCATTGAAATAGAGACATATCATCAGATTAGTGGAATAGGCTTGAATACTCAGAGAATATTCCCCAGACATACAATCACCAAATTTTTGATAAAGTAGCAAGAAATCCTAAATGGAGCAGAAAGCCTTTTAAGCAGGTGGTATTGGCACAACTGGTTAACCACTTGCAAAATAAGCTCTCTCAGACCCCTAGCTAACAGCATGTATGAAGGAAAAATCCTAATGGATTAAAGACTTTAATATCAGACCTGAAACCATAGGTGTATAGAACAACACGTAGGTAAAATACTCCATGACTTAGTGACTATAGACATCCTCATGGAGAAAACTGCACTATTCAAAGAAGAAGAAGCACAGAGAAACAAATGCAAATATATTAAGCTAAGTAGCTTCTGCATCTCAAAAGAAATAGTGCCCAGTATACAAGTGCCATCCACTGAGTGGGAAAAAGTTTTCATCCAATACCAATTAGATATGGGGTAATATCCAAAATATATAAGGCATTGATAGAACTTTATAAGAAAAAAATCTAATCCCATCAAAAATGGGGAGAATAAATGAACAAACACTTTGTCAAAGAAGAAATACAAATGACCAAAAGACACATGAAAAAAATTCTCTACATCACTAATCATCAGGGAGATGCAAAAAACAACTATGAGGTACCATCTCACACCCCAGAGATTGGCACACATCACAAGGAATGAGAACAAGCAGTGTTGGCGGGGATGTGGAGAGAAAGGAACTCTTATTCACTGCTGGTGGGAATGCCGTTTAGTTCAACCTTTATGGAAAGCAATATGGAGATTCCTCCAAAAACTGGAAATCGAGCTCCCATACGACCCAGCTATACCACTCCTAGGAATATAACCTAGGAACATAAAAATACAATACAAAAACCTGTTCCTTACACCTATATTCATTGCAGCACTATTTACCACAGCAAGACTCTGGAAACAGCCAAGGTACCTTTCAACAGATAAATGGCTAAAGAAACTGTGGTACATATACACAATGGAATATTATGCAGCTGTCAGGAGAAATGAAGTCATGAAATTTTCCTATACATGGATGTACATGGAGTCTATTATGCTGAGTGAAATAAGTCAGAAAGAGAGAAAAAGATGCAGAATGGTCTCACTCATCTATGGGTTTTAAGAAAAATGAAAGACATTCTTGCAATAATAACTTTCAGACACAAAAGAGAAAAGATCTGGAAGTTACAGCTCACCTCATGAAGCTCACCACAAAGAGTGATGTGTTTAGTTAGAGAAATAACTACGTTTTGAACTATCCTAATAATGAAAATGTAAGAGGGAAATAGAAAGCCTGTCTAAAGTACAGGCGGGGGTTGGGTGGGGAGGAGGGAGACTTGGGACATTGGTAATGGGAATGTTGCACTGGTGATGGGTGGTGTTATTTACATGACTGAAACCCAACCACAATCACGTTTGTAAACAAGTTGTTTAAATAAAGATAATAATTTTAAAAAGGAATATTATCAACTTGTTCTGCCTCATGAATTGAGGGATAAAATAAAAATAAATGTACCAAATCATTAAAAAGATCATTAAAAATGATCTGCTTAAACATCAAATCTAAAGTCATTAACAGAATAGATACCCTATCTACAACAAGCTATACACAGAGAAGAACATTTTCTGTAGCACTCTGGGGACAGAGGGGAGATATGGGCCACATGTGTATATATCCTTGTGAGTCATCTAATAAACAGTATTTACCATTTTATAAATTTACACTAAAATTTTAAATGCATATTAAAGAAAATGTCATAAAAACTCATCATATAAAATCAAAAATATTTTTGTAAAAATGACTATTTTCCCCCAAATACAAATCTCCTTAATGTTTGGATGTCTGATTTAATAGAGGTATCTGGAGTCTAATAAAAATTGCTATGTTCCATTTGTTGAGATATGTTGCTTTCATTTAAATATTTAAAAAATCCAGATTACTATACATATATCTTTTAGTTAAAAGCTATCTTCTAGCAGCTTTTCATTATAATTGTGGATATGCTTCCTAGAAACTAAGACAAAATCAACAAGTGAGAGGTTCTGAAAAGGAAGTCATACCTGAGGCACCTAAAATTTCATTAATATATTTTTGTGATTGTATATTTTAAACTAGTTTAAATATCTCCTCTAATCATGACCAATGTAAAAAATGTTTATGTTTAATAAATACCTTGGTTTTACAATGTTACAAAACCAATCCCACCACCAGTGTGACCTTCCTTCTACCAACAGTTTCAGCTTTTCCGCACATTTACACCTTGCCCCTTTATTAGGTCTATAACAAATATTTTATATTAGATAAATATAAGATAATGCCTATTTTTTTTTGGGGGGGGTTTTAGGCCATACCCAGTAACGTTCAGGGGTTACTCCTGGCTATGTTCTCAGAAGTTGCTTCTGGCTTGGGGGACCATATGGGACGCCGGGGGATCAAACCGCGGTCCGTCCAAGGCTAGCGCAGGCAAGGCAGGCACCTTACCTTTAGCGCCACCGCCCAGCCCCGATAATGCCTATTCTTACTAAAATAGACAAGTTTTAAACTCTGGTATCTGAAATATAATGCATTAAATTTCATTTGTACTTGCATTAGCATAAGTAAAATTATTATAATTATCATGTCTCCATCATTAATAAAACCATCTTTTGTAATTCTTCACAAATACATTTTAGAGCATAAATAATATAAAACCAAGAAGCCAAGAACTATGAAGTTTACTAAGAATAAAAAAATTAAGCTAATAGTTTTTGGGTTTTGGGCCACACCCAGTGACACTTAGGTGTTACTCCTGGCTGGCTATGCAATCAGAAATCGCTCCTGGCTTTGGGGGACCATATGGGATGCTGGGGGTTGAACCCAGGTTTGTCCTGGGCCAGCCATGTACAAGACAAATGCCCTATTGCTGCGCTATCACTCTGGCCCCTAGAATTAAGATAATTTAAAGGGAAAAATCTAAATAGGCCTAGAAAAGTATAAATTAGTATAAAGTATTATATTCTAAGAAAGAAATACTGATAAAACTAATAAAACAAAGCATTCAATATAATTGAGACATGAATTTATTGAAAATATATAAAGCTCCTTAGCAAACTAGAAGAAAACATAAGATTTTTAAAATAGTAAGGGGCAAACATATGCACCATGATTGAATACCATGGTAAACACTACATGCTAGAAGTATGTTCTGTCCTTTAAAGAAACTCTTTTAACACTTCTTGTAAAAATGGTTTTCAGGATATGAATTCTCTAATTTATTTCCTGTCCCTAATGTTTTGTAATGTTTATTCAAATCTGTATGTTAATCTAGCTCATTATCATTCTTGATGAATTTTCAATTCATTCAGTTCTCATCACTCTATATCTCCTGTGGGGTATACTATGACAAATCTATTATAAATCTTATGAGATCTCCCTGTATGTAAGCTGCTTTATTGATTTTGCTGCTTTTCTTTTTTTACTAATATTTTATTTAAACACCTATATTACAAACATGGTTGTAGTTGGGTTTCTGTCACGTAAAGAATATCCCTCATCACCAGTGCAACATTCCCATCACCAATGTCCCAAATCTGCCTCCTCCCCACCCTACCCCTGCCTGTACTCTAGACAGGCTTTCTATTTCCCTCATACATTCTCATTGTTAGGATAGTTATCAATGTAGTCATTGTAGACCAAAGGGTGACAAGTCTTCTGATGTTGTCTTATCGTTAGCTGGTGGGGTAGGATAACCTGCTCTTAGATCAAGTTATTCCCATTTTCCTCAATGTCAGGATATCCTATTAGAGCTGGAACTTGTTGGTGTCCGAGCAGTATTAAGGATGTCCCGGATGGGATTTGTTTCCTATAGCTGTTTTGAAGAACTGTGTTGTTTCTATGTCTGGGATTGAGGGTTCAAGGCTGGACGTCTGGTGTCTAATCACCTGGGGTCTATGTTGGATCCACGTGACATATTTTCAAGGTGGGAGATGTCCCTGAATTGTAAACAAGTATGAGTTCTTATCCCTAGTAGATAAGAGCTCTTTTTTATATGTATGATTTCTCCTTTTTTGTGTGTGTCTTTGCAGGGAGAAATGGTGCTACATTATATTGCCGATGCATTTGGGGATGGAAAGAGAAGAAGTATATATATATTAAAAAATGAAATAACAAAGTAATTAAAGGAGCAAAGTGATGCAAGAGACTAACTTACATTTGGGGAAAAGCAGGTAAAGAGGTAGTGTAATACAGGTCTTATACTTATGGAAATATAGGTTTCTCCATTGTCTTTTGAGATTTTCTTGTGGTGTGTGGGTTCCCAGGCACCTTTTCATAGAACATCCTGACCTTCTTGAGATTGGCGAAAGATTTGTGACAGGGAGGTTTTGGGAAGAGTCCTTGCATTGGGGATACTTTTAGAGCTAAGTCCGGTTTCAAGTAACAGTCCACGTTAGGAAGAGTTGGTAAGGAGGGCCGCTCAGCATGAGTCAGCAGGGGGAGTTGGTTGCCTTTTCTTGCAGGGGACGAGGTGTGGGTTTGACTGGGTGTCCCTTCGCTTGTGTGCTGGGTACTGGTTCGTTGGGGTAGAAGGTCAGTCTTGATGCTTAATGGATTAAGAACTGAGGGTGAAGAGTTTTAATAAGGTGGGAAATCTGGATGGGATTGAGGCATGAAGTGATAGTCAGGTTTCTAAAGGGGGGAAGGGGAATGTATATGGAAGGGGATGGAAAGAAGAAAAGAGAAAATAAATTAAAAAGAAAAGGAGAAGAAAAAAAGAAAAAAAAAGAAAGTAGTGAGAAGAGAGGAGAAAAGAGCAAGGGAATGCTAGTTTTCTTGAATGTATTCGATGAGTAGGGCTGGTAGTATAAGTCTGTAGGTTACAGTTGCTGCTTCGGTGGTCTGGCTGGTCGCGTGCTTCAAATCCTAAAAGAAGGTATAACCTAGAGATAAAGGGTATGTTAAAGAGTTTTCTCAGACCATTTTCATAGTGCAAGCTGGGTATGGTATCTCCTGTGAGTGAGCCCCAGATGCCATCTTAGTTTGTCCACCCTTTGTATCCAAGAACACCTGTGGACAGAAAAGCTGAGAGGTTATTTTAAATATACTAAGATTAAGGCATTAAAACAAATTGTTATGAATTGCTTTCATTGGAGTCAGTGATTCCTGTGGAATTCTTTACCTGTAATCCTGTATAAGATCCCTAAGGGATAATTATGGGCCTTTGTAGTAGAAGGCTGATTACATACCTATTCTCTCTATGCTGCTGTTTCTGTTGTTGCTGGTTTCTTTGTGGTATAATGTGTAGTCAAGAGTTTGTGTTGTACCTCTTTCATGTGTTTTGGGCACTGCTCTTCGGTATATGTCGACTGTTACAGTGTTTGGGGTTTCTACCCTGTTAAACCCTGTTATTTGATTGTTGAGTATTAGTTGTAGATAAGGTGTATGTTCTAGGAGATTCAGAATAGTGCTATCATTCTGTGTTTATCTTTCGTCTTCTGACTTATTTTGTTTAACATAATATGTTCTAGATCCATCCACATTGCTGCAAAGTCTGTGATTTTATCATTTCTGACTGTCATGTAGTATTTCATTGTGTATAGATACCAAATCTTAATGATCCATTCATCTGTTGTTGGACATTGAGGTTGGTTCCAAGACTTGGCTATTATACTGAGTGATGTTTGAATTTGGATAAGGATTGCATTAAATCTATATAGTAGTTTGGGTAGGATAGTCATTTTTACTATGTTAGTTCTACCTACCTATGAGCATGAAACCCTGTATTTCTTAGGCCAAGGGAACTCCCGCTATAATCCCCCCAATATTTACCGTGCCTATGCAGAAAAACGAGGAAGAGGAAAAAGCACAGCCCTTTTTCCCTATACATGGATGTATATGGAATCTATTATGCTGAATGAAATAAGTCAGAGGGAGAGAGATAGATGTAGAATAGTCTCAATCACCTATGGGTTTTAAGAAAAATAAAAGACATTTTTGCAATAATTCTCTGAGACAAAAAAGAGGACGGCTGGAATGTCCAGCTCACAACATGCAGCTCACCACAAAGAGTGTTGAGTGCAGTTCGAGAAATAACTACATTGAGAACTATCATAACAATGTGAATGAATGAGGGTAGTTGGGGTGGGGAGGAGGGAGATTTGGAATATTGATCATGGGAATGCTGCACTAGTGAATGGGGGTTTTCTTTACATGACTGAAACCCAACTGTAATTATATTTTAATCAAGGTTTTTCAATAAAATATTAATAAAAAGAACTAGCATAACTATGTCAGTGAGTGTAGGATTTCAAAAGCCCATCTAAAATACAGGCGGGGGTGGGGAGAGAAGGATGGAGGCATTGGTGATGGGACGGTTGCAAGGTAAAGGGGGGTGTTCTTGTTATGACTGAAACACAACTATAATTATGTTTGTAATCACGATGTTTAAATAAAGAAATTATTTTTTTTAATTGGTGGTATGGGTGTTTTTTTCTGTAGCTGATGGTTTGGGCTTTTGGTTTATTCTTTGTTTATTCTTTTGGTAATTTTGTTGATACTCCCTTACTGTTTTCTGTTTCTTCTTCTTTTTTTTTTTTTTACTACCTTTTTATTCTTTTTCCCTTCGTTCTTCTAAATGTGTATTTATAACACCTAGACTAACTCCTCCTAGTTTCACTCTTTTTGTTTGCTATTTTTGTTGTTTTTTTTTCTCTTCCCTTGATAGTACCAAAACCAGATATTCTAATGTTCATTTGGTGGAAATAAAAACTGATCACACATGAACACCAAATCCAAAGTCAACAACAACAGAATTGATACCCAACCTACAACAAGCTGTACAAGAGAGGAACAGTTACACTACCATTACAAGTGTAGAGGAGGGAGATGTGGGGTGCATGCTGGGAACAGGGGTGGAGAGAGGACAACCCTGGTGGGGGGAATGCCTCTCACTCATTGTCACTATGTGCCTCAAATATTACTGTGAAAATTTTTTAATTCACTTTGATCACAATACATTGTTTATTTTTTAAAGGTCAAAAAATATCACATATAATCATTTGACTTGTAGATTCTCTACAACAGGTCACCAAATTTTCTGCTCCACGGCCTTTTCAGGAGTAAATTATTAGTTGTGCCTCCCTGGAAAAACACTATCTTTAAGCAATAAGTAAAAACAAAACAGAAAATGCTTCTTTAGATAAATCCTAGGCAAAGACTGTCCAATGTTCCATAATAAAACATTATCAATAATTTTGGGAAATATTTGACTAAAGAATCACAAAGGTACACATGATTCTGTAAGTTTTTAACTAGTACAGAGCTCTAAAACACTTTTTTTTTTCACAAAACATAAATTAGATTTTTTTTAAACCAACCTCCAAATTTAAGAAGTTTAATAAGTTCAACACTCTTCCTTACTCATAAAAATCCTCTTCTTAGTAACTCTTATACTCCTGAACCTTGTGTTGGTGATATTTTCTCCATGCAGTTATGAAATATACTTGTTTTGTGTGTTTTTATATATTTTTATTTCAGCAACATGGTTAAAAACATGTTGGTAGTTGGGTTTCAGTCATGAAATGTACAATGATTCTGGATTCCTGCCTCTAATGGCACTAATGAACTAACTGGGGTCTTTTGGATAATTGTCACCTGAATTGTACCATATAAAAGCATTGGAACAACTGAGGTTATTATATATGCTTCTAAATAATAGCCTAGGCTTACTTAGCTCCACATACTCAACATGACTCTTACATCACTGAATGAAGGGTAATAAATAGCAACTGAGCAGAATTACAGACCTGAGAGCCTACATGTGGCTGTATAATGTGTATGGGCTTCATTAAAAATTGAGTTTAGAAATTTTAAGAAGAGTTTTTCGTTGTTGTTGTTGTTTTGGTGTGTTTTTTTTTGGGGGGGGGTAACACCCAGCAGTTCTCAGGGGTTACTCCTGGCTCTATGCTCAGAAATAGCTCCTGGCAGGCTCAGAGGACCATATGGGATGCCAGAATTCAAACCACCATTCTGCATACAAGGCAAATGCCCTACCTCCATGCTATCTTTTCGGCCCCCTAGAAGAGTTTTTTTTAAAGATTCCATGATCTAAGTGACAGGTAAACAAAATATTCCTGTCCACTAAGTTTTACTTATTTAAAAACGTTATATACACCTTCTGTTATATATGTTCCATATGTTCCATGTGTTATATATGTTATATACACCTTTTTTTCTGAAAGCATAATCTATGCCCCATTAAACAGATAATAACAAAATTATTATCTCATAACAGGAAGAGGTGTGTGACTTCTTTCTTATACCAGCATTTATTTAATCTTGAAAATCTATAATAATCACCACACTGTCCAATGAATACTCAATGGAAGATGGCTCCTTTGCCCTACTCCCTGCTCCCCCAAAATGCTATATTTGTGTACTAGGACTTCAGAATTGCACCTGGCATTGAGATTCATAATCTCTTATAATTGTATAAGGATCATACATCACCCCTTATCTCAAGTACTAAAGCATCTTCTGTCTCCTCTATTTTCTCAGTATACTACCTTCCTGATTCTAAGGCATTTGGGTACTTTTCGTTATATAAGCCTAACAACAGCTAAGTACATTATAGATAGGATAGACTACTCTCTGTCAAAATCTTTTGCTATAAAGAATTGTAATTTTTTTGGCTATACATTAGGAAGAACTAAATAATTCCCTCTCCTCTAAGCTCTTTCAAAAATTACTACCTATTTGTTATTCATATCCATATGATTTAACCTGAGGGTTTGGAAAAATGCAGAGCACTAATATTCAACTATTTGCATTTATGTTTTGTTTTCTTTGGCTTTATTTAGACTACAAAATGTTGCATTCTCATATTTTATGAGTATTCCTTAAATTTATTATTCTATGCTGTAGTTGATACTAAAATATCCTGTTTGACAAGTATGTGTTCTACAGAAATGAAAAAATAATAATTTTAAAATGAAAAATTTTCTTTCTTAGAGAACTCTGAGTTTCAATAACAATTTCCCACTTCATAAAATTTAGCAGTGCTCTATTTGTTCCTATAGACAAACTAGATTGTACAAAGCATATCTCATGTGAGTACCTCAGCGAATCATTTTTAAGTGGACCGTGTGTGAAGGATATTTTTTACTTTTTAAAAAGTTGTTTAAAAATAAAACAAAGGATCAAAGAAAACAAACTCTAGAAAAAAGATTTTATTTGGTTCATAAAGATTATTTATGGCTCGTTAAAAATAAAAATTTGCAAATTTCCAGCTCAATGTGGCTTCTTCAGCACAGAAATGATCATCTTGGTGTAGATACTTGGTCAAACAAACAGAAGTGTGGAAGATTCATTTAATATTTTTCAAAATTCCTAGTTCTATATAGAAAATGACATTTGATATGTAAAATATTTTTATTCTTCAATAAAAATTGATTTAGGATTCAAAACAAAGAAGTCAGAGAATGGGCCATTGGCCAGTAATAGAACCAATAACAATATGCTTTGATGTAAAGGAAACACTTAATAAGGAAACTAAAGAGTTTAAGGAATTTATCCAGGAAGTTTGTTTAGGTCAATATTCCAGTACCAAAACTAACTGTTTTTCAAGTACTAATTTTTTATTCAACTTTCATTAATTGCTTTGATACATTTTTTCTGTGTAATAAGTTAAACTCAAGAAGTTTATACATTATATATAAGTATATATAAGTTTATACATTATCTATAAATAAACCTATACAAATAAGTTTATTTATTTCTGAATATTTTTTGGAAAGTCCTATTTCTCAATAATCATTTCCAGCATTAAGAAATCAATGTTTTTTATTCTCCTAGTATTTACAAAGCCAGCAGTGTCTCTCCTGTAACACTATTTTATTTGCTATCTTCCTCTTCTACATTAGAAACGCCTGGATTAGACTGAGAACATTTACATCATAAAAATATTTCTCCTTTTTAAATCAACCAATTATAATTTAAATTTTTCTTCAATTTTAATTTCTCTTAGCCATAACTGTGACATAAGTATAGTTTCCTGATTAAGGTCATAGACACATTTGGGAGGCTACTGTTCATTCTAACATGCTACTGTCTCTATTTTTAACTAACTTCATACCCCTTAATTGTTCTTTCCCCAAATTTGAGAGCTGCTATTATTTTTTGTATCCTAACTTCAATCACAATTTAATAAATTATGACAAGGATGTTTTCATTCATATAGCCACCACTTAACAAATATTTATTATGATATTTTGACTCCAAGATTTAAGATATTATTTCTACTTAAAATAAGGTTCACTTAAATGACTCAGAAAGCTGCAGTCCAGAACCTTCTGGATTTAATCTCTCACAAACTTGATCATCTGATCATCATCATCAGTAACCCCAGACAGAGTCAGGAATAGCTCAGGAGCACCACAGGATGTGCTACTCAAATAAACATATCTGCAGCAATTATCTTCAGGAAATAAAATCTAATTATACTATTTAATATGTCTATTTTTTGTCGCTGTTTTGTTTTCATATCCCAACAAGTACACTAAAATCACCACTTGTTATTCCATTTTCTCCTTTAGACACCTTTTTCCTTTCATTGAACACATAGTTATCAAGCTCTCATATTTTTTTTACAAATTTAATTAAAAAACTTATTTACAAAGATTTTTATAGTTTTGTTTAAGGCATACAATATTTTGACAGCAATTCCAATTGCCTATTCCCAATTGCCTGCCAAGTGCACAGGAACATTTCAAAGTTCTATGTTGAGTTTAGATCTTTTATTCAATGTTGTTGAGTCTATCCTTTAGTTATAAAGCTACACATCTCTCACACTTACCTATTATAATTGAGGCACATGCAGACTGTCTTCCTATTACTTTTCATTCTCTTCTTCTGCTCATTCTTGATTTTCCTTCTATGTCCTCTGTATATGCTAGGACCAAGGCTGAAGCTGAAATACTAATCCCTCTTTTATTACATAACATTTTCTTGTCTAGTTATTTTATATACACTGAGAAGTAAGAACATTTTTTCTTTTTGTAAATATGTCTGCCTTTACTCCAATGTTTATAGCATTTCTTACACTAAAAGTTAATTTCTACTAAATATACCAATGCTCTCAAGCTAACTGATTTTATTCAGTCCTGCTTACTCAGCTTTTCCTGTAGCTCATTATTCTTTTTTTGTTTTTGTTTTAGGTCCACACCCAGTGACACTCAGGTGGTTACTTCTGGCTATGCGCTTAAAAATCACTTTTGGCGGGCCCGGAGATAGCACAGCAGCGTTTGCCTTGCAAGCAGCCGATCCAGGACCAAAGGTGATTGGTTCGAATCCCGGTGTCCTATATGGTCCCCCGTGCCTGCCAGGAGCTATTTCTGAGCAGACAGCCAGGAATAACCCCTGAGCACCGCCGGGTGTGGCCCAAAAACCAAAACAAAAAAAAAAAAAATCGCTCCTGGCTTGGGGGAACAGCTGGGATGCTAGGAAATCAAACTGCATTCCTTCCTAGGTCAGTACGTGCAAGGCAAATGCCCCACCACTTGCACCACTGCTCCAGCCCCTAGCTCATTATTCTTTAAGATGTGTGTAGGAACCTAAATATATTTTCTTTCTCTTACCTTTTTTGTCCAGATACCTCTACTTGCGGTTTGTTTCTGACTTAAGTGTGAGTAATAGAGGTGGAAATTTGCTTCATTGCACTACTTGAATGAATAGAAGTCTATGAAGAGGCTTTTGTTAACATTCCTAAATTATTCACTACTCAACCCCGCTCAGAGTTCATGTCAATTATTAATTACTTTTGTCTATGAATTAATTCATGACTGTTTGGGAGCTACATTATTCTATAAATAATCCACCCCTACACATCATGATCTTATCATTTTTATTCGAACAATGAAAATTCTTGTTCTGGTGCCAACTCTTGCCTGATGCAGCTTGTTTGCAGTTTTTCCATTAATACAACCTTCTCTGTACTATATATATATATATATGCCAACGGTTCTTCTAAAAATTATCATAAATATTTGCCTCCAAATTATGAACTTATTTCATAAGTTTATTTTATTATCACACCGCTATTATAGATACTGTTAGCTAGAAAACAAATCATAAATTTTAAAGCAGTGGCTAGAAGGTCAGAGGATAAGAAAAGGGAAGTGAGGATGACAGTTGGCAGTGTCTATGTTAAATACATATGTATGTATGCCAAGATAGAATGCAATTGCAGAAAATGCAGAAAAGTGCAAAACAATAAATGGAGCACTATGACAAATAATACTATTCTCAGCTAAGTCATTAAACCTGTAAGACTATAATTATTATAAATTATAAGAATACCAATAATATATTTTATATTTCCCTAGGAAAGACATGTTTTATATATTATATATAAATAAACTTGAACTTTTACATATTTAGGCACACACTAACAATAGTGTAGTCAGAGGACCCTACCCATCCGGCCTCTGTTCAGAACAATTTCAGAATGTCAGTGCCTCAAGCAGTGTGAATAGTAGTAGGGCTGGAATCTTGGGCCTCTCACTACAGACAGGTGCTCCCCTGAGTCTCTTCCCCTGCTTTGGTCATGCACTTTGCTCCTTTGAGTGCCAGACAGACCTGTGCTGTGTTGCAACACAGTTGTGTTTTTGTCATTGTTTTTTGGGGGGAGTAGTTGGGGGAGAGTTTTAAGGCACTCCCAGCAGTGATCATGTCTTTCCTGCTCTGCTCATGGACCACCTCCCACTCTTCTCCTCAGGGCCATCTGAACTTGTCTCCAGCTGCTTTGTTTTGTGTCACGCCTCCCTATACCCCAAAAATCATCCTCAGACCAGGCTGCAGGTGGAGTGGCTATGCACAGACTTTGCATGCAGAAAGCCAGGTTCCACACTTCACACCCTGTAGGTCTCCCAAAATCCACTCCAGTGACTTGGAACACCAGACCACACACACAGGTGAGCTGGGTCTAATACTCAGCACCCTCTATGTCCCCCCAAATACCCCACCCCCCAAAATTCCAGTGTCCAGAGCAATAAACCAACAAGGTGGACCCTTGATTCGCACAAGTCTGACCCAGGTTTGATCCTGGGATCCCATAAGGTCCCTCAAGCCCCACCAGAAGTAATACCTGAGCACCACTAGATATGGCCACAGAACAAAGTTCTCAGACTAATAGCCCTTGTAACCCGATGTTAACTCTTGATCCACTTAGGAGCCCAAAGTGTGGTAACAGTCAGTGTCCTCTCGTCAGGATGGTCCAGCTATAAATATCCTTTATGGTGTTATTTTCATATCATATCTTCTGCATACAGTTGGTTCCTTTTCACTTCTTTTCATCAACTGAGGGGCTCTGCCTAGTTGTTCCCCAATAAGAATGAACAATTTGAGGGTCTTGCATCCTCCTTTGAAGGCTTGCTGGTAGGCGAGAAGAGATGGAGAGAGATCAGACCTTGAGCAGTGCTAGTGGGGTAGTAGCATCCTCTTTGAAGAGCTGTGAAGTTGGTGCCCTGCAGCATGTGCTGCACTGTAAATTCATATTCCCTCAATTAAAGCATCCCATAATTCAGGAAAAAAGCCAATAATGTTGAGTACATTGAGTACAGTTGAGTACAGGTAAATTTTGTATACGTACAACAAATTTACTATATATCCCATGGTGAAACAAATATGTTAAGTAGTGCAAGATAAACCAACTCCCAGTGGAAATCAATTTGTGTCCCAAAGTACTTAAGGGACAGTTGAACACTAAAAATTTTCCACTTTACTGAAACAAAACAGGGCATATAAACACAAAGAAAAAAATGTTGCTTCAATAAAATGACAAACAACAGTGGCAGCAAGAAATATTTGTTTTAGAAAGTAAATTAAAATGTACAAAACAAGTGGGCTAATCAATTGTCTTTATGACTGCGGGACTCTGTTCTTCCAGATCTATTTTCTGGAAAATGTCAAGCAGCACATGGGCTTAATTCTCAGTCAAAGGTCTTGACGACCTGAATCAAGGAATTTAGACCAATGATTGGTTTAATCTAGAACATTGTAATTATCGAACAGAATATCTATATTCTAATTTGTGAAGAGAAAAAATATAAAGTAGTAATAAACACAGTACCTTATGCTCCACTGAGCTGGTATGTCATTGAAAGGATGACATGACACTACTGTAAGCAAAAAACAGGATCCTCATCTTTTTGTTTTATTTATTTTAAAAATTTATTGTTTTTTTCTTTTTTAACATTTTTTATTTAAACACCTTGGTTACAAACATTATTGTGGTTGGGTTTCAGTCATATAAGATGCCACTCCCTCATCACCAGAGTAACATTCCAATCACCAATGACCAAAATATCCCTCCTCCCTTTCCCACCCCTGCCTGTACTCTAGACAGATTTTCTATTTCCCTCATATATTCTCATTGTTAGGATAGTTCGCAATGAAGTTATTTCTCTAACTAAACTCATCCTCTTTGTGGTGAAGTTCGTGAGGTGGGCTGTAATGTCCAGCCCTCCCCTCTTGTGTCTCTGAAAATTGTTGAGAAATATCTTTCATTTTTCTTAAAACCCATAGATGTGTGAGACCATTCTGTGTCTTTCTCTTTCTCTCTGACTTATTTCACTCAGCATAATAAATTCCATGTACATCCATGTATAGGAAAATTTCATGACTTCATCTCTCCTGATGGCTGCATAATATTCCATTGTATATATGTACCACTGTTTCTTAGCCATTCATCTGTTGAAGGGCATTTTGGTTGTTTCCAGAGTCTTGCCATGGTAAATACTGCTGCAATAAATATAGGTGTATGGAAGGGGTTTTGGTATTGTATTTTTGTGTTCTTAAGGTATATTCCTAGGAGTGGTATAGCTGGATCATATGGGAGTTTAATTTCCAGTTTTTGAAGGAATCTCCATATTGCTCTCCAGAAAGGTTGAACTAGTCGGCATTCCCACCAGCAGTGGATTGTTGTGTACGTAAACATTTTATGGGATTATTATGTTACTGACTCTACCCTGATCGTGATTGTGCCCTACCCTAGGATGTGACCTGGTATTCTGCCCCCACCCTAGGGTATTACCTGATTCTGCTTCCACCATTGGGTGGTATCTGATCCTACCATTGGGTGGTACCTGATTCTGGGGAATAAAAACAAGGGTCTGTGGAAGATGGGGGGCTTTTGGCTGGAACTGATGCTGTTGCTTTGGACTTCAAACTTATCCACCGAATAAACCTAATATTTCCACAAGTCTGACTGTCTGCGAGCTGTTTACCCACCACTTCACTTCAGAACTGCTGGCTGAACAGGGTGGCAGATGCGTGCTCTGAGCTGGAGGGAAAAGACCTCATCCTCCATCCCTGCATCAGTCAACCTCTGCAGGGGCTGACTTGCAACAGTGGATAAGAGTTCCTGTCTCACCACATCCCCACCAACACCACTTGTTCTCATTCTTTGTGATGTGTGCCAATCTCTGTGGTGTGAGGTGGTACCTCATAGTTGTTTTTATTTACATCTCCCTGATGATTAGTGATGTGGAGCATTTTTTCATGTGCCTTTTGGCCATTTGTATTTCTTCTTTATCAAAGTGTCTGTCCATTTCTTCTCCCTATTTTTTGATGGGATTAGATGTTTATTCTTGTAGAGTTCTGTCAGTAATCTGTATATTTTGGATATTAGCCCCTTATCTGATGGGTATTGGGTAATAGTTTTTCCCAATCAGTAGGTGGCTCTTGTATCCTGGACACTATTTTCTTTGAGGTGCAGAAGTTTATTAGCTTAATATATTCCCATCTCTTAATCTCTGCTATCACTTGCTTAGAGAGTGCAGTTTCCTCCTTGAAGATGTGTTTAGTCTCAATATCATGGAGTGTTATACCTACGTGTTGTTCTATAAACTTTATGGTTTTAGGTCTGATATTGAGGTCTTTAATCTATTTGGATTTTACCTTCCTACATGATGTTATCTGGGGGTCTAAGTTAGCTTATTTTGCAAGTGGCTAGCCAGTTGTGCCAACACCACTTATTGACGAGGCTTTCTTTGCTCCATTTAGGACTTCTTGTTCTTTTATAAAAAATTAGGTGATTGTATGTCTGGGGAGCATTGTCTGAGTACTCAAGTCTATTCCACTGATCTGAGGGTCTGTCTTTATTCCAATACCATGCTGTTTTGATAACTTTTGCTTTGTAACGCAGTTTAAAGTTGGGGAAAGTAATGCCTCCCATATTCTTTTTCCCAATTATTGCTTTGGCTATTCTAGGGTGTTTGTTGTTTCAAACAAATTTCAAAAGTGCATGATCCACTTCTTTGAAGAATGTCATGGGTATCTTTAGATGGATCACATTAAATCTATACAATGCTTTAGGGAGTATTGCCATTTTAATTATGCTAATCCTGCCAATCCATGAGCAGGGTATGTATTTCGATTTTCGTGTATCCTCTCTTATTTCTTGGAGCAGAGTTTTATAGTTTTCTTTGTATAGGTCCTTCACATTTTTAGTCAAGTTGATTCTAAGATATTTGAGTTTGCGTGGTTTGTGTTATAAATGAAAAAGGGAGATCACTACCAATATTGCAGAGATTCAAAGGGTAATCAGAAACTACTTTGAGAAACTCTATGCCACTAAAAATGAGAACCTGGAAAAAATGGATAAATTCTTGGACTCTTATAACCTCCTACAGTTGAATAAAGAGGATGTAGCATATCTAAACAACCCCATCATTATTACTGAAATTAAAACGGTAATCAAATGTCTGCCTAAAAACAAAAGCCCAGGCCCAGATTGATTCACTAATGAATTCTTTCAAAGTTTCCAAGAGGAACTATTACCAATCCTGGCAAGACTCTTTCATGAAATCTAAAAAACAGGAACTCTTTCAAATAGCTTTTATGAAGCCAACATCACCTTGATACCTAAACCAGACACAGATTCTATGAAAAAAGAAAATTACAGACCAATATCACTGATGAATGCAGATGCAAAGATCCTCAACAAAATCATGGCAAATAGGATTCAATGCCTCATTAAGAAGATCATCCACTATGATCAAGTAGGTTTCATCCCAAGAATTCAAGGCTGGTTTAACATCCATAAATCTATCAACATAATACACAACATCAATAACAAGAAAAATAAAAACCACATGATCATATCAATAGATGCAGAGAAAGCATTTGATAAGGTCCAACACCCATTCTTGATCAAAACTCTCAGCAAGATGGGAATGAAAGGAACCTTTCTCAATATAGTTAAGGCCATCTACCACAAGCCAGAGGCAAATATTGTCCTCAATGGAGAAAAACTGAAAGCCTTTCCTCTAAATTCTGGCACAAGAAAAGGCTGTCCTCTCTCACCACTCCTATTCAACATAGCACTGGAAGTACTCGCTATAGCGATTAGGCAAGAAAAAGATATCAAGTGAATCCAGATAGAAAAGGAAAAAGTCAAGCTCTCACTGTTTGCAGATAACATGATACTCTACTTAGAAAACCCTAAAGTCTCTACGGAAAAGCTTTCTAGAAACAATAGACTCATATAGCAAGGTGGCAGGCTACAAAATTAACACACAAAAATCAATGGCCTTTCTATACACCAATAATAATAGGGAAGAAATGGAAATTAAGAAAACAACCTCATTCACATTAGTGCCACACAAACTCAAATATCTTAGGATCCTCATCTTAAGAAAAAATAAAAATAAAAAGTCAAAGAAAGCTATAATAGATGTAATTATTACTCTTACCTTGAAATGCACAAGTGAGAAGCAATTTGTTTTTTATTTTTACAAATGAATGAATTCATAGCTGTTTAATTGTTTGTCGTGTATATATAATTAAGCATACAATTTAAAGTTACCACTACTTTAATAATACAAAATTAATGTATATGATTATTGTGATGCTTAAAATAGTAAACACTTCCATTACTCATCAGTTTTATTTTATTTTTGAAACTCTATTAAAGTATTATAATTTGTAGTTATTCATAGTCAAATTTTAGACACATAATATTCTAATATTAGGTCAACCAGCTGTGTCAACTTCCTTCTATCAATGCCTGCTTCACTTTCAGCCTGCTATCTTGACAGGCTTTTTTAAATTTTATTTTTAAATTTTGGCTTTCATAATTTCAGTGTTGTTAACTCTGTGATTTGAATAATTCACTTTGTCCTTCCTTAACATCACAAAGATAATTGAATAACTTTGAGTTTTGCCCACGTTACTGCTCATTGTCTCATCATGCCCCCCACTCTCTCTCCTTCTCCTTTCTATACTGGAGAAAGGTAAGAATATATATAACGATATATATTTATATATATGAATGTACATATACTGTACAATATACTATATCTCAGAAATATATTTAGCATAAATCACACTATTAAGACTTTTATAAGAATAAAAAGAAAATAATATTAATTAAAAAATCATCCTTTGCTTTTATTTATTTTTTAAAATGGATCATATCCAATAGTTCTCATGGATCAGGGGATCAGCATGCTGGAGCTGGAGCCAGGATTGGCTGTGTCCAAGGCCATTGACCTCCCCCTGTACTATCTCTACAAATAGATCATTTACATTTTTTTTCTTAAAAATTTCAAAATATTTAGCCACACCCATGATCCACAGCCAGTACTATGTTTGCTCATCATCTAGCCTCCTAGACGCATTGAATTCTGGAGACCCAAACCAAGCCTTGAAAACTCCTGGATACACAGGTGTCACAGCTGATGGCTCTGAGGCACCTTGGGAAGGGAGTGGGGCAAGTTCCGTGCCCTGCTAAAGCCTCAGTAACTGCACACTCATCACATTACTGCCTCCATGACAATGGCCCAACTTCATTCTTTTCCACTGATCTCTTCAGAGACACCTGTCAAAGACTCATTTCATTTTGAAGACTGAAAACTATGGGGCTTTTGAGTCAGCATTCTTTAATCCTGCCCTTCACCCTCACCTTGGCACATGCAAAATACCTGTCAACCACACCCATGACTCATTGCTGCAATCATGTCAGCTCGTTGATCAGCCATCATGCCAGATTATCAGTCCAGCTTCACAAATACCAGAAGTTCTGGTATGAATGTTAACATGTGCGGCCATGTGGCACATCCATATATTTTAATACTGACATGTCAATAAGAATGTAACAAAGAAGATGGCAAATTGAGGCCAGAACAGTGGCACAAGCTGTAGGGTTGCCTTGCATGCACTAACCTAGGACAGACTGCAGTTTGATCCTCCAGCATCCCATATGGATCCCCAAGCCAGGAGCGATTTCTGAGAGCATAACCAGGAGTAATCCCTGAGCATCACCGGGTGTGGACCACCCCCCCAAAAAAGGCCAAACAACAAACCAAAAAGATGGCAAATTATCATCAGAAGTCATGAAACCTTGACAACAGCAAATAAATAAACACATATTTAAATGCACAACTAGCAGCAATTGTTCCACAAAAGATTTAAGTATTCCATTGTGATATGACAATTTTGATAAATTCTCTTTTGACCAAGTCAGTTTTTCTTTCAGTAATTTTATTAACTTCCAATTTTAACCAACAAAAGTTATCATACAGACCTGCCGAGGGTCAGTCTTGGGAGAGGGTGGGATACTGGGAAAACGGTAGAGAGAATGTTACACTGGTGGTGGGATTGGCGTTGTAGTATTGAGTGCTTGAAATAACTGTATTATGGGCTGGCGAGGTGGCGCTAGAGGTAAGGTGTCTGCCTTGCAAGCGCTAGCCAAGGATCAGGACCACGGTTCGATCCCCCAGCGTCCCATATGGTCCCCCCAAGCCAGGGGCAATTTCTGAGCGCTTAGCCAGGAGTAACCCCTGAGCATCAAACGGGTGTGGCCAAAAAACAAAAACAAAAAAAACAAAAAAAAAGAAATAACTGTATTATGAGCTACTTTGTAAAACATGCTATTTAACTAAATAACTTCCAAGATAATAATAAAAGTCAAATAATATGCAACAACACTATTAAAATTGTAAAACATCAAAATCTCCTCTGTTGATTAAATACATTCACCTTTGAAAATATGTTTAGATGCTACCCATTTTTTAAGTTCTCAGTGAGAGGTGCCACATGATTATAACTGTGGCAATACTACTATGTGTTCATTAGTGCTCCTAACCAGCATTTAATTACTTGAGAGAGGATTACTAAAAAGATACCAGGGAAAATAAATTAAGAGAAGAATGTAATCTTTCAATCAAGTATACTAAACTGGTTGGTTTCTTTATAAACAATAATAACATTGGAAACAAAAAACATCAACCAGCCCACCATGGAAATTCTCTCTGTGCACTATGATTATGTGAATAGCCTCTAGTATTTCCTATGTATGTATGGGAGGAGAAGAAGGTACCATATGCATTTTAGAAGAAATGTTATAGCTATAACAATTTTATTTTATAATATTTATTCATTTGAAAAACAATGTAGAACAAAGAAATATGTGAACCATGAAGTAAAAGTTATAAGCATCTGTACTTATTTTTGAAATTTTTTAATTTCAGTTAGTTTCACAGGTTTGTGAGACTATTCTGTGTGTCTCTCTCTCCCTCATTCAGCACAAGAATTTCCTTGTCCATCCATGTATAGGGAAATTTCATGACTGAATTTTCCTGAAAGCTGCATAGTATTCCATTCTGTATATGTACCACCATTTCTTTTTGTTTGTTTCTTTGCTTTTGCCACACCAGGTGATGCTCATGGGTTACTCCTGGCTCTGAGCTCAGAAATTGTTCCTGGCTCAGGGACCATATGGGATGCTGGGGATTAAACCTGCATTCATTCTGGGTTAGCTACATACAAAATAAATATCCTACCACTGTGCTATAACTCTGGCCCTTGCCACCGTTTCTTTAGCAACTCAACTGTTGTTGGGCATCTGGTTGTTTCCAGATTCTGTCTATAGTAAATAGCCCTGAAATAAATATAGGTGTGAGGAAGACATTATTTAACACAAAATTAACTGTTCTAAAGTCACTATCACTACTTATGCCAAATGTACTCAATATTTAGGCTATCATTACTTTCATTATCTTTACCAAATATACAAACACTCATATATACACATATGTTTACAAAATATATCTATATCCATCTGAGGTGTACTTTCTTTATTCCACATATAACTTCTTGGATATTAAAGAAAGGTTATAAGAAAAGTGAAGAACCAATGATATTAAAAAATTCTATAGTATTTTATCAAATAAAATGGTGAGATATTAAAATGTGTATTATTTAACTTTATAATATGCAATACTGTGAATAATCATGATCATAACTCACTAAAGACTCATTTTTATTAAGTTAGATAACTAAAAATTAGGGTAGACTGTTCAAATTTTATGTTAACAATTTTAAGACCTTAAGTATTTTTAAGACTGGGAAGATGAAAAGGGCTATAGCAAATTCTCTGCATGAAGGAGGCCCTGATTTCTAGCATCATCAAGAGCAACCCCTGAGCAACAAGGCAGGATTAGAGGCAGAACACAATGGGTGTGGTCCCCAAACCAAAAGATATAAACCCAAATTCTATTCTTCTTTAACATTTCTAGACCAGAACAACCACTCTGTGCAGCAACCCTTACACACATTTGAAATGTGCTTTTAAGTTTAGTACTTTCACTAAGAAAGCAGCGATTCAAATTATACTTTGTATTCAGTATATCACTTAAATAGGATTCCTGGCCTCTTTTTTTGAATTGACATGCTGGAATAAAGCATAAGATTAACTGATGCTAAATATATTTAATGTAATAAAGATTTATGACTTATAATAATGAACTACTTAAGAGTTATATTCATATAGTAATAAAACTGAGAGACTGATATTTATGAACATACTAGAGAAGGTCAGATATGTTTGTTCAGAAACTGAATCCAACATGTTCTATAGTATCTTTTGGTAGTAATTTAGCTTGAATTTCAAAATTTATAAATCTAAACCTATGCCTATGTTTTCTGATGGTAAAATTAACCTGTTGAAAGTAATATAATATTAATAATATAAAATATCTAACAAAGCATCAAACACAGACAGACAAGGCATGAACAAATCACTTTCCATTATTATTGTCTGGATAACATAAAACATAATCCCACATTTTATCCTATTCAAGCTATGATGACATATCATTTAACACAGTCATGAGAAATAAACTTTGAATATTCATAATAGTAGTACAACTCTAAATAATTTTCAAACACTAATAAAAATAAAATTTCTTTAATAAAATTAAAAGATATTTAAAACTGATAGTTTGGAAAACACCAGGCACAATCACTGACAAAAATATTAATAAAGTATACTACTTAAATTATTTGCAAGAATATTAATTTTATCAACATATTTGTCATGTAAATTCTTTTATAATTTTTATTGTGACCAATCTGAATTACAAGTCTTTCACATTATATTTAAGGTACATAGTGACAGTGAATTAGAGCCATTCCCACCACCCTTGCTCTCAGCATGCATCCATTAACTCCCCCCTTTGGCTCCCTAGACTGCTAGTGTTACAGGTCCCCTTTGTGTATAGCTTGTTGTAGATTGGGGAATCTTAATTTTGTTGTCATTGACTTTGGGTTTGGTGTTTAGGTCTGATCATTTGGGGATAAACAGTTTAAGAGGTAGTATAATATTATAGAGGCATTAAATATATAAAGGAAATATAGGCTTCACATTGTCTTTTGAAATATTCTTGTGGGGGTGGAATCCAGAGCACATTTACATCACACACCCTCGTCGTGTTGAGTTTGAGAAGTGATTTGTGGCAGAAAGGGCTCAGGTAGAGTTCTTGTACTGGGGGTCCTGCTGGAGCTGAATTCGGTATCATGCAACGGTCCACATATGAAGGGGTGGTGAGAAGGATTCCACAGAGCATGAGTCAGTAGGAGTGTTGGTTGTAGTGTTTTTTTTTTTGGGGGGGGGGACTAGATGTGGAGCTGGGTTTCCTTTCTCTTGAGTTCTGGGTGATGGCTTATTGGGGCAGGAGGTTGGTTCGATACCTAATGAGTTAAGAACCGAGGGTAAAGAGCGTTAATAAAAAGGGATATCAGATCAGGATTGAAAGGTGAAGGGATAGTAGGATTTATTAAGGGGGTGAGGAGGGCTAGTATATAGGAGGGGCTATATAAACCGTAGGCATGTATTGTTTACAATTTAGGTTTGGCTCTCAGAGAGGAGTCCTCTGTCTATTTACTCATGCCCACATAAAGACATACATTAGTGATCTACTTTTAAGATGTTGTTAGAGGTTTGACCTAATAGGATGGATCTGAGCTCTTAAGTACTGGTTGAATTAAAATAAATAAGCAGCTTAGGTATAGCTTAAGAAAGAGATTAAGGGAGAACAGAGGATAAGAGAGGAAAACAGAAAAATAGGTAAACGTAGTAAAAGTAAATTAAAAAAATTAAGTAGGTCAAATAAAAAGATTGGGCCAGTGCATTGGAGTTGGGGGGTGTTCCTAGGTTGTAGGCACTTCATCAGTGATGGGGTTGGGCCTTGCTAAATGAAGGTTTCAGGCTGAGATAGTGGCTGAAGAAGTTTAGGATACACATAGTTTTCGAGTCTCGAGTACTAAGCAATGTGGTAATGTGGCCTACTTATGTAGATGACTATCCAATGTAGTATTGTCCACTGCATTTTATGTATAGAATATCCTTTCCAAAAGAGGAACTTACAATGTGGGTTTATTTGAACTAGATTAAAATGATTATGAGGAAGAAGAAGAAAGGGGAGAAGGAAAGAGGTAGGGAGAAGAGAGAGATAAAGATAAAGGGAATGTTAATTTGCCAAAACATGATCAATGTATAGGTCCTGTAACATAAATCTGTGGTTCAGAGTTGAATGTTTCAGTGGTCTGAATGATCATACGCTTCAAGTCCGAATAGAAAACCTAAACCAGAGGAAAAGGGTAGATTGGAGTGTTATATCAAGACATTATCATAATGCAAAGTGAATATAGTTTCTAGTATGACTGAGCACCAAGGTGTCAAATTAGGGTGTCCACCCTTTCTATCCAAAAATTCCTGTGGACAAAGAAGCTGAAAGATTATTTTATACCTAGTAGGATTAAGGTATTAAAACATATTGTTAAGAATCGTTACAGCTGGATCTCTGGATGCCAATCATATTCCTCACCTGCATCTGTATGTAAGTACCCTAAAACATTATTATATGGCTTTGTAGTTAAAAGTGATTGCATCCTGTTTACTCTAAACCATTGTTTCCATTCTTTATGATATAATGGATAATCTAAGTTTCGTATTGTACTCTTCCAAGTGATTTGAACACTTCTTCCCAGTAAATGCTGACTGCTTGGAGTTTCTAGGCTATTAGACCATTGTATTTGTTCTTGGAGTATTATATGTATATATAGTGTGTATTCTAATACCTCAGAGAAGTGCAATCATTCTGTATTGATCCTTCTTCTGGCTTACTTCATTTAACATAATGTTTTCTAGATCCATCCATGTTGCTGTAAAATCATGATTGTATCATTTCTAACTGCTATGTAGTATTCCATTGTGTATAAATCCCACATCTTCATGATCCACTCATCTGTTGTTGGGCATCAAGGCTGGTTCCAAATCTCGGCTATTGTACTGAGTGCTGCGATTAATAGTGGAGTGCACACATACTTTGGGATGAATGTCCTTCCGACTTGGGGATAGATACCCAGGAGAGCAATTGCTGGGTCATATGGCAGCTCAATTCTGAGTTTCCTAAGCACTCTCCACACTATTTTCCATGGGGTTGGACCAGGCAGCATTCCTACCAGCAGTGAATGAGAGTTCCTTTCTTACAACATCCCTGCCAACAAAGATTGGTTCCTTTATTTTTGATGTGAGCCACCTCACTGATGAAAGATAATATCTCATTGTTGTCTTGATTTGGATTTTCTTAATGACGAGGGATAGTAAGCATATGTTTATGTATATATTGGTTACATTTTAGTCTTTCTCAGAGAAGTGTCTATTCATTTCTTCTCCCCATTTTTCTATTAATTTTTTTGGAGCTCACCTTTCTGACTGCTTTGTATATATCCTAAATATCTGTACTTTATCTGACTTGTTGAGTTCAATTGTTTTCCCATTCCATGAACTGTCTTCTAATATTAAATAGGGTTTCTCTCACCATGCAAAAGCTTTTCAGACTGATGTAGTCCCATTAAATTAGGTTTGATGCTAAAGCTCTTGCCATTGGCATTCCATTCTCAAAAACATTTTTGATATATAGGTCTTCAAGTATCTAGTACTTTTGTATTTTTCTTCTCTTTAGTTAGAATAATGGTTTCTAAAGCACTTTTTATATTTTATAACTATCAAAGTATTACTATTTATCAATATTGAAAGCAATTGTTAAAACTCAGATATGTAGGAGTAAGACTATGGCTCTATGTATTGTTTATAAGATCAACTACTCAATTTGTAAATCAATAAGTGAAATCTGAGTTGTTTTGAGCTTTTCCTTGGGCTTTTCTATTGCACTGGAGTGTAACTAGAATTGTTTAAAAACATTGGTTTAAGACATTGAGTGTAAGTGTAAACAAAAAATCATCTTACAATATATATTTCAGCTTGCCACTATACAGTATTTACTGTATAGTAAATATATTTATTTGAAAAAATAAACATGCATATTTGTCTTTTAAATATCAGGTGACACAAAAAACATAGCAATCACTTGACTAGTGATTCTCACTGAAAATAATACACATATTCCTCCCTAAGGTCAACAAAGGAGGATGAATAAAATGGACTCAGAGATTCACAAAGTTCCAATATGACCCGTCGAAGGGCTCACCTAGGGACAGAACAGCCTTAGTCTGGAAAGAGAAACAAGGCAAAGAAAATTATAATGCATATAGCCTTATCATTCAATTCATTTCAATATACGCTGTCTCACAAAAAAAATAAAAAGGGTGGAGCTTAAAAGGGATATGTAATCAAAATAAATATTGTACTTTACAGAGTTAGCAAGTAGAAAGTCTATGATATATGTTTTGTCAAAGTTCAAAGAATTTGATTCTTATTCTAAACATGATGTCACTTCTGGTTTGTCCAAATTGTCACAGAAAAGTAAATTAGAGAAAGGTGATCCAGCTCTCTGCCATTTATTACAATAACTTTTTATCAGGCATAGTTTAGGAAAGGATTTTGAATGTTCTGGGTTTATAGTTACTTAAAGAGGGGCATGACAAGAGGGTCAGGGAAAGTAGAAAGTATAAATAAATATCATATGGGCATAAGTGTCAGTGTAATAACATGCTCTGATTCCCATCTGAGAAAGAGTGTTTTGACAAAACATGTTTTTGAAAGAAAAAAAGATAAATAAGGAGGCAAAGTAATAAGGAAGTGCTGAGGTCATAAACACCTAAACCAGGGTTGGAACAGTGCAACAAGGAAAATGGATTGACATAGATGCTTAGGAAATGCAGTGCTCAAGAACTTTACTTATTGAATCTGAAAGAAGAGATTGAAAGTTGATCCAAGATTTTTTTATTTAAAATACTATGGTTTTACTAAATAAGACTGGACACAGTTAGTATGGGGCAGGTTGCCACAGTAGAAATGGGGGAGTTGACATTTCTAAGGTGGGACACCATGTTGCAAGTTAAACAAAAATTCTATAACACAAAACAAAGTATAGTCTAAAACAAACCCCCAGTTCCTATAGACACACACTTCTAAAATGAGAAGCCTGAAAAGTGCCAGTTCTCTGTTCAGTGAAAATGCAAACTTTGCATCTTTGATCTGAATCTAAAAGCTGATACAACCTCATTTAGCAGTGTTGTATTATTGACTATTACCTGTCAAGTCTGCTCAGATTCCAGGGCAACGGTGAGAGAAATAGCGCACAATTATATTCCTCTTGGTGAGCAGAGTAGCACACAATCATAGCCATCTTTAATCCACCATTTTTTGTATTCATGCATTTGTGTGTATCTATAACATGAACTCTATGTATACATTTGAATATAAATTTTTTCTAATTTTTAAAAACAGAAAATAGGGGAGGTTTCTATTTCTTTGCTTCACTATAATTTAGAAAGTTCCCATTATCTGAGAAATATTTTATGTTATGTTAATTTAATAATATCATATGTATATTAGTCTTTCAAATGGGTATAAGAAGGAGAATTGTATAAAAATATATCAGAAGATTACCTAAGAGGTACAGATTTCTAAAAAACACCACCAAATGTTCAATCATGAATACTTTCTCCAGAGAATGCAGAAAGGTCTATTGCTTTCCAGGTCCAACACTTGGCTTCATTTGCAGTTATTTTTGTTTTGTTTTTAGTATGACTGTGAATGCAACAATATCATCTGTCAGAGACTGATTAGTATTGACACCAAGGAACCTCCTGGGGTCCCTTGGAGAGGTTTGTGTACAGAATTCGGCTAAGTGAGACAGAAGCCAAGGAGTCAAGTTGGGTTCAAGCTCTGTTTCGTTTATTCAAAACAAAAGGTGGAATATTTACACTCAATTTCTTGGCAAGTAATAATTTTCAGGCAAAATTAATTTACCAAAAAGGCATAGGGGCAAATTGTTCAAGGCATATTCTGATGCAGGGAATTTTCACTTTTGAGCTAGTTCTCTTATCTGAGTTCCCTCAGCTAGCAAGGTCCGCTTCCAGATATTGATGTTATTTTGGCCTTATTCAAATTCATGCATTATGAACGTGGGCCTGAAATGTTAACCCTTGATATGACTGCACATCAGCTACAGCAAAGTTAGATTTGAAGATGAGTAACTAGTCTGTAAGGCTAAATAGAGAATACTTGAGCTTACACAAATGTTCCTGATAAATTGTGTTTATATATCGAGTAATCTTTAAGAAAGTCTAAGAAAAGTGAATAAAAGTATTAGACTAGATAATAATATCTGTGCAAATGGATATTCGAATCCATGCAAATGTTAAATCTGAGTAATCTTTAAAATGTCAGCTGTCTGTTGGATTGAAAAAAAAGTCAGATGGGGCCAGCGAGGTGGCGCTAGAGGTAAGGTGTCTGCCTTACAAGTGCTAGCCAAGAAAGGACAGCAGTTTGATCCCCCAATGTCCCACATGATCCCCCCAAGCCAGGGGCAGTTTCTGAGCACTTAGCCAGGAGTAACCCCTGAGCATCAAATGGATGTGGCCCGAAAAAAAAATCAGCTGAAGTTATGTCTCAATTAATATTAATGCTATATCCCTTTTTTTTCATGAATGCCTCATGGCCAGGCAACCAAGGTTTTTCAGTGCCTTAATTCCCGTGAGTACAGGTTATTCTGCAAGCATCCTTTCTTACAGTACTACTTTTAGTATGCCTCTCTGTGAGTACAGGCAGTGAAAAGTTCCTGCAATAGTAGACAGCTTTTTGAAAAGACCCTCTCTCAGATAATTAGGGCCTTTTCAAACTTTGTGCCTTCTTGGTCTCAGGGTTTGTTTACACAGGGGATGATTAGCAATCATCCATGGAGCTCATGATACTGAAGACCACTCAAATATGTTTTTTCTAATTTCGTTGGCATAGTTAACCAAATAAAACCTCTTAGTGTTTTGACAGAGTTTATATTCTGTAAATAAATATTTATTTTTATCCTGTAAGTGGATAATCTGTTTCTAGGATTTTTCATAATAATCAATTAGCATATAACCCTATGCTATCATATTTTAGAATATTCTGTAATTTCTAAATGTTTTTGAAGTCTCAAGGCAGAAAACTTTATTATTATTTTTTGCTAAGAATTCTTTTAGCAGAATCAACAACTTTACCTCCTATAAATGGGTTAAGGTTGTGTATACTGGTCATGCTTTTATTATCCCACACTAATAAACCTAAGTCCAAATTCATCAGAAACTCTCTATTTTAGGCTGGAGTTTGGAACTTGTATTACTGAAGTAGTAAAGGGGGTTGTTTGCCTATCAGTAAAGTCAAAAGAACCAAATTTTAGCTCTTACGATTGCCCGTTATTATGATAAAATTTAGCTCATCACTTATGTCCTGTATCATAGAAATATCCTTATCAATTCTGATTTAAAGAGATCACAAGTTTTGTCCAATGCTCAGAGTAGATGAACAAAAGTCAAATCCAAGTTAAAGATGGGCACAGAAATGTTAGTCCGCAGAACATCAAAGGGCAAATATCTCAAGATGGCAAAGACCATTAAACTTTGTGTGGAGACAAATGTCCTTACTAGAATACAATATCTGAGTCTTTATCATACCTTCAGTAAAAGTAATTTAGCATAATCTACTATGAGAAGCAGAGTTCAGTAAACACTGCCGAAGAATGTCCTGGGTTATGAGGACAGAGTGGCAGTATATTAGGTAGGGCTCTTGCATTGCACTTGGCAGACCTAGGTTTGATCTCCATCAACTCATAATCCTGAAGTACCACTAGAAGTAATCCCTGTGTACAGAGCCATCTAAGACTAAGCCTTGATCAAGGCAAATTGCCCCAAAACAAACAAAAACAATAAATAGTATGTCCTGCTTTGTAAAAATCTATGATAAAGAAATATTTTTTCATATCTCTTAAGCCTCTACCCCCTCATCTCCACATGCTCCCCCAAAACGATAAAATCCTCTCAGACATGAATGAAGCTTTTTTAACTACTCTCAAGTTGAAAAGCCAATAAATGCTACTTTAGATTTTTCCCAATGTCCTGTGATTTAGACAAACCTGAAACTCACAGCCACAGATTTGTCCTAATCCTTTCATTAAGTAACATTTATCAAACTTTTATAATTCAAATCCTGTGAACTATTTTATGTTATGTAATATAGCATTTGAGAAGACATAATTAGATAACAAAATAACTTTAGTAGAAGCTATATTAAATGTCATCTGCTGAAACATCCAATCTTAGTATGATTTGACAGGAACTACCTATTCTTTTCAATTTTTGAGGCAACAAAAGAGAAAACATGCCCATGTTCTATCAATATTTTTATAAATTATCTATAATTTCTACAAATATTCAGCTTTTCTTTTTTCATTTTTGGGGGAGAGGGATTGGGCCACACCTGGTGACACTCAGGCATTACTCCTGGTTATGTGCTCAGAAATTGCTCCTGCCTTGGGGGACCATATGGGACAAAACGAATAGAACTGAGGTTAGTCCTGGGTCAACTTCAACCAAGGCAAACTCCCTACCACTGCACTATCACTCCGGCCTCAGCTTTGTTTTTAATATCGTGTTGCAGGGTTAGATGATCATATAAGAGTTAAGACACCAGTCCTTCATGTGTCTATTTTAGGGTCAATTCCTAGATGACTATTAATTAAAGAAACTAATGTCTGCGTCTGCGTCTAGGTCTTCAGTTGTCACGATGTTTCAGATAAAAGAAAAATATTAAAAAGTAATACTTATTTTCAGTATTTCCACATTGCTTTTCTTGGTAATATTATCAGTTTATATTTTAAATCTGACTTGTCAAAATAAGACCTTGGACAGTTTTATTTTTTAAAGCTTCTGTACCTCTTGTACTATATTAAATCTTTTTTTTTTGACTGGATAATGAGTTTGTTCAGTAAGCATTTAACCCTACATGCTCTCATATTCTAATGTTAATCTTGAGCCACATTTGCTTTGACTCAGTTCTGTGTACTTAGTTATATTTTTTTTCTTTTTGAGCCACACCAGGTTATGCTCAGCAGTTACTTCTAGCTATGTGCTCAAAAATTTATCCTGGCTTGTGGGGACCATATGGGAGACCCCCTACTAATTACGCCACCACTCTTGCCCCTTAAGTTGTCATTTTAGATTCAAGTACATAAGAACAAAAATGTACATCTTTTCTCCAATACTCAATAGAATGATGGGTATACTCTCTTGGACACAGGAATGTAAACAAGGCTTCCTACTCACACCACCTCTGTTCAATTGTTATCACTGTAGCACAAGCACTTTAAGTTCCTATATCAGTATCCCATCCTTAGTGGAGGGTCATAGACTTCTAGATGAGAAACAACACAAGTTGAGGAACTCTTTTAATAACTAATTTCAAGACTATGTACATGTGTGGTGAGAGTGTAGGGGTAGTATTTTACCAAAATAATTTTTATATATATTTTATTTAAACACCTTGATTAAATACATGATTGTGTTTGGGTTTCAGTCATGTAAAAAACACCACCACCACCAGTGCAACATTCCCATCTCCAATGTCCCAAATCTCCCTCCTCCTCACCCAACCCCTGCCTGTACTCTAGACAGGCTTTCTATTTCCCTCATACATTCTCATTATTAGGATAGTTCAAAATGCAGTTATTTCTCTAACTAAACTCATCACTCATTGTGGTGAGATTCATGAGGTGAGCTGTCTGAAAATTATTATTGCAAGAATGTCTTTCATTTTTCTTAAAACCCATCGATGAGTGAGACCATTCTGCATTTTTCTCTCTCTCTGATTTATTTCATTCAGCATAATAGATTCCATGTACATCCATGTATAGGTAAATTTCATGACTTCATCTCTCCTGATGGCTGCATAATATTCCATTGTGCATATGTACCACCGTTTCTTTAGCCATTTGTCTGTTGAAGAGCATCTTGGTTGTTTCCAGAGTCTTCCTATGGTAAATAGTGCTGCAATGAATATAGGTGTAAGGAAGGGATTTTTGTATTGTATTTTGTGTTCCTAGGTTATATTGTAGGAGTGGTATAGCTGGATCGTAAGGGAGCTCGATTTCCAGCTTTTAGAGGAATCTCCATATAGCTTTCCATAAAGGTTGAACTAGACGGCATTCCCACCAGCAGTGGATTAGAGTTCTTTTCTCTCCACATCCCCGCCAACACTGCTTATTCTCATTCTTTGTGATGTGTGCCAATCTCTGGGGTGTGAGGTGGTACCTCATAGTTGTTTTGATTTGCATTTCCCTGATGATTAGTAATGTGTAGCATTTTTTCATGTGTCTTTTGGCCATTTGTATTTCTTCTTTGGCAAAGTGTCTGTCCATTACTTCTCCCCATTTTTTGAAGGGATTAGATGTTTTTTCTTGTAAAGTTCTGTTAGTGCCTTGTATATTTTGGAGATTATCCCATTATCTGATGGGTATTGGATGAATAGTTTCTCCCACTCAGTGATCCTGGGCACTATTTTCTTTGAGGTTCAGAAGCTTCTCAGCTTTATATATTCCCATCTGTTTATCTCTGCTTTACTTGCTTGGAGAGTGCAGTTTCCGCCTTGAAGATGCCTGTAGTCTCAATGTGCTGGAGTGTTTTGCCTACGTGTTGTTCTATATATCTTATGGTTTTGCTCTGATATCGAGGTCTTTCATCCATTTGGATTTAACATTCGTACATGATGTTAACTCGGGATCTAAGTTCAATTTTTTGCAAATGGCGAGCCAGTTGTGCCAACACCACTTGTTCAGAGGCTTTCTTTGCTTCATTTAGGATTTCATGCTCCTTTATCAAAAATTAGGTGATTGTATGTCTGGGGAACATTCTCTGAGTAATCAAGCCTATTGCATTGATCTGAGGGCCTGTCTTTATTCCAATACCATGCTGTTTTGGTACCTATTGCTTTGTAGTAAAGATTAATGTTGGGGAAAGTAATTCCTCCCATATTCTTTTTCCCAATGATTGCTTTAGCTATTTGAGGGTGTTTATTGTTCCAAATGAATTTCAAAAGTGCCTGATCCACTTCTTTGAAGAATGTAATGGGTATTATTAGAGAGATCACATTAAATCTATACAATGCTTTGGGGAGTATTGCCATTTTAATAATGTTGAATCTACCAATCCATGAGCAGGGTATATACTTCCATTTTCGTGTGTCCTCTCTTATTTCTTGGAGCAGAGTTTTATAGTTTTCTTTGTATAGGTCCTTCACATTTTTAGTCAAGTTGATTCCAAGATATTTTAGTTTGTGTGGCACTATTCTGAATGGGGTTGTTTTCTTAATGTCCATTTCTTCCTTATTACTATTGGTGTATAGAAAAGCCATTGATTTTTGTGCATTAATTTTGTAGCCTGCCACCTTGCTTTTGAGTCTATTGTTTCTAAAAGCTTTTTGGTATAGTCTTTAGGGTTTTCTAAGTCGAGTATTTTGTCATCTGCAAACAGTGAGACATTAACCTCTTCCTTTCCTATCTTGGTTCTCTTGATATATATATTTTTTCTTTTTTTTTTTTTGCCTGATCGCTATAGCAAGTACTTCCAGTGCTATGTTGAATAGGAGTGGTGAGAGAGGACAGCCTTTTCTTGTGCCAGAATTTAGAGAAAAGGCTTTTAGTTTTTCTCCATTGAGGATGATATTTGCCACAGGCTTGTGGTAGATGGCCTTAACTATATTGAGAAAGGTTCCTTTCATTCCCATCTTGCTGAGAGTTTTGATCAAGAATGGATGTTGGACCTTATCAAATGCTTTCTCTGCATCTATTGATATGATCATGTGATCTTTATTTTTCTTGTTGTTGATGTTGTGTATTATGTTGATAGATTTATGGATGTTAAACCATTCTTGCATTCCTGGGATAAAACCTACTTGATTGTAGTTGATGATTTAATGAAGCATTGAATCCTATTTGCCATGATTTTATTGAAGATCTTTGCATCTGTGTTCATCAGATATATTGGTCTGTAATTTTCTTTTTTGGTAGCATCTCTGTCTGGTTTAGGTATCAAGGTGATGTTGACTTCATAAAAGATATTTGGAAGTGTTCCTGTTTTTTCAATTTCATGAAAGAGTCTTGCCAGGATTGGTAGTAGTTTCTCTTGAAAGGTTTGAAAGAATTCATTAGTGAATCCATCTGGGCCTGGGGTTTTGATTTTGGGCAGATATTTGATTACTGTCTTAATTTTCTCAGTAGTCATGGCAGTGTTTAGATATGCTACATACTTTTCATTCAATCTGGAAGATTATAAGAGTCCAAGAATTTATCCATTTCTTCCAAGTTCTCATTTTTAGTTGCATAGAGTTTCTCAAAGTAGTTCTGATTACCCTTTGAATCTCTGTCATATCAGTAGTGATCTCTTCTTTTTCATTCCTAATATGCATTATCAAGTTTCTCTGTCTCTATTTTATTTTATTTTTTTTGCTAGTGGTTTATCAATCTTGTTTATTTTTTCAAAGAACAAACTTCTGTTTTCGTTAGTCTTTTGGATCATTTTTTGTGTTTCCACTTCAATGATTTCTGATCTCAGCTTTGTTATTTCCTTCTGCCTCCCTAATTTTGGTTCCTTTTATTGAGCACTTTCTAATTCTATGAGCTGCATCATTAAGCTATTCAGGTATGCACCTTCTTCTTTCTTGATGTGTGCTTGCAAAGCTATAAATTGTCCTTTCAGTACCGCTTTTGCTGTGTCCTATATTTTCTGATAGTTTGTGTCTCTATTGTCATTTGTTTCTGGAAAGGTTTTGATTTCTTCTGTGATTTCATCTCAGACCCACTGGTTATTCAGTATTAGGCTGTTTAACTTTCAGTTATTAAAGTTTTTCTTCTGTGTCACTTTGTAGTTCACATATAATTTCAGGGCCTTGTGGTCAGCGAAGCTAGCCTGCAAAATTTCTATCCTCTTGATATTATGGAGGTATGTTTTATGTGCTAGCATGTTGTCTATCCTGGAGAATGTCCCATGTACATTAGAGAAGAATGTGTATCCAGGTTTTTGGGGGTGAAGTGTCCTATATATATCTACTAGGTCTCTTTCTTCCATTTCTTTTTTCAGGTCTAGTTTATTCTTCTTGGGTTTCAGTCTGGTTGACCTATCCAGTGTTGACAATGCCATATTGAGGTCTCCCACAATAATTGTGTTGTTTTTGATATTATTTTAAGATTTGTCAATAATTGTATTAAATATTTTGCTGGCCCCTCATTTGGTGCATATATGTTTAGAAGAGTGATTTCTTCCTGCTGTATGTATTTCTTGATTAATACAAAATGTTCATCTTTGTCCCTTATAACTTTCCTGAGTATAAAGTTTGCATCATCTGATATTATTATGGCCACTCCAGCTTTTTAACTGGTGTTGTTTGCTTGGATAATTTTCCTCCAGCCTTTTATTTTGAGTCGATGTTTGTTCTGACTATTCAGATGTGTTTCTTGTAGGCAGCAGAAGGTTGGATTGAGTTTTTTTTTTTTATCTATTTAGCCACTCTATGTCTCTTAACAGATGCATTTAGTCCATTGAAATTGAGAGAAAGAATTGTCCTAGGAGTTAGTGCCATCTTTATATTGAAGTTTGTTGTGTCTTTTGGTCAGTTTTGTCTTAAAGTAAGTCTTTCGGTTTTTCTTTTAAGACTGCTTTTGAGTCTATATAGTTTCTGATTTGTTGTTTGTCTATGAAGCCATGTATTCTTCCTTCAAACCTGAAAGTGAGTTTTTCTAGGTCCAGTATTCTAGGCGAAGCATTTATTTCATTGAGTTTTGTCACTATGTCCCACCTCTGCTTTCTGGCATTGAGTGTTTCTGGTGACAGGTCAAGGACGTTCCCTTGAATGTAATTTTCTTTTTGATCTTGCTGCTTTCAGAATTCTGTCTCTATCTGTGGGATTCATTATTGTGACTAGGATGTGTCTTGGGGTGTTCTTTCTGGGGTCTCTTTTAGTTGGTACTCTTCGGGCAGGCAGGATTTGATTGCATGTATTCTTTAGCTCTGATAGTTTCTATTTAGTGATGTTCTTGACTGTTTATTCTTCCTGAAGATTTTCTTCCTGGGTCTCTGGGACTCCAATGTTCTTAAATTGTTTCTGTTGAGCTTATCATAGACTTCTATTTTCATCTGTTCACATTCTTTGAGTAATTTTTCTGTTGTTTGATCATTTGCTTTAAGGCTTTTTTTCAATCTCTTCTGCTGTATGGAGTTGTTATTCATCTCATCTTCCAGTGTACTAATTCTATTCTCAGCTGCTGTTAATTTGTGGGAAAACATCCAATTTTTTCTTCATCTTTGACCTAAAATTTCAGTTTGAAGTTTTCTGATTTCTGTCTTCATATTCTCTTGAATCTTATTAGTGTTCTATTCTATACTTTCTTTGAGTTCTGTGAACATCTTCTATATTGTGACTCTAAACACCTTCTCTGAGAGACTGACTAGTTGGTTGGCCATGTTCCGGTCATCAGAGTTGCTATCTTCATTCTCTATGTCTGGCGCTGTCCTGCATTGTTTCCCCATTTTCACACTTGTATTGTGGGTTTTTCTATGTGTTGTGGTTGTATTCATTGGCTAAATGATGTGCTTGGCCATGTAGCGAAGTGTAGCTGCCATGCTCCTCTGGCTCCTCCCTTTCTTGGCGGAAAAACTTACCTCTAGGGAAGGCTATCCACCTGCAGATGAAGCCACACACACAGGAAACCAGGCCCTGGATGCCGCACAGAAGACAGACAGTCCATAGAGATGTGCCAGGCTTCAGTGTTCCATCAGATTTCAATCCAAAATGATTTTTTAAAACCTTTTTTGTAAATTAGAGACATATGTCCATCAATATATTTTTGTTATTTTATTATTAATTATCACTCTTTTGATGAAGCTCATTGTTTCTTCTTTATCAAGAGTGTAAAATTTTTATTTTTGAGCATTGTTATCTTATTTTGGAGACAGAAAAAGCATTCCAAAATCTCAATTTATGCACATATCAATATAAATCCTGTTCTGAATTCAAAGAAGTTGAGGAAATGTATGTCAAACTGTTTTCCCAAAAGGCTGGTAACTGTCATGATGTAGAAAAAAAAATATAAAACTGAGTTCATAAATCTGAGCTCTGACACTTTCAATATATGACAATGTGATTCAATGGGTAAAAAGACGGCATTATCCAAGTTTTTGTGGCAAGTCCCAAATCCTGAAAAGTATAGGATAAACCCACCTTTTGTAGGTGGTACTGGAGCAGTGGCATGGAATGGTAAGAAGTCTGCCTTACAGGCGCTAGCCTAGAATAGACTGTGGTTTGATCCCTGGGTGTCCCATATGGTCCCCCAAGCCAGGAGCAATTTCTGAATACATAGCTAGGAGTAACCCCTGAGCGTCACTGGGTGTGCCCCCCAAAAAAAACCCAAAAAATAGTTTTCTATAGAAATATTTGTATGCCAAATGTCATATAATCATAGTGTCTTGAGGCAAAATAGCTTGCATCTTGAAACAAATGGACTCAACATTAATATCAACAATAAATCTTCAAAATAATCCCCTTGTTGAGTTTATAGAAGTTAAACAAGATCATGAAAGAATACAAAAGATTATACAGTATGATTTAACTGATGTGAAAATAAAACCACAATCACAATCTCTTCCGGCAGAGCTCAGACCTTTATGGGTGGCATTTCAGGTGTCCAGGACAACATCCACAGTGTTTATGGGTTCCTAAGGTAAGTACTTATGGTCAGGGGAGCATTTTATACCATAGATATTGCTTTGGGCCTTGTTAGTTGAGCTCTAAATGATTCCCATGTTATTTTTTTGTTGGTTGGTTGGTTGGTTGGTTGGTTTGGTAGTTTTGAAGTCATCCCTGTTTGTCTCAGGACTTATTCCTGATTCAGTGCTCAAGGATCACTCTTGCAAGACTTGAAGGATCATATGGTTTGCCAAATATAAACCCAGGTCAGCCTTGTACAAGTCAAGCACCAGCCTGTTTGATATCTCTCTAGCCCTTATCCCTTTATTTTCTTATGATAAAAAGTGCTGCTAACTGACACAGAATAGTAAATTTACTGTGATATTTATTTGATTAAATCAGTTCATCATAAAAGTATTGGAAATTAAAACTAATATGCATATAGTGAAGTGGAGGCTCTAAGAAGATTTAAAGATCCAGCACAAAACTCTTCAAGTACTTTTTCAATTATTTGGTTAGCTACTGTTTCAAAATAGTGTTTCTATATATGTACTTGCACTCAAATAATATATTTGCAAAGTTAGTTTCATACTTTAAAAAAGAGTATAAAACAATAAATTGCTTTTGAGTACATGGCAAGGTTTATACTCAAATGAGAGATAAAAATGTATTGTGTCATATGAAATTATTGACAAGATGAGGTCTTGTTATTGTATACTAAAATTTTCTTCAGCTTGAGATGGTCTTCTTTTCTCCTATTTAGTGTAAGGAGCTTGTATTATTATGGAAACTTGATTTCCAATTTTTGTTAGAATCTTAAGCACAAATACTGAGGGAATATTCAACTTGTTTGAAATTGACCTCACTCTTACTCTCTGCAATTAGCTCCATAAAAAATAATATTTGAATGAAGTGTTTAAAACATATTATCAAGTTTGAAATGATAGACAGGGCTAGTCTCAGGATTCATTTAAACCATCCATATTACTGCCAGTGAAAACAGTAGAACTCAGTTTAATATCTTTTCTTGTTTACTTGTTTTGGGACAATATTCAACAATGTTCAAGCTTTCTCCTGGCACTAAGCCCAGGGAAAAACTCTTGGTAGGTTCAGGGAACAAAAGGTTGTCAGTGATAGAACCTAGGTGGGTCGTTTGCAAGGCAAGTATCCTATCAATTAAATTATCATTATGGCCCCTTGAATTTTCTCTAATAACTCAATGGTCTATGAATATAACACTAAGCTATTATCAGATTCATATACCTGCATATGTAAAAGCCATGCTTATAGAGAATATTCATGTGTAACCTGATAGTTTATTTAAAAATGAGTAGCTAGGGGCCGAAGAGATAGCACAGCGGTGTTTGCCTTGCAAGCAGCCTATTCAGGACCTAAGGTGGTTGGTTCAAATCCCGGCGTCCCATATAGTCCCCCATGCCTGGCAGGAGCAATTTCTGAGCAAATGGCAAGGAGTAACCCCTGAGCACTGCTGGGTGTGGCCCAAAAAAACCAAAAAAAAAAAGTGAGTAGCTAGACATTCTTTAAATTCAATTTCCCATATAACTTTATTTTTTAGTGATTATGGTAACATTAGTCTATTTATTAAAACAAAAACTTTCAGCTAAGTATATTAAAGATTCCTGACAATTATAAACTAAATCTCTGTTCAAAAGTAGGTTGATAAAAATCTGAAATAGAATAAGTGGTTAAGAGAGAAAAAAAAAACAGATTAAATTTCCTCAAGGTAATATTCAGCATTTATATTTAACAAGTTAACCCTCAGCAAATTGTTTACTCTTAATATGTCTGGTATGTCTTTTAGATTGACAATAGGTATTCAAAAGAGAAATTTAGTATCTATTATCTTCAACTGAATATAACATTTATGTATTCCTTAATTATGAAAGAAAACATGGCTTTAAAGTTTATTACAAATTTCAACTAATAGATATATAGCTAAATAAGTTATGATATTTGGAATGATCTACATTATGAATAAAACATTATACAGATTTAAGTCCATGGGCATAATAAGTTCTAATATATACTTTTAATGTTTAGAACAATATTATGGCATGGTTGTACCAACTGAAAAATATCTATTTCAAACAAGTATATATGTGAATTATAAATGTGTATATACCCGAGAGCTAGCAGTACGCTTTACTCTAGAGGGAAGTAGGATTGGTAAGCAGAGTGGAAATTTCCTGTATTATAAATATTCACTTTCATAAAAATAATTTTGTGACAAAGACTATTACTTTAGTGCTTCAAATAAACATGTACTTATGTTTTATTGCGCACTTGTGTATGATATAAAGCAATATAGCATAGTGAGTATGACTTCAGTTTCCTGTACCACGATGCCTCTGCTAAATGTAGATTGCCACTATCTGTATAACCTTGGCTAATGTGGTCTGTGTATTAAAGTTAATAATAAAAGTGTTCAAATCACAATGTAATAAAATAATGTAAAATAAATAAAAATATAAAACAAAAATTATTTTTGTAAGTTATGCTTGTAATTTTTTCATTGAAAGTCATTTACAGTAAATAAAAAGGCCTTAAAATATTGGTTATAATTTTTATTCATGAAAGTGATTATGTGAAAGTGATAGTATAAATACAGAATCAGAAGGATAATCTTATAAAGATATAGACAAAGATATAGGTTATATTATAACCACAATTAAATAATGTCCCTGCAAACTTTAGTTTCAAAAATCAAATTAATTTAGAGCACAGGGGCCAGAGTGGTGGCACAAGTGATAAGTGTGTGCTAGCCTAGGGCAGACTGTGATTCGATTTCCCAGCATCTCATATGGTCTCCCAAGCCAGGAGTAATTTCTGAGTGCATAGCCAAGAGTAACCCATGAACACCACTGGATGTGCCCCCCCAAAAAAAAATATATATATATACATATATATAAAATATATATATATAATTTAGAGCATAGTATAATGAAAAGAATGAATTTTAAGAACTCTATAACCAGAAAAGTTAACAAATATTGGAAAATTTCAAGTTTGAAATACAAAAGCAAATATGTCACAACTAACCTCATTTATTATTTGTTTATAAAGTGTCAAGAATGTAAAATGTATGGAGATTAAGAGAGATTATATCTGGTTCTAAAGAGGGAGTACTGTGGAATGACACTTACCTTTAACACAACCAAATATGTTCAATCCATGGTATACTATATGGTAACTTAAGACTTATTGGAAGTGATATTGAGTTTAGAGGCAGGAATGGGGCTTGAGCACTCAGCACTGCATTAACTCACCTACCAATATATATATAATATATATTATATATAATGTCATAATGACTTTTAATTCTTTTAATATATCTTCTACTCTTACAAAAATAGTTGGGAATATTTTTTCCTATTCTCTATTTTTATTTCCTTCATAGTATTTACCATGTATGTTTTACTTATTTATGTGTTCTTAAATAATAATGTTTTGCTAAATTATATTAGTTTTCATATTAAACTATAAGTTAAAATGGTATTTTTACATTTTTATGAATTTCTTAATGTGGTTCATATCAACCACAATAGTGAGTACAATCAAAGGAACAGTATAAAAACAACCATTGTTTGTAGAAAAATTTTTGTGCATTACCTCTATAATAGAATTTACCCATCAAGTGGAGTAGACATAGATCCTCAGTGTAACCACAGAAACAAGAGATTGGATAAAGACATTTGGCGAAATCTGAAATAAATTTTATTGTGAAATGGTATATAAAAAACCTTTTTGGGGGCTTTTTTGGCCACACTCGTTTGATGCTCAGGGGTTACTCCTGGCTAAGCGCTCAGAAATTGCCCCTGGCTTGGGGGGACCATATGGGACATCAGGGGATTGAACGGTGGTTCTTCCTTGGCTAGCGCTTGCAAGGCAGATACCTTACCTCTAGCGCTACCTCACCGGCCCCAAAAACTTTAACATAAAAGGCAACCACAAAGAGAAATAAGGGAATGTTTCAGAATTACCAACTAGAATATGAATAGCTGAAGATATTTAGGAAAATGTATTCCCCCATGGGCCAAATGTCAAAAATAGTGAATGAGTTGAAACTTCGTAAACTAACAAATAACATTGCCATTGTTACAGATAATTAAAGGCTATCAATAATACTTGACAAAAGATTAAAAGATATCAAGTTGAGAGAATAAACAGGTCTAAGTTATAGAAAGAATAATAAACAAAGAATCAAATTTGTACTAGTGCCTAAAGACCCAGACCACTGTTTTTTTTAATTATTTTATTTAAACAACTTTATTACATACATGATTGTGTTTGGGTTTCAGTCATGTAAAGAATACCACCCACCATCAGTGCAACATTCCCATCACCAATGTCCCAAATCTCCCTCCTCCCCACCCAACCCCCACCTGTACTCTAGACAGGCTTTCTTTTTCCCTCGTACATTCTCATTATTAGGATAGTTCAAAACGTAGTTATTTCTCTAACTAAACTCATCCCTTTTTGTGGTGAACTTCATGAGATGAGTTGTAACTTCCAACTCTTTTCTCTTTTGTGCCAGACCACTGTTGATAGAGAAACCTAAGTGGCACTTGAACAAACACTGAACTATATCAGTCATGCAAACACTTCTTTGAGGGAGATCATATTTTTATTATTCTAAAATGAAATTATTACTCTTGAGTTAAGAATGCTTGTTTTCCAAGACATCTTCACATAAGTATATATAAAAATGCAATCTATAACAAAATTAGAGTGTTGTGTACACACACAATGTAGAAGCACAAATACAGTGAGGAACTAATTTAGCGATGTCCAGTTGAAAAAAATAAAAAGAACACTTAGGAGTGAAAATTTATTCAGCCAACACTGCAGAATTAGGCTCTATCAGGCTCTCAGGGGCTGCAGTGCAAGATACCCCACACAAAAGCAAGGAGGTTGCCATTGTGGGTACTTGTGGGCTGCTGCTTGGAGGGCGATTCTGCACCTCCTAACAGGTATAGAAAGAAGTGAGGGCAGACTACCAGTGTTGGAGGACGCCATTGTGGTGCTTGTGAGCTCAGGCTTGGAGGACGGTTCTGCACCTCTTCACAGATACATGAAGGAGACATGAGGGCAAACTACCAGCCTCCGCTGCCATTGTTGGCACTTGGAGATTGCTGGCGGAGGGCAACCCTACTCCTTCTCACAGGTATTGGGAGGAAAGAGACAAGAGAGCAGGGCCAAACCTTGGTGACCACCATCATTATCCATGCATAGGACAGCACTCCAAAAAAGGGACCAAGTTCCACACCACAGGAGACAAAGTAGGGCTGAATCCCAAAGGCAGAATGCTCTGAGCCACAAAATGCAAAGAAATATGGATAAACAAAGACAGATAATAGCAGCCCTGGATATAGAGAGAAATCCTAGCAAGTTTCCAAGCCCACCAAAACTCACAAGCCCAGTAGATGAGGACCTAAAAGTGGCAATGAAAGCCTTAGCCATAGAAATAAATGAATCACTAGCTAACAAGTTTAAGAAATCCATAGATGAACAAATCAACCAATTCAAAAAACTTTTACATAAGATGAGATAGTCCAAACAAACAGAATTAAAGGAAATAGAAAAACATCTTAGCAAGCTATAATAGCAGAATTACACAATTGGAGAATCACATAGAGCAGGGGTCTCAAACTCAAATTTACCTCAGGGCTGCAGAAGGCAAAGTAGGGGTGAGGCAGGGCCACATAAAAGATTTCACTTATCAAATATTTGCAATAAAAAATCACATTAGTAAAAAAAACACCACAAAAAATAGCATTAAACATTTACATACCCCAAACGAAACTTCTCGGGGTATGCAAATATTTAATGTGATTTTTTTCCTTACTAATGCGATTTTTATTGCGATTATTTGGTAAACGAATAATCGCGAATACTGAGATATTTGAAGGCCAGCTGCGGGCCACAAAATGTTGTACTGAGGGCCGCAAATGGCCCAGAGGCCGTGAGTTTGAGACCCCTGACATAGAGGAACGTGAAGAAAAACTACAAGCCAAAAATGTCAAAGAAGCCAATAAGGAAGCAAGAGGTAAAGCATTGGAAGAAAATGTTAGATATTTAATGAACAAAGACAAAAAAAATCTACAGATTGTAGGAATACCAGCAGGGGAAGACATAGGGAAAGGGGAGGAACAAGTGGTCAGAGAAATAATAGCAAAAAACTTTCCCACTCTCTGAAAAGAGGCTCTGGTGCAAATCCAAGAGGCGAAAAGATTCCCTAATAAAATAGACCCTAATAAACCAACACCAAGACATATAATAATCCAAATGGCAAAATAAATAAAAAATAAATCAAAGAGAAAGATGAATTCCTTAAAGCTGTAAGGGAGAAAAAACCTCAAGTACAAAGGAATGAACATAGAATCAAAACAGATTTCCCATTTGAAACAATCCAAGTAAGAAGACAGTGAGTGGGAGAACATATTTAAACTACTGAATGAAAGAAACTTCCAACTTGGAGTCTACTACCTGGCAAAACTCTCATTCATATGGGAAAGAGGACTAAACACATTCTCAGACAAAAAAGAACTCCCATTATTTGCACTACCCAAGCTGAATCTAAATAAACTACTCAGAGATGAATTGATCAATCCAATACTTAATTGTAGCAACTACCCTACTCAATACAATTGCACAAAAGCCCTCTCTGAAAATAATCTCCTAAATGTCATTGGACTAAACTCTCCTATCAAAAGACACATAGTAGAGAGTTGGGTCAGAAAACAAAAAAACAGATTTCTGCCTCCTGCAAAAAAACACAACTAAATTTACTGGATAGACACAGGCTAAGAATAAAAGGATGAATTGTCAAAATCTGTGAGACACAACAAGATGCCCCACACTGGAGATGTATATTTACTATTTTCTTTAGATACAGGAAAGAGATGGCATTTCCACTAGAGATGATGAAATCAGGCACAAATGGAAGTACCAGTATTTAATTGGGACAAAAAATAGTAAAAAAAAATGGATGAAAATTTTGCTAAAATAAAAGAATTTATTTTGATGAACACTTAATATTCATTTCTCAAAATGTTCATGTCTAATGATCCTACTTCATTTTCAAGTAGCAAGTATAATATCACTGCTTTCATTTGTGAATTAATAAATATTTCATAAGGTGTATAGAGTAGGTTTCTGCAGTTAAATTACACCATTACAGTCATACTACAAAGTTTTTTAGCATTTGCATTCATTGAAAGAAAATGACATTATCCTTTTCAGAGTTTCAAAACAATAAAGATAAAAGAATTTTATGTTTTTTTTTGTTTGTTTTATTTTGTTTTTTCAGGCCACACCTGTTTGATGCTCAGGGGTTACTCCTGGCTAAGCGCTCAGAAATTGCCCCTGACTTGGGAGGACCATATGGGATGCTGGGGGATTGAACCGTGGTCCTTCCTTGGCTAGCTCTTGCAAGGCAGACACCTTTCCTCTAGTGCCACCTTGCTGGCCCCAAGATAAAGGTTTTGTAGAAAAACTTTGTACCAGAGCAAGATACATCTATCTCCTCTACTGTTGCTTTAGGTTCTATAAGAAGTTAGTTGTGAATTTTCCTTCACTTGCTATTTGTTTCTTATAGCTAGCTATGAATGCAACTCATTTATAAATGATAATACATTTCAATCTAACATAGTGTTTATTGCTCTGACATTTACAAATACAAAGCTGTGGGTACACATTAATATGGCACAATGTTTATTTAAGTGTGCAAAATAAATGGGATACTCTGACTAATAAATTTTAGGTTGCATTATAATTGCATGCAGTAGGATGAAAATATTCTGGGGGAGGGAGGAATAGCACAGCTCAAATGTCCATTATATTAATTTATTTTTACTAGTGTTTCATGTAAAATAAAATATAGAAGTTTTTGAATCAGACAAATTGAAATGCATTGTTTTTAATTCATATATTTGGAAAATGAATCCTAAAATATATATATATATAAACAATCAAAACTATTAAAATTTTTGAAAAGAAAATGCAATCTAAGAAAGAGTAGTGTTCATATATGCCTTTGAAAAATAATTTCAGTAATTTTAATATTTATCTAGAATAATAAAAACAACTTAAAACCTAAGTATTAAAGCAAACTCTTTCTACACCAATTACCGTCTTTTCCAATTACATTTTCCACTGTGTACACAGCTACTTGACTTCAGAATAATTAGTATAAAGAAGAAATCTTTAGGAAAACAGAGGGCATCAATACCCAACAAAAATGAAGGCAGTAGAAAAAAATATGTGCATAACATCCTCTTCAAAGTTAAAAATAACAATGACAATAAACACATATAAATACATAGCATGTACAAATTAATTTATATGTATAATACACATATGCATATAATAATTAATAACTAATACAGTAAATAGACACAACACTAAAATTATCAATAAATACAGCTCCCTATAAACTTATCTTAACAGCACATGAACAGAACATTCCTGTTCTCAGTGAAATGACTGAAAGAGTTTCCCCATAATGAAGATTACTTTTAGACTCTTCTATGTTTATCCCTCTCCCTCTGACTCAGTTCAGTCAGCATGACAGTCTCATGTCTATCCATGTATAAGCAAATTTTAGTGTCTGTAGACACATTTTGTTATAGCTTTAGGTGGGGAAATTGCTATTGTCATTTTTGGGTAGTGTCTGAGAATTCTGCATATAACAGTTCTTCAATCAAATAATTTTATCGTCCATAGAGTAAATTGTATTGAGTAGGAAAAATATTTCATAACATTTCACCACAATACTCTCAATATTTAATCTCTGTCCTTTTTAGCTTCCTTTTAGCTTCTTCTGATAGAGCTTTACTAGTAAATTACTAGTAGCTTTACTAGTAAATTACATATAATTGTAATACTTACATCAAATACTCTGGTATCTATACGTTTCTCTTTTTTAGGAGAAATTTTATTACAATTTTAATAATTTTTAAATGTATCTTAATCACCATAATATTTAGTTACAAAGTTGTTTATGGTTTAGTTTCACTTATACAATGTCCTATACATGTCTCTTTACTGGTGCACATTTTCTACCACTAATGTCCCAAGTGCGCTTCCCATCCTTCTCCCCATTATCCCATCTACCTGACATTTTAGCGGATATTTTTTTCTCTCCCTCTTCCATCATGGGCATCAATTTGCAGTATGGTCCAACAATAAATTTCCTGTTAGTTGTAAAACTGATTCTTTGTATGTAATTTTCCTTTTGATCTTGTTGCTTTCAGTATTTTATTTCTATAAATGGTTTTGACCATTGTGACTAAGATGTGCACTGGGTATTTTTGTTTGTTTTTTTGGGGGGGTTGTTTGTTTTGTTTTTGTTTTTTGGGCCATACTCGGCAGCACTCAGGGGTTACTCCTGGCTTAAAGCTCAGAAATTGTTCCTGGCAGGCTTGGGGGACCATATGGGATGCTGGGATTCAAACCACCACCCTTCTGCATGCAAGGCAAATGCCTTACCTCCATGCTATCTCTCCAGCCCCTGCACTGGGTATTTTAATTGAGTCTCTTTTAGCTAGTTTCTTTGGGCATTCAGGATACAGGGGTGAGTGCTCTTTAACTCTGGAGCTTCTCAGCAATAATGTCTTTAACTCCTTTGTAGGTTTTTATTTTCTTCTGAATGTCTGGGACAATAATGATGTTGATGTCATTTATGTTTAATCTATTCTAAAGTTCTATTATTATGTAGTAATTTATTTTGATAATTTTCTCAAACCCTATTCATTTATTTTGAGAGTTTTTTGTCTTAGTTTTTGTCTGGAGGTTTTTGCACTTCATTTTAGATATACTGACTGTCTTCAACAGCTATTGTTCTACTGGTGAGGCCTCCGATGCATATTTTTATTTTGCTTACTAAGTGTTTCCGTTGTGATATTCTTGTTTCTATTTTTATCATTTCTTCTCTCATATTTTCCTTGTTTAATTGTCAGTATGTTCCATTTTTCCTTAAATTTCTTGAACATCCTAAATATTTCCACTCTGCACTCCATTTCAGGGTCTTTGTATAAATTGTTAGTACTAATTGGATCTGCAAGATTGCAATCTTCACCCATGAGTTGTGTTGGTTTTGCTACTGCTTTACCATGGTTCCTTGTGTTTTTATGTTCCTTCTTTTTTGTCACTAGGAGCCTTTCCAACTGTGTGGACTGAAATCCACTATGTTGTTGGAACTGTTACTGCAGGTCTCCCACACAGCAGCACCCATGCTCACGATGGATCTGTGCCCCTGCAAGCCTACCTGTTGCTGAGTCTACTCTCACCAGTTTGTTTTTTATTAACCATAAAACTTTCATAATTATCTCTGATTGAATACAGTGTAAAATCAGTATTTTGAGAGTGTCCTAATAATTTTGGTGATCTGTAAATTTGCCTATTTATTTTAGTTTTTAGTTTAACTTTTAGAACCATACACCATGGTACTCAGGTCTTACTTCTACTTCTCTACTCAGAGATAATTTCTAGTGTGTTTCAAAGGACCAAAGTGGTACCAGAAATTGAACTTGGTTTGGCCACATGCAAGGCAAGTACCTTCCCGATTGTACTTTCCCAGTGGATCTGATATATTTTATATTTAAATTTTTTAATTTATAAATACTGTGACTACAAGGTGGTTCATAATACACTTGTTTCTTTGTAAATAGTCATAAAGTCATTCTTGATTGAGTCATACAATGTACAGCACCCATCCTTTCACCAATGCACATTTTCTACCACCAATGTTCCTAGTTTCCTTCTTGTCCTGCCTACAGGGCAGATATTTTTCTGCTCTCTGTTTCTCTTCCATATCTTTCCTTTTAGACACTGTGGTTTGCAGTATTGTTACCAAAAGGGTATAATTGTATACCAAGGGACATTTACTTTATCTCCCTTGAGCATCCAGTTTTTGTCCAGTTTGACCAGTTTGATCAATTCCAACTGCCATGCCTTTTTCTGCCCTAATTATAATTCCTTGCTATTTGTGGGAAGCTTCCTACCATGGACTGGATCTTCTGGCCCTTATCTCTACTCTATCTGACTATTATTACCATACAAACTTTTTTATACCCCAAATATGTGCAATTATACTATGTCTATCTCTTTCCTTCTGACTCATTTATCTCAGCATAATGATTTCCATATCCATTCATGTATAAAATATTTCCTGACTTTGGCTGTTGTGAACAGTGCTTTTCCAGATTTTGGCTGTTGTGAACAGTGCTTCAATGAATATTGGAATGCTGAGGAATTTTCTACGTGTTTTGAGGACACAAAATTATATTTCTAAGAGTTTCACTGAATCATAGGGAAGCTAAATTACTACTTTCTTTAGTAATATCCATACTGTTATCCAAAATGGATGGAACATTCAACACTCAAAACAGCAGTTAATCAGAGTAATTTTCTCCTCACATCTACACCAGAACTGATTGTTCTTGTTCTTGTTCTTTGTGATGTGCGCCAGTCTCTGTGGCATGAGATGGTACCTCATTGTTGTTTTGACTTGCACTTCTCTGATGATTAGTGATACGGAGCATTTTTTAAATGTGCACTTAATCATCTGGACTTTAAAAAAATATCTTTTGTTTCTTCTCCCCATTTTTTGATGTGCTTATATATATATTTCTCTTACTACATTCTACAAGTACCATATATAGCTTAGAAACAACACCATATCAGATGGGTACTGGGTAAATAGCTTCTCTGATTTCATTGGATAGTCTTTGTATCCAATCACTGTTTCCTTTGAGGTGCAGCAGCTTCTTGGTTTAATGTAGTCCCATTTGCCCATTTGTTTATCTTTGCTTCCACTTGCTTAGTCAGGTATGTTTTATCCTTGAAGATGTGTTTAGGTTCAATGTCATGGAGTGTTCTCTCTACAATTTCCCCTATACAGTTTCTTCTTATAGTATCAGATTTTAGTCCACTTTGATTTGACCTTCATGTATGGTATTAAATAGAGGTCTAATTTCACTTTGTTATTTGCATGTAGCTGACCAATTTTCCCTATACCACTTGTTGAAGAGTCATTCCTTAGTCATCTTTGTATTTCTTGTCCCTTTTACTCAAATATTAATTGCTCACATACCTGAGGGTCACTCTTAGAATATTTAAGTCTTGAGGCCAGAGTGATAGACAGCAGTACGGCACTTGCCTTGCACACAGCCAAGCCCAGAGAGACCCAGGTTCAATCTCTGTAATCTGATATTGTCCCTGAGTCTGCCAAGAGATATTTTTTAAGTGCAAAGCCAGGAGTAACCCCTGTGCAAAGGCAGATTTGGACCCCCCCCATAAAAATTTCAAGTCTATTCCATTGATTTGAGGGTATGTTTTTATTCTAGGACCATGTTGTTTTAATCACAATTGCTTTATAGTTCAATTTAAAGTTGGAGAAAGTGATGCCTCCCACCTTTTCCCCAAGGATTGCTTTAGCTATTCATGAAGGTTAATTGCTCCATACGCCTTTCAGGGGCATTTGATGTACTTGTTTGAGGATGTCATGGCTATCCTTATAGGGATTATATGAAATGAAAATATGTTTTGCTCAAAAAAGGAAATTTATCCAAGGTCATTTTCCACTGTACATCCTGCATACAGCATCTAGTCCAAGACATAAGCCCTGAGTCAAATATGGACACCAAGGTAGACAATCCCCAGGGTTATAAAAAGGATTTGGTACAGCTACAAAATAGCATGACTTCTTTCTATTCTTATTGATCCTCTTTCATTTGGAGGTACATTCCCTAATAAAGCTCTCTAAACACTGATTTTCATTTTAGAGTCTAGGATTTGACCTGTCGCCTCAATTTAATTAATCAGTTCATTTTGATCCTAGAATATACATGTATCAGATACAACAATAATAACCATTACATTTATCTATTTTATATCTATCAATCTAGTAGTGCTCATATAAATGAAAATAAAATTAGAAATTAAATCCTCATTGTTACACAAAACATGCTCAACATAGATTAGTTCTTTCTTTTTCTTCTACACCCCAAGATTTTAACAGAAGACTTATTCCATTTCCTAGCACAGATGTATGGTGATAACGATTATTTGCTTGTTGAGTAAATATGTGAAAGGGTGTAATTTTGCTGATAGTTTTTCTTTCATTTATTTTTTAACAGAAACCCAACTGATGGGCTATATAAACACTAGTTTATAGACTCTACTATGTGAGAAGACCACAGTTTGATTGTAAAGCCAAGTTTTCAAAAGTAACCATTGAATTTTATAAAGCCAGTTCAAACTTGGTTTGACTGACAGGACTATCTCAGGTAGAAAACTAAAGTCTTGACACCCCAAGTTCAGAGGTTATGTCACAAAGTAGTTGCTTTTGAATATGAAACACATTCATAAAAGGGCTTAAAGACATAGCAGAACTAAGACATTGCATGAGAAATGACCCAAAATAGCTCATGTTCAACATCATAAGTAGGTGGCAGTGACAATAAAGTGAAAAGCTAAACCAATGTACTTGACAGTGCTATAAACAAATCAATATTTTTAAAACTGAACAAAAATTAGGCTTTCAAAATATTTCAGAAACATTCCTAGGACTTAATATCTATGATATTAAAAGATACTCCAAACTTAGTGATGGAGCAGACCCAGTTAAAATAATTCAGATTTTATCCTGTAAATAATGAGTGAACTTGCCTTATCATTTACTTGTCTGACTACTTATTAAATTTGAGAGTAAGAGAAGGAAAAACTTTACAATTTAAACTTTTGTTTTTTTCAGAAATTTAAAACTCAGGAGATGGTAATGGACAGGGTGAGGAAGGCAAGAGAAAATCTCCTAGCCCTTCTTATCATATTTAATATTTCCTGGTTATTTCCAGGCCAAATAAAATTAACCTGATTCAAATTCTTCCATCTTTAATTTTTATAGAATATAGCCAACACAGAGCATCGTAAGAACTAAGTGGTTTTGAAAATTTAAATTACAAGAAGGAATCTATTGGTACTTGATTCATTATTAAAAAATAAATAAATAAGATAGGGCCTGAAAAGGGGGGGGGCAGAAGTGAACTCTTCTGCCTTGAATGAAACTGCATCTCATGTAATGGTTTGATTTCTTTGGCATATCATCTCTTAAGTACTGCCAGGTGTGGTTCGTGGCCATAGAGTGGAAAGAAAGAAAGAAAAGAAAGAAAAGAAGGAAGGAAGAAAGAAAGAAAGAAAGAAAGAAAGAAAGAAAGAAAGAAAGAAAGAAAGAAAGAAAGAAAGAAAGAAAGAAAGAAAGAAAGAAAGAAAGAAAGAAAGAAAGAAAGAAAGAAAGAAAGAAAGAAAGAAAGAAAGAAAGAAAGAAAGAAAGAAAGAAAGAAAGAAAGAAAGAAAGAAAGAAAGAAAGAAAGAAAGAAAGAAAGAAAGAAAGAAAGAAAGAAAGAAAGAAAGAAAGAAAGAAAGAGAGAGAGAAAGAAAGAGAGAGAGAAAGAAAGAGAGAGAAAGAAAGAAAGAAAGAAAGAGAAAGAAAGAAAGAAAGAAAGAAAGAAAGAAAGAAAGAAAGAAAGAAAGAAAGAAAGAAAGAAAGAAAGAAAGAAAGAAAGAAAGAAAGAAAGAAAGAAGAGAAGGAAGGAAGGAAGGAAGGAAGAAAGAAAGAAAGAAAGAAAGAAAGAAAGAAAGAAAGAAAGAAAGAAAGAAAGAAAGAAAGAAAGAAAGAAAGAAAGAAAGAAAGAAAGAAAGAAGGAAGGAAGGAAGAGGGAGGGAGAGAGAAAGAAGAAGGAAAGAAAAAGAAAGAAAGAAAGGAAGGAAGGAAGGAAGGAAGGAAGGAAGGAAGGAAGGAAGGAAGGAAGGAAGGAAGAAAGGAAGGAAGGAAGGAAAGAAGGGAGGAAGGGAGGGAGGGAGGATGAGGGAGGGGGAAGGAGGAAGGAAGAGGGAGGGAGGGAGAGAGAGAAAAAGAAAGAAGAAAGAAAGAAAGAAAGAAAGAAAGAAAGAAAGAAAGAAAGAAAGAAAGAAAGAATGAAGGAAGGAAGGAAGGAAGGAAGGAAGGAAGGAAGGAAGGAAGGAAGGAAGGAAGGAAGGAAGGAAGGAAGGAAGGAAGGAAGGAAGGAAGGAAGGAAAAGAAAGGAAGAAAAAGAAAGAAAGAAATATTCCTTTACCATGGATTCTAAATTCTCTTTCTGAATATTCCACAAGTCAGGAAAGTTCTCTTTTGGATTTCCCTCTATTTACTTGAACTGTCTTGGTGAAATGAAAGGTGACTAGGCAGAGAAGAGCAAGTGCAGTTAGCAGAAGATGATTCTCTTCTTCCTTTGTTTTAACACTTTATGTTTGAAAATAGCTAAATCCTCTAGGACACTGTGTTTTATTGTGCCCTTTATATTATATGAAAGCTAACTACCACTCTGTAGGCCTTCCTGCTTTAGGAGCTTATTATAGGTTCCTAAAGAATTACCACTAGAGTCCACCATTGTCAAAAGTCTTCTCTACTTGTTGCTGTGCACAAGCTTTTCCTTGATCTTACCTTCTTTATTCCTCATCAGTGGAGATTAATTTTAAAATTCTCTTATAAAAGTCATAGCCCCCTTGGGAAATCTTTAGCTCACCCCCCCCCCAAATAGCTCTCACAGAAACATAGCAACTCCATCTTTACATTCCTTTCAAGATCCAAGAATGGCAGTTACTCTTATCTTTGCTTACCATAAGGGTAAAGATAGATATTAAATACCCTCAGAATTGACTTATTCAAACAGGTTACACTATCTCAGTTATAAAAAAAATTGCTAGTTTCAAACGTTTAGGCAACAGTGTTCAGAAAAATAGCCAGTTTATAATAAAGATATTATAATCTGCATAATGTTTATTATTTTGCCTTAGGCCAAATCAATAAGCAATTTTTATTTTTATTCATAAATATTTTCTCTTTTTCTATGAAGATTTAAAATTTTACTTCTGGGTTAAAGAGTCAGACTATCTTATTTTCTCACTTGCTCTTGTTGGTTATAACAGATTTTCACTCTCACTCCTCTTGGGTTATCAAATGTGGGATATTTAGCAGAGAAGCTGAGATGATTTGAATGTGGAAGCTTCATTAAATGTGTGTCCTTTAAAACTTGGATGGACTAAAATTCTAACTCCACAACTTATGTGCTACATTCTAATTTACTGTGTCACTGAGGACTAGACCAAAGAAACTAACAAACATTCATAAGAAACCCAAAGAAATTGAATATAACCTCTGATTTCTGCTTCTCATTACCTAGATAATAACCTAGTCCCCCAATACCACCCCACCCCTCAAATCACACATTTATTTTCTTTCACTTCTGATGTGGAATAATGTGGGGAAATATCTTGAATTTGATTTTAAACATAGATCAAGAGTTTCATGATTTGTAAGCTGAAATTATTTTCATATTTTCTGAGATGCTCTTTTCTATTTATATACAGACATGTAAATAGACAAGTAATATCTCTCTGAGATGCCTTCTTAAAATTGTATTTGCTTCACTGAAAGTGCATATTTTACAAGATGTAGACTGTTAAAATTATAACCAGAAAACCTCAAAGTACCAGGCTGAGAGATAGTATAGCAGTAAGGCATATGCCTTGCCAAAAAAAGACCTGGCTCAGCTTCTCACACCATATATGATTTCCTGAGTACACTCAGGAAAGTTTCCTTGGTACAGAGAATATTAAGACCTAGCACCACCAGGTATGGCTCAAAAATGAAACAAAGCAAAACAAAATGCTATTTCAATTCTGAGTTGGTTGCATGTAAGTGCCATCCCTGCTATATGAACTCTGTACTAAATCTCTGACTCTTCTTCTCCTGCTTTACCTCGTATGCTGTCAACCCAGATTTGACCCTACACTTGAGCCTGAGCAGCACTAACTGGTGCATGAACACAAAACCAAGAGTAAGTCCTGATCATACCTGATCAAAATAAATGTATACAAAATTTGGGGGATTGAGAGACAGTATATTATGTGAAGCATCTGTCTCGCACAAAGCCAACCCATCTGTGGCACCACATATGGTCTCTCTAGCCCTATCAGGAGTGATATTAGGCCCAAGACCAGGAGTAAGCACTAGAAACAGCCAATTGTGAACCAAAAAATTAAAACAACAAAAACACCCCAAGAACTACCATATTCATTAGTAAATTAAAAAATATATTTGGGCTGGAGTACAGCAAGTATAGCATTTGCCTTGAATTTGGCCAACTTGGGTTTGATCTGAAGCATCCCATATCATCCCCAAGCCTGCCAGGAGTAACTTCTGAGTACTGAACTGATTAACCCCTTAGCACTGCTAGTTATGGCCCAAATAACAAAAAACAAACAAACATTTAATAACTAATTGTGGCACACTGAATTCTGACTAAAAATAAAAATTTAGATTTTGAATCTAGTTTGATTTTTGAGAGAGAATAACTAGTTGTTCTGGTTTTCCCAGGATTGCACATTTTAAAGCCCAAAATTTCTCATCCTAGTAACACTAGAAAGCTTAGTTATGCAAGTACTGGTCATTTCTAAAAAAACTCACTAAATGCTACAAAGTTATCTATAACAAGGTTTATTCATCACTTATCCCTTGAGAACAAGAGAAGAAAACTATAAATAAGTACAAAAAGGCAAACCAATTGCAGACTAGTATAATAAAATGGTTAAATATTTTGAGTATTTAGAAATGTTTATGGTGTCCAAAGATATTTAGAATTCAAGAGGAAATCATTGATTTTGTGACACATCTTTATGAGCAGACACTGTTTCAATCATTTCATTTCAAAAGGCAAAAAGTAAAATGAAAAAATATATGACCTTTTATCAATTTGAACAGTGATGATTCTAAAAGTTGTGTGAGCATAGCATAAATAAAAGAATTAGGACATTTGGAACTGTAGTGAGACTCACCCTGATTTTCAAATAGAATTTGCCAGTCTCTAGTTTCAAAAGCACACCCAAACAATACATAGGCTAAATGAGAAACCTTTAATCCTAAATTAAATCTTAGATGTAGAACTGCCTTAAACATTTCTTAACTCACTTCTCCTGCCTGTGCCTGTCTGCCTGTGTTTCTGAATCCCTGAAGGTCTCCTCAGAAGCCTAGGGAGTGAACCCCAAAAAAACTGCATTTTGAAGCTGCCCAGTGAGTAAATTCTGGCTGTGGGGATCGCTGTCCATAAGCTGAACTCTCTGGCCTGCGGAGGCTACGCCCTGCTGCGCCTTTGTTCACTCTGAGAACTTCAAGGGAAACTTCTCCTGCCCGTGCCTGTCTGCCTGTGTTTCTGAATTCCTGAAGGTCTCCTCAGAGGCCTAGGGAGCGCACCCAAAAAAAACTGCATTCTGAGCTGCCCAGTGAGTAAATTCTGGCTGTGGGGGTCACCGTCCAATAAGCTGAACTCTTTGGCCTGCAGAGGCTCCGCCCTGCAGTACCTTTGATCACTCTGAGGACTTCAAGGGAAACTTCTCCTGCCTGTGCCTGTCCTCCTGTGTTTCTGAATCCCTGAAGGTCTCTTCAGAGGCCTAGGGAGCACACCCAAAAAAAAAAAAAACTGTCAACTAGAGGCAGCAGAAGAGCGTGGCCGCTTCGCTTCATGGCCACACACTCTTTCTAACCAATGAACCCCACCACAACACGCAGGAAAAACCACACTACAAGCCTGACAATGGGGAAACCTCGCAGGCAAACACCATGCACAGAAAATGAAGACAAAAGCTCTGATGACCTAATAAATTCCAACCACCTGATTAACCTCTTGGATAAGGAACTTAAAATAGCAATATGGAAGATGTTTGAAGAACTCAAAGAAAGCATAGATAGATCTGAACAGAACACAAAGACAGAAATCAGAAATATCCAAACTGAAATAACAGATCTGAAAAGCATGGTAGCTCAACTGAAAACCTCAATGAATGGCTTCACCAGCAGGGTATCAGCAGCTGAGGAGAGAATCGAAGTACTGGAAGATGTGATGCAGAAAAACTCAACACAACAGAAAAAATTGGAATAGACCCTTAAGACAAATGATCAGGCAATGGAAAAAGTACTCAAGGAATGCGAACAGACGAAAATAGAAGTCTTTGATAAACTCAACAGAAACAACATAAGAATCATTGGAGTCCCAGAAAACCAGGAAGGAGATCTCCAAAAAGAATCAACTGTCAAAGACATCATCAAAGAGATACTCCCAGAGTTAAAGAATACATGTAATCAAATCCTGCATGCCCGAAGAATACCAGCTAAAAGAGACCCAAAGAAAAACATCCCAAGACATATCCTTGTTACAATGACAAATCCCATAGATAGGGATAGAATACTGAAAGCAGCAAGATCAAAAAGGGAAACTACATTGAAAGGAGCATCCCTAAAACTTACCGCAGACAGTCACAAGAAATTTTTTTAACATAATTTTTATTTTGATCATAGTGGCTTACATATTGTTGACAATAAAATTTTAGGTACATATTTACATAAAATCAGGGGGGATTCCCATCACCGGTTTGTCTTCCATACTCCTCCGTTTTTGTCCTACCTTCCATATCCTCTTCCCTCACCCCCAGGGCTGCTAGAATATGTGGTCCCCTCTGTACCTATCCTATTACTTCGTAGTCTTACACCTGTTTGGTCCTGATGCCTCCTTTATTTCCCCCTCTAATTGGGGGGCAGGACTAGCTAGTTCAAGTTATGTGGTTTTGTTTGAAGAGGAGAAAAATAATAAACTGGGGTAAAAGTCTAATACGCCGGGAATAAGCAGAATTCTTTTAGAGGCTCTCGCCATTGGTTTGAGAGACGAAGGAGAAAAAGAAGGTGAAACAGTCCACCCCTACGAAATGAAGTGTCAAATATCTATTAAGAGTTCCAACAATAACGCTAAGCACCCCAAAAACAGAACAAAACAAGCAAACAAACAAAAAATGTCGTGGTCTTGAGAAAGGCATCATGGCAGAGCCTATGAAGAAGGAAAAGAAGGGGCCTGAGAGATCACATGGAGGCAAGGCGTCTGCCCTTCATGTAGGAGGTCATCGGCTCGAATCTCTGCACCCCACATGGTCCCTCATGCCCACCAGGGGCAATCTCTGAGCCCGGAGCCAGGCATAATCCCTGAGCACTGCCGGGTGCCACCCAGAAATCTGAAAAGAAGAAAAAAAAAAAAAGGAGAAAAAAAGGTAAGTGGGGGGGCAATAACTTCAATAACCACACTAAAACAAAGAAATCGATCAAAAATAGATAGGTAAATAAAAATAATAATAGTAGTACATGAAGATAAAACGTAATATATGAAAAATAAACAATGTGGTTTTTTTTCCCTCCTGCCCAGGCACAGTAAATATTGGGGTCATTCAAAAAGGGATTCACATGGCCTAAGAGATATGGGATTTCTCCGCCCTTAGAGTATATTGTCATGGGATCAACTATAGACTCTGTTCATAATCCTTTATTCTCCCGGTGGTGCATTTGTGGAGTTTGGGAGGCTTCTGCTCCATCCTGGGTGTTATAGTGAGACCTCTGTATCTAGAGATCTCAGTATCTGCACAGTTACAGGGGTGGGACTTATGGTGAAGTCAGTCTTTGTGGTTGTAGAAGTTCCATTCCCTCCGTGTCACTCCAGTCCATCTTCTGTGGTTGGTGGTCTTGGTCTTGGCACTAAACCTGGGATGGCACCTAGGATACAGCCTTTCCTTGCGTTCCCAGAAGCCCCATTCCGTTACAGTTGTCTCTGCCAGACCTTTGGAACTGGAGATCATGGTTGTTGTGCAGGTTGTAGCTCAAACCCTAGGCTAGGGCTTTTTTATTGGACCCAAGATATATACAGTCTGGTCATGGTTCTAGCAGCCAGTCCTCTGTAAATCGCGTTTTTGGTTTCTGGGCCTACCAGCGGGTGACAAATCTTCTGATTTTGTCTTATCGGTGGCTGGTAGGGCAGGATAACCTGCTCTTAAATCAAGTTGTCCCCCTTTTCCTCGGTGTCAGGATATCGTATTAGAACTGGCACTCGTTGGTGTTCCAGCAGTAATAAGGTTGTTCTGGATGGGGTTTGTTACCTGCAGCTATTGTGAAGGACTGTGCCATTTCTGTGACTGGGATCCAGGGTTCAAGGTTGGATGGATGGGATCTAATCTCCTGAGGTCTAAGTTGATTCCACATGACATATTTTCAAGGTAGGAGTTATCCCTGTATTGTAAACAACTCTGAGTTTCTATCTCTAGTAGATAAAAGCTCTTTTTTTTATGTGAAAGCTTTCCCCTTTTTTTAGTGTGCCTTTGTAGAGAGAAATGGTGCTACATTATATCGCTGGTGCCTTTGGGGGTGGACAGAGAGGAAAACAAAAACAGGTCACATACCCAAAACAGATTAGAAAAAAATAGGATTAAAAATGAATGTGCTCACATATGTATATGTGGACAAGAAAGATAAAAAATGAATTATCGGAGTATTTAAAGGACCAAAGAGGTGCAAAAGACTACCTTACATTTGGGAAAGGCAGGTAAAGAGGAGGTGTAATACAGGTCTTATGTTTATGTTGGGAGTATAGGTTTTCCCGTTGTCTTTTGGGTTTTTCTTGTAGTGTGTGGGTTTCCAGGCACCTTTCCATCACACCCCCTGACCTCCTTCAGGTTGGTGAAAGATTTGTGGCAGGGAGGTCTTGGGAAGAGTTCTTGTATTGGGTCTACTTTTGGAGCTAAGTCCGGTTTCAAGTAACAGTCCTACTTAGGGGGAGATGGTAGGGAGGGCCGCGCAGCATGGGTCCGCAGGGGAGTTAGTTGCCTTTTCTTGCAGGAGACGAAGTGTGGGTTTGACTGGGTGTCTCTTCGTTTGGGTACTGGGTACTGGTTCATTGGGGTAGGAGGTCAATCTTGATGTCTAATAAATTAAGGACTGAGGGTGAAGAGTGTTAATACAGTGGGAAGTATGGATGGGAATGAGGGATGAGGGGGTATTTGGATTTCCAAAGGGGGGAAAGGGGAAGGTATATGGTAGGGGTAGGAAGGGAGAAACGAGAAAATACATTGGAAAGGAAGGGAAAAGAGGAAAGAAAAAAAAGTAGAGAGAAGAGTGGAGAAGAAATGATAAAAAGAGAAAGTAGTGAGAAGAGAGGAGAGAATAGCAAGGGAATGTGAGTTTGCTTGAGTGTGTTCGATGAGTATAGTCTGTAGTTTAAGTCCAGTCTGTAGTTTAAGTCCGTATGTCACGGGTACTGCTTCGGTGGTCTGACTGGCCACGTGCTTCGATTCCTAAAAGAAGGTATAACCTTGAAAAAAAGTGTATGTTAAAGAGTTTTCTCGGGACCATCTCGTAGTGCCAGCTAGGAATGGTATCTCGTGTGGTATCCCGAGCTGCCATCTTGGTAAATCCACCCTTTGTATCCAAGGATATCTGTGGACAGAAAAGCTGAGAGGTTATTTTAAATATAGTAAGATAAGGCATTAAAACATGATGTTATGGGATGATTCCATTGGAGTCAGTGATTTCCAGTGGTATTCTTTACCTGTGATCCTGATTACGATCTCCAAGGGATTATTGTGGGCCTTTGTCGTAGAAGGCTGATTACATACCTGTTCTCCCTATGCTGTTATTTCTGGTGCTGCTGTTTTCTTTGTGGTATAGTGCAGTCAAGAGTTTGCGTTGTCCATTTTTTCATGTATTTTGGGCGCTGCACTCGAGTATATGTTGGCTATTACAGTGTTTAGAGTTTCTACCCTATTACACCCTATTATTTGATTGTTGAGTGTTAGTTGTGTATAAGATGTATGATCTGGGTGCTTCAGAATAGTGCTATCATTCTGTGTTTATCTTTGGTCTTCTGACTTACTTTGTTTTACATAACATGATCTAGATTCATCCATGTTGCTGCAAAGTCTGTGATTGTATCATTTCTGACTGCCATGTAATATTCCATTGTGTATAGATACCACATCTTAATGATCCATTCATCTGTTGTTGGACATTGATGTTGGTTCCAAGACCTGGCTATTATACTGAGTGCTCATATAAATAGTGGGGTGCACACATATTTTGGAATGAATGCCCTTCCAAGTTGGGGGTATATACCCAGGAGAGCAATTGCTGGGTCAAATGGCAACTCAATTCTGAGTTCTTTGAGAACTCTCCAGACTGTTCTCCATAGGTTTTGGACTAGGGGGCATTCCCACCAGCAGTGGATGAGAGTTCCTTTCATACCGCACCCCCGCCAACAGAGATTGTCCCCATTATTTTTGATGTGAGCCATCCTTACTGGTGTAAGGTGGTATCTCATTGTTGTCTTGATTTGGATCTCTCTGATGATGAGTGAAGGTGAGCATGTTTTCATGTGTTTGTTGGCCATCCTTCTGTCTTCCTCAGAGAAGTGTCTATTCATTTCCTCTCCACATTTTTTAATGGCTTTATTTGGTTTTGGGGGGCTCAGCTTTCTGAGTGCTTAGTATATTCTAGATATCAGCCCTTTATCTGATATGTCGAGTGAAAAAAATTTTTCCCATTCTGTTAACTGTCTTCTTGCATTAAGTAAGGTTTCTTTCGCCATGCAGAAGCTTTTTAGTTTGATGTAGTCCCATTTGTTTATGTTTGATGCTAAAGTTCTTGCCATTGGTGCTCCATTCTCGAAGACCTTTTTGATATATAGGTCTTCAAGGGTTCTACCTATTTTATTCTCGATAAACTTTATAGATTCGGGTCTGATTTCAAGGTCTTTGATCCATTTTGAGTTGACTTTCGTATAAGGAGTGAGGTATGGGTCAATTTTCACTTTCGTACATGTGGTTTTCCAATTGTACCAACACCATATGTTGAAGAGGCTTTCTTTATTCCATTTCAAGTTCCTGCCTCTTATATCAAATATTAGTTGGCTGTATATCTGGGGGTTTATGTCTGGGAATTCTGTCCTGACCCACTGGTCTGAGGTCCTGTCTCTGTTCCAGTACCATGCTGTTTTGATTACTATGGCTTTATAGTATAGTTTCAAGTTAGGTAAGGAGATGCCACCCAGCTTCTTGTTTTTCAGTATTTGTTTGGCTATCCTGGATCTTTTGTGGTTCCAGATAAATTTTGTGATGGATTGTTCTATTTTTTAAAGAATGGTGTTTGAATTTGGATAGGGATTGCATTAAATCTATATAGTAGTTTGGGTAGGATAGTCATTTTAACTATGTTAATTCTACCTATCCATGAGCATGGGATATTCCTCCATTTCTTTAGATCCTCTTCAATTTCTTTCTGGAGTGTTTTGAAGTTTCCCTGGTATAGGTCTTTCACTTCCCTTGTGAGGTTGATTCCTAGGTATCTGATATTTTTTGATACTATTTTAAATGGAATTGTATTTATAATCTCTCTCTCCTCAGCTTCGTTGTTTGTATATAGAAACGCAACTGTCTTTTGTGTATTGACTTTGTATCCAGCCACTTTGCTGTATTGGTTGATTATTTCTAGGAGTTTTATTGTAAACTCTTTAGGGTTTTCGATGTATATCATCGTATCGTCTGCAAATAGAGATAGTTTGTGTTCCTCTTTCCCAATTTGGATTCCTTTGATTCCCTTCTCTTGTCGGATTGCTATTGCTAGGACTTCTAAGGTTATATTGAATAAGAGTGGAGAGAGTGGACAGCCTTGCCTAGTTCCTGATCTTAGTGGGAATGCTTCTAGTTTCTCACCATTAAGAATAATGTTGGCTGTCGGTTTTTCATAGAAAGCTGTAACTATCTTGAGGAAGGATCCTTCTAACCCTATTTTGCTGAGTGTCTTTAACATGAAAGGGTGTTGGATTTTGTCAAATGCCTTCTCTGCATCGATTGATATGATCATGTGTTTTTTGTCTTTCTTGTTGTTGAAGTGATGTATAATGTTGATTGATTTGCATATGTTGAACCAACCTTGCATTCCTGGTATAAATCCCACTTGGTCATGATGTATGATCTTTTTGATGAAGTGCTGGATTCGGTTTGCTAAGATTTTGTTGAGTATCTTTGCATCTATGTTCATTAGTGAGATTGGTCTGTAGTTTTCTTTTTTGGTGGCCAGAAGACAGTGGTAAGATATTGTGACAAGAAGAATGAAATGAATGCCTCACCGAGAATACTACACCCAACCCAACTCACGTTAAGATTTGAAGGAAGAATACATAGCTTCATGGATAAACAACAGCTCAGAAACTTCACAGATGATAAACCAGCCTTAAAGTAAAAGCTGACAGGTCTATTCTAAAACAAGAGAGACCAACAAACATAGCAAAATTATCTACAAAGATGATATTAAATGCTATAACAATCATCTCCCTCAATGTCAATGGACTAAATCCACCAATTAAAAGACACAGATTGGCAAAATGGGTCAAAAAGATGAATCCAACCTTCTGCTGCCTACAAAAAACACATCTGAATAGTCAGAATAAACATAAACTCAAAATCAAAGGCTAGAGGAAAATCATACAAGCAAACAACACTCTCAAAATAACTGAGGTGGCCATATTAATATCTGATGACACCAACATTATACTCAGAAAAGTGGTAAGGAACAAAGATGGACACTATGTACTAACCAAGGGATATGTGCAACAGGAAGATCAGACTAATAAACATATATGCAACCAATGAGAGACCAGCAAATTATCTAATACAATTACTGACATATCTAAAAGAAGACATCAATAATAACAAACAGCTTTTATTAAGCCAACATCACCTTGATACCTAAACCAGACAGAGATGCTGCCAAAAAGGAAAATTACTGACCAATATCCCTAATGAATGCTGATGCAAAGATCTTTAACAAAATCCTAAAAAATAGGATCCAATGCATCATCAAGAAGATCTACACTAGACCAGTTGGATTCATCCCAGGAATGGTTTAGCATCCATAAATCTATCAACATCATACATAACATCAACAAGAAGAAAAAAATTACATGATCATATCACTAGACACAGAGAAAGCATTTGATATGGCCTAACACCCTTTCTTGATCAAAACTCTCAGCAAGATGGGAATGGAAGGAACCTTTCTCAATCTAGTTGAAGCCAACTACCACAAGCCAATGGCATATATTATCCTCAATGGAGAAAAAGTAAAAGCCTTTCCTCTAAATTATGGTACAAGACAAGGCTGTCGCTCTCACCACTCCTCTTCAACATAGTACTGGAATTTCTTGCTATAGCCATCAGGCAAGAAAAAGATATCAAGGGAATCCAGATAAGAAAGGAAGAAGTCAAGCTTTCATTGTTTGCAGATGACATGATACTCTACTTAGAAAACCCTAAAGACTCTACCAAAAAGCTTCTAGAAAAATACATTCATATAGCAAGGTGGCAGGCTACAAAATCAACCTACAGAAATCAATGGTCTTTTTAAACACCAATAATGATAGGGAAGAGATGGAAGTCAGGAAGGCAATCCCATTCACAATAGTGCCACACAAACTCAAATATCTTGGAGTCAACTTGACCAAAGACATGAAGGACCTATACAAAGAAAACTATAAAGCCCTGTTCCAAGAAATAAGAGAGGATACACGGAAATGGAAACACATACCCTGCTCATGGATTGGCAGGATTAACATCATTAAAATGGCTACTCCCCAAAGCATTATACAGATTTAATGCGATCCTCTTAAAAATACCCATGACATTCTTCAAAGAAGTGGATCAAACACTTATGAAGTTCATCTGGAACAATAAACATCCTCGAATAGCTAAAGCACTCCTAGGGAAAAAGAAAATGGGAGGCATTACTTTCCCCAACTTTAAACTGTACTACAAAGCAATAGTTATCAAAACAGCATGGTATTGTAATAAAGACAGACCCTCAGATCAGGCTTGAGTTCTCAGACATTGTCCCCCAGACATAGAATCACCTAATTTTTGACAAAGGAGCAAGAAATCCCAAGTGGAGCAGGGAAAAAATCTTCAACAAGTGGTGCTGGAAGAACTGGTTAGCCACTTGCAAAAAAGCAAACATAGACCCCCCCCAGTTAACATCATGTATGAAGGTAAAATTCAAATGGATTAAAGACCTTGATATCAGACCTGATACCATAAGGTATATAGAACAAGACGTTGGTAAAAACACTCCATGACATTGAGACTAAAGGCATCTTCAAGGAGGAAACTGCACTTTCCAAACAAGCGAAAGCAGATATCAAAAGATGGGAATACATTAAACTGAGAAGCTTCCGCACCTCAAAAAAAAATAGTGCCCAGGTTACAAGAGACACCCAGTGAGTGGGAGAAACTATTCACCCAACACCCATCAGATAAGGGGCTAATATCCAAAATATACAAGGCACTGACAAAACTTTACAAGAAAAACACATCTAATCCCATCAAAAATGGGGAGAAGTAATGAACAGACATTTTGATTAAAAAAAAAAGAAATACAAATGGCTAAAAGGCACATGAAAAAATACTCCTCGTCACTAATCATCAGGAGATGCAAATCAAAACACCTATGAGATACCATCTCACACCACAGAGATTGGCACACATCACAAAGAATGAGAAAAATCAGTGCTGGCGGGGATGTGGAGAGAAAGAAACTCTTATCCACTGCTGGTGGGAATGCCATCTAGTCCAACCTCTATGGAAAGCAATATGGAAATTCCTCCAAAATCTGGAAATTGAACTTTCATTCGACACATCTATTCCATTCCTAGGGATATACCCTAAGAACACAAGAATACAATACAAAAACCCCTTCCTCACACCTATATTTATTGCAGCACTATTCACAATAGCCAGGCTCTGGAAACAACCAAGATGCCCTTCAACAGACGAATGGCTAAAGAAACAGTGGTACATATACACAATGGAATATTATGCAGCCATCAGGAGAGATGAAGTCATGAAATTTTCCTATACATGGATGTACTTGGACTCTATCATGCTGAGTAAAATAAGTCAGAGGGAGAGAGATGCAGAATATTGTCACTCATCTATGGGTTTTACGAAAAAAAAAATCATTTTTGCAACAATCCTCATAGACAATGAGAGGAGGGCTGGAACTTCCAGCTCACTTCATGAAGCTCACCACAGAGTGTTGAGTGCAGTTATAGAAATAACTACACAGAGAACTACCATAATCATGTGAATGAAAGAGGGAACTGAAAAGCCTGTCTGGAGTACAGGTGGGGGTGGGGTTTGATCGAGGGAGATTTGGGACATTGGTGGTGGGAATGTTGCACTGGTGAAGGGGGGTGTTCTTTACATGACTGAAACCTAATCACAATCATATATGTAATCAAGATGTTCAAATAAAAATAATTAAAAAAGAATGAATCAATGAGCCATAAAAAGATTAAATTACATTTCTTAAGTCAATATAACTCTGATCTATTTGCCAAATCTGCCCAGAATTTTAAGAAAAAAGATTCTCTTTATGAAAAATGGTATAAAATTATTTATGATGACAGTTGCATAAAAACAAAACCATCACCCTACCCCAGATGTGCTTTAGCAAATTAATAAACTGTCCTCTGTTCTTTTGAATAAAATATGTCCCAAAGCTTCAATTTATTTCAAAACACGTGCAGAATACCAAAGTTCAAGTCCTATTGTCTTTTCCTGAATGTTGGTACCAGGTGAGTTTAATGAATCAATCATGTACAGAAGAAAACCAGACAGGACGACTGAGACGATTCTAATTATATTGGGTTATGAAAATTATCTGAATATAATTCCTCCAAATATCACTATACTCACCCTTCTTCTATGATCATGTAAAGCCGCTATGATGGCATTATCTAATATGATTAAGCCAAGACCCATTTCTAGCATTTTCTTTCCTTAGAAGAGGACGTTGATCTTTCACTTCCAGAAAGCATTCCTTGAGTTCGATTCGGCATATCCAATAGTTCTCAACATTCCTCCTGTATTGTAAGACCACAAGGATGTCAGTTGGGATTACTTGGAAGCAAGTGATCTCTAGGAGGACAGTCCTTCTGAGAGGAGCAAGTACCAATTCCCAGAGACTGGGTATCAGCCTGGACTCAAGAAAATAAAAGATTTCAGAACATAGCAGTGAGCTGTGCAAGATTTAAAGCCCTGAAAATCATTTTCTTCGAGAAGTTTCCATTTACTCTATTTTGGGGCCGCAGCTGAGCCTGTGTCACTGAAATGTCAGAAAGTAAAGGACCCAATTTTGCTAAGAGGGCAACTACAGGCTTCACTCAGTGACTCCCTGTACTTTGAACTTCACCCTCAGCCTCTTACCCTATTCCTCTGTAGTGTTCTCTAGTGGAGTTGATTCTAAATTGAAAAGTCTTTATGCTTCACTGTGGGTGATCAGACTATTTCTCTTCATAAATCTCCATCCTAGATTCTGAGACCATATTAGGCTGCAATACCTAAGAGGGTTTTCAAACTTAGTAAAACTGAGGCTGTTGTGATGGATCATCCTGTACTGCTAGACGAGCAGTCAATAGCCCAATGACTATTGACTTACACCAGAGCATACCTCACTGCAGTAAGAATTTGAGTGCTTGGACTCAGGAGGAAGTCACAAGAGATGCAACAAGCAGCGAAAACGATCTCCCCAGAGCTGTATAAAGACATGATCAGGAATCATCTGATGCCAGGCAGAGACCCCTGGAACACTTTTCATCCCCAATATTAAGAAAGTCAATGCTTCAACTCATCTATTTTGCTATTGTTTGCTATCATATCTATTAAAAACAATGTTTTTGTTTGTTTTAGAGTTTTGGCTGGAGAGCTAGCACAGCAGTAGGGTATTTGCCTTACACACGGCCGACCCAGGACCTACCTGAGTTCAATTACTGACATTCCATACAGTTCCCCAAGCCAACGAGAAGCGATTTCTGAGCACAAAGCCAGGAGCAACCCCTGAGTGCAGCTATGAGGTTTGGCCCAAAATCAATCAAACAAACAACAAAAGAGTTTGGAATATAATTGAAAACTTCTTTCTTGAGATACTCTCCTGATGACTCTACCTTTTTCTAGTTTTCCTTCTTGATCTAAATCAGGTAGTCCTCCATGCCCTTTGAGATTTTTTCCATGTCTTTTCCCATAAATGTTGATGCATTGCTCTCAAATAGCACATTTTCATCTCACACTTTCCTTGGCAGTGAATTCCATCAAAGGCTTGTCTACTATCCACGGACTCTTGACTATGAAGACATTTAGGTTGTGACAACTCTGGAGGTTGAGAAGTTTGCTATAGATTTCAAGAAAAGGTATGTGTTGGGGTTACTGGAATTACCCAAGAGTCCCAAGTGGAGAGAACCCACTCAGAACCCACAGATGAAACATCCTGTATAGAATGATAGTAGTGCCTAGAGCTAAGGATGAGAATCAATACCCACTGTTCATATAGGGTAATTACATCCAAATCCATATATATTTAAAGGATATATTTAAGAGAATATATGTACATATATATCACTACTTTTTCAACTAATATTGAAATACCCCCAATGCACTATTAAGATAAATGATACCATCATTTTGACAGTTTCTCTGTATCTTGACTATCATTTTTGTCTCCTTCAAATTCTTTGATTTCAAAATCTTTTTTCTCTTTCATATAGCTTCCATCAACATAGACTTCTTTCTATTTTCAGCAGAATTGTTTATCTCTGTATATGTTAAAATGAAGCTCTCATATAAATATTAATGTTAAACCAATTAATTTTTCTTCTTTTGCAAAAGTGACAAAAGTTATTTGACTTGTGTAGTAAATATCACCTTAGATTTCATGGGGAGTTGAACTAGAGCCAGCAAGAGATAAGAGAGCTATAACTCTTATAAATTTCTCTATAGGTCTGAGATCCTATGTGCTCTTTTCACATAGGATGAGATATATTAATGCTCTGTGTCAGAATGTAGGCAACTTTATGAAAGTACATTCAAATGCCACCATTGCTAATCATCCACACTTCAATTTTGACTGAAGAAAAAATTTCTATTTTGTATGTCCATAATTAAAGATGATCCATTGATCCCAAACTAACACAAACCTAATCCATTTTTAAAGTATTTTTTGATACCCTTAGATGCTACTGGCCCTACCAACTGATTTTTTAGAAACTACTTAGAAGTGAGGTTACTGAACGAAAGTAGGCAGCCTTTTGCTTCACCATATTATAAGAATCAGGTGAACCCCAAATGGTAAAGCCAATTATTATTCCCCAGATAGAGCATGCTCATGGTTGTCAGAGTACAACACAAATTTAGTTTCTGTAGAATAACTGTTTCTCTAGATCCTTTTCTAGTTTATAACTTTTGCTTTTTTCTTTGATAAACAGAATAAATATAAGTATTGATTTAGTAATATACTTAAAATACTAAAAATAACAATATTAAATTGAATTTGGCAGATTTCTAGTATCAAATTTGCTGTGTATGTAAACATTTCCATGGGATTATTATGTTTCTGATCCTACCCTGATTGGTGATTGTGCCCTACCCTAGGGTGTGACCTGGCATTCTATTTGTTTTTCTAACATTTTTTTGCCTCTCCTTTCTCAAATTTTGCTATAACTTTGTAACTTCCTGCTTCTTCTTAAGAACTTCTTAAACATCATGAGATTTAGACCCTGAACAAAGTTTTGAAGATGTTTTTAAGTTTGAGGTGCTGTAAACCATTTTTGGGTGACTTGAAGTTGAAAATATCTGGCAATCCTCTCCAGCACCACCCAATTGATTGAGCAAGTGCTGTATTACTCTGATTACTGCTTGCATGTCCCAGTCGACATAACAAAATTCTTCTAATGTTGATAATCATTGCTTCTGTGATGCTTTTTTGTATATTTAGACACAATTATGTAGAAAACAAGGTTGAGTAGTAATCATCCTATTGCCCTAGAATTAGACCCAATAGGAGTGGTCACTATAGGCTTCACTTGAAAGAGGACATATAATTGAGTAACTGCTTCTATTTAAACACTGGATAATCCTATGTCATGGATGTAAAAAGGCATCAGTAAGAAGAAAGGAACAAGAGTGATGTCTTGCAAATATGGTTAGCCAAGCTGGGAGTTAAATGCTCTCTTCTTCCAAAGGAAGTTATCTAGAAAAAATTAATGGAGTTTGATTTCATACATAAGTGCAGTAGATTGTTTATAAAAAGGGGTGGGGTGGCTATACACAGTAGAGTAAGGCTTACTCAAGGATCAGTCCTGACGCTGCATGAGGAAACTATATGAAATGCCAAGAATTGAACTACAGTCAGCCATAGGCAAGGTAAGAACTTTAATCTCTGTACTGGGTCTCTAGGCAAAAAAATTTTTTTGCATATAAACGGTGCTGTCCATTTGACTTTATTAACCACTTCTTCAGATCAGGCAGCATCACAATGAGTTGGTAAAAAGGCATTGAGGGGGCAGAGCCATAGTTGAGTAGATAGGCATCTGCTTTGCATGCAGCTGACCCATGCTGGATTCCCCAAACTCCATATGGTTTTCCAAGCCTGCTGAGCACAGAGCCAGGAGTCAGCCCTGAGCACAGCTGTGTGTGAGCACTGAGCACTGAGTGAGCACTGAGTGTGTGGCTCCAAATATTAAATCAATTAATCAAAGTCATTGCAGAAAGCTGTATGAGACAGGAGGAAGCAAGGTGAGATAAAAAATATTTCTGGGAAAGTACATTTCCTCTGGAAAAGACAGGGAATCTGTTTTTGCACATTACTCTACAAACACCAACCAGGAAAGGGCAGGATTGATGAATTTAAATTCCACATCTGGCAGGATCTGACACTGCATTTATGTCAAGTCCAACCAAGTCTGTGAGGCTGCAAAGATAACTTTCTACTGGTCCGTGTTTCAAATTTCAACCCCAGAAGTGGGTAATGGAAAAACTTCTGAAATATTTTTATAGGTGTCTTGGATTCTCCTGACAAGGGTGCGTGCAGGCATCCACCGCCATCACCATTAAGGGACACCTAGGCAAGCCCACCTGGAAAGTGCTCCCCACTCCCCGTGGGAATCTCAGAGACTGAGGTGTCTGGGATCCTCCCTACCAGGGTGGGGCCAGATGTGCAAAGCTATAGTGAGCTGTTTCTAACTAATGAACCCCACCATAAAACGTGGGGAAAAAATCATACTACAAACGTGACAATGGGGAAAATTCATAGGCAAAAATCTTGCGCAGAGAATGAAGATGATAGCCCGATGACCCCCCAAATACCAACCATCTGATTAATCTCTCAGATAAGGAGTTTAGAATAGAAATATGGAGGATCCTCATAGAAATCAATGAAATGTTTTTATGAATTGTTATATCTTGGGCCACAGAGATAGTAAAGGGGTTAAAGCGTTTGCCTCATCTGTAACTAAACCTGAGTTGATTCCTGGCATTTATAAAGGACTCTTGAGCCTGGCCAGGGGTCACTGATTTAAATTTAAAGGAAGATTGTAGGTATGATGTAGTCATCTCCAAAGAAAAATGGCACTTTATGTTTGGTTCAGAAAAAAAATAAATTTATTTTTTCTAATAAATAATAAAAATAAGTACTTTCTGCCACAACACCTGAAGAAAGACAGTGAGAAAGGAAAGAGTAGATCATACCCATTGGCCACTGACCAAGGTTAGGATAATCAGAGAATGGAAGACAGAAGATGAGACTGGAAGTTGTGCTTTTTCACAATGAAAATGCCTGGAAAATTGCAATGGTATAGGAATGAATATGGATGATTTGATATAAACACATGCATTTGAAAAAGAAAAGGAGGAAAAATCTATTTAAAATTTAATATTATTTCAAGCTCAGCTTGTACAATAGATGGCTTAATTTAGAATTATGGTATTAAAATGGTTTAAAAGTTATCCTGGTTTATAGTTTGGGGAAAATGCTGATAAGAATAGCTAGGTATTGGTAAAAGAAATCAACATAGCTCGTCTTTTTCATCATTCTAATTTTGTTACTAAAGCTATAACAAAGATAAAAGCATAACTATTTATTTTTGAGTAATTGAGTAAATTCTCTCAATTACTCTTGACTGGGCTCCAGAGATCATATGGGTTGCCAGGGTGAACTGTGTGCAAAACAAACACCCTATCCACTGTACTATCACTCTGACCCTGATAAACAGAAAGAAGTTTTTAATTGTATCACTGATTAAATCCTGACACTGAGATGTATAAAGCATGTAAAATGGCTTTGTAAAAAATGCAAATATTCTGCTTTTATATTCCCATAGAAATGACCCCTTCAAAAATTTCCAAAGACGGGGGCCGGGCGGTGGCGCTAAAGGTAAGGTGCCTGCCTTGCCTGAGCTAGCCTTGGACGGACCGCGGTTCAATCCCCCGGTGTCCCATATGGTCCCCCAAGCCAGGAGCAACTTCTGAGCACATAGCCAGGAGTAACCCCTGAGCATTACCGGGTGTGGCCCAAAAACCAAAAAAAAAAAAAAAAAAAAAAATTTCCAAAGATAGTAACATTACAGTATTTGTCCAACATAGCATACACCCTTGTATATATAATATTTACTTATTTTCTCTAAAGGGTACATATTTTCATATCAAAGCAAGTATACATACATATTTAAAAACTATATGCTCATAATTTTATTTACTTTACAGTAAAGTAAATTTATGATTATTAGTACTACTACTATAATTAAAGTGATAAGGCAGATTCTATACACTCACTTTGACTTATTTAGTGGAATATTAGCCTGTTTGTGTATATATATGCGTGTGTAATATATGAATCTGCTTATACATATTTACTGTATATCTAGAATCCAATTATGAAAAAATTTTTAGATCACAATGATTTCAATAAAATAGAACTTTAAAAAATCTAATAAATATAAGTAATAGAACAACCAACTAATAATGTAAATAAAATAGCTATGTTCCATTAAAAGGTTTCACTATGGGACCGGAGACATAGCATGGAGGTAAGGCACTTGCCATGTGTGCAAATGGTTGGTGGTTCGAATCCCAGCATCCCATATGGTCCCCTGAGCCTGCCAAAAGCTATTTCTGAACATAGAGCCAGGAGTAACCCCTGAGTGCTGCCAGGTGTGACCCGAAAACAACAACAACAACAAAAAGAAGGTTTTATGAGATCATTTTTATAAATATGAAATAAGGTTACTACAGTGTTATCATCTGGTAGATGAGGTAACTGAAAGTTACACAATGAAGGAATGAAAGATAACACATTCCATAAAGAAGTAAGTGGACATTCTTCTTATCATATGAACTCAGAAAATAGATGGAGACTTTATGAGCCTGAATGTCAAGTAACAGCATTATTAAAAATTTAAAATTATTAAAATGAGTACCTTTTCATTCACTCCAACTTATAATTATGCAGTTTCTAAAAACATAAAAACATAATTCTTTGAACATAATTTAACACAATTTTAACACAATTATTTTAATTTGTACATTTTTCACATTTGCTGAAGTAATATATTCAGAGTACTACTACAATTTTTCAAAAGTATGTAAAGATTCCCAATGTCATATAAGATTAGGTCCTCAATGTCATATAAGATTAGATAATTATAAAATGCAAAATAAATGTATTCTTCCCCTATAGTCCAATAATTATGCACATTGATGTTTACCCATCTCCAAAAATGATACAATATTCATACATAATCTTCACTTATGTTTATAATAATTTTATTTTAATAATAATTTTATAATTGCCAAAATTTATATGTTATAAAATGTTTTACATAGATAAATATTGAATAAAAGTTAGATCTATCCAATGGAAAATTCTGTGATACTACAAATAATTCAACAAGCCAGGGAAAATACATTAATTATAAGAGAAACTAATATAAAAAGAGTAATATGATCCATGATATTCTGAAAATGACAGAACAGTGAAGAAAATAAAAAAGAGTAGGGGTCAGAACGGTGGCAAAAGCTGTAGGGCATCTACCTTGCATGTGCTAACCTAGGACTGTGGTTCGATCCTCCTGCATCCCATATGGTCCCCCAAACCAGGAGTGATTTCTGAGCTCATAGACAGGATTAACCCCTGAGCGTCAAATTCATTTGTGTGGTCTCTCATTTCTCATTTATTTTATATTTCGCTTTCTGTGTTCAGCCACTTCCCTGTGGTAGGGTATTTCCCCACTAGAGCTGAGGGACAGAAGCCACTCCCAGCACCCTAAGCACCCCCTTCTCAAGTATTCCTGGTTAGTGTCCTCTTCCATCACTAAACTGACAACAAGTCATATTCTGACTTAGTACTGAGACATATTCTTTTTCCCACTTTATTATAAATATGTGTGGTAGCAATCAGTTTTGGAATGAAATCTAAAGAAAAATAAAACAAGATAATTATGTAGAGATCTTGAGTGGAATTATTTCTGGCATATAACCAAATTTATGAACTGCACTGAGAAAACTGAGAAAAAATGTTTTGAAATAGTAGAGGCAGGCAGAGGTGAGAGCAAATAATACTTCATGTGCCATGAAAAAATTTGGAATAGATTCTAAGTGCAAAGTTTTCCTCTCTGAGGTTTAAGGAGGGTGTTTCCTCTAGCTTATTCTATTAAATATTTCTCAAAGTTATTTGTCATACTGTCAACATGTTAACTACATGGAAACATTTGATGATGATCAGTTTAAAAAGTTATTAGAAACTTCTAACTAAATTTTTTATGTTTTTTTAAAATGTATAACTTAAACATCTCTTTTTTCCTAGTGTCAATAAGTTATAATTAACATGAACCACTAAAAATTTAAGAAGTAGAGCCTATTAATTTGGCTTTCCTAAGTACTTAAAGGATTATCACATTTTGATAATATTTGTTATCTCACATAGGCATATAAAAGCATAGAAAAATATTTCCATTGTGAAGAGAATTCTACTCATTAACAACTTTCAATATATTATACAGTGGTGTCAACAAGAGTCATCATCTTGTTATTATTTTTTAGTATTTATTTATGCTAAAATTGTAAGTTTCTGTCTTTTGAATACCTTCATGTGTTCTACCTACCATTAACATCATCTTGCCTCAGCTAGCCACTAAATTGGTCTTCCTTCCTGAGTTAATTTTTACTCCTTTATTCATATTTTATTTCAGAATCTACTTATAATATGATTATTTGAGACTCCATTTATTAAGAACAAAAGCAGTATTAATTTGCTCTTTTCTATGTGGAGGGATACACATAGCAGTGCTCTGAAGCCACAACCAGTGGTACTTGACAATCATATGTAGTGCCAGGAATTTAAATTATTTTTACAGTAACAACCACATGTGAGGCAAAAGATTTAACCTCTATCATCTTCTGTTACCTATCTGACCCTTTCTTATTTTACTTTGCCTAATAGTCTTAAAGTCCATTCATGTGGTAGTAAAATGGTAAGCTTTATTTCTATTATGTTATAATGTGCATATATACCACAATTTATTCATCCTCACTGTTGACACATAGATGGTTACAGGTACTAGTCTTGTAAATAATGCTGTGAACAAGGTGGCAAAGTCCCTCTTGTTAATAGTGTTCTTATCTCCCAAATATGAAATTGTAGCATCAGATGCCAGCTCTTTTTACATTTTTTGTTTCCTCTATCTTATGTTCATAAAAGTTGCACCGATTTGCAATATCAACCAGAAATTTATTTATATATTCTCTACATCCTCTGTTTCATAACTTATAACGCATAATTCTTTTTCCAATATCAGATTTAATAGATATCAGGTTGTACGTCATTTTGATTCTCACCAGCATTTTCTTTTCCTGACGATTAAGGATGTCAAAGACCTACTTATGAACCTGCATACGCTACCTGTATATTCATTAAAAACACACCAATATTTGAGTTGATACTTGGGCCAATTTTTAAGTTAGATTATTTTCATCTCTTTCTTTATCCATTTGAGTTTCATGAGTTATTTATACAATTTTTTAAAGTCAACCCAATATTAGATACCTTGCGTGTAGAACTTTCCAATTGCTTAGGTTGACTTTTAATTTACTTGATCTATTATTTTTTCTGTTCAGACTATTTTTAGCTTAATTAAATCACTCTGAGTTACTTTTATTTTCTTGCTTGACTCTAAGTATAACTTCCAAAAATGAGTATCAAACCTATGTCAATATTTTCCATATATGTTTTTCTTGGTCTTCTATTCAAGTTTTGAAATATTTTGACTACATTTTTGTGAGTGGTGTAAAATAAAGACCCAATTTAATTATCTTACATGTATTTGTCCAAAACAATTTATTGAATAAACTATTCATTTTTCACTGAATATTTTGCATCTTTGTAAAATATGAATTATATATATGCAAATATATGACCTAGATGCATAAGCAACATTTTGAGATCTCTATTTTAATTTCACTGATCCAGGTTTATGCCATAATTTTTTATCCTTTATGGCTTATAAAAATCAAATAGTGTTCCATAATTTTTGTTTCTGACATAGGGGTATTTGGAGTTTGTGCCACACCCAGCAATATTCAGAGTACATTCTTGGCTCTACATTTTGGAATTACTTATGGCGATGCTCAGGGCACCATATGGGATGCTGGGTATTAAATCTGCCAAGGAAGTGCCCTAAAGCTGTACTATATTTCTGGCCCACTTATCATTTTTATTCTGATTTCTATTTTCTCTGGATTTATTATGAAGGATTGGATGGGCAGAGGTATTATTATTATGAAGCATTTTATTTCCTGATTTTATAATAAAATATTTTATAAAATAATTTAAGTTAGTACTACCCTTAGGAAAATTGCATCTTGTTCATTTCAAAATAAAAGAGATATAATTGTATCTTTTAATTGCAGACATGCAAGTTGCAGCTTAATATGTCAAGCGTCAAAGAAATTTTCTATTAAATAAATGTAGACAAAAGCTCAAATAGAAACTGAGATTAAAAAGTTTTTTTTCTTGGACAATTTCTTGCATAGAAATTGAGTTAATGAAAGGGAAAGTGTTGTGATAAGAAAAATGGAAATGGAAAATTGGCATGAAATTGCAGAAGAAACTTCACAGAAAAAGCAGAAGCTGTGTTAATTTTCTTCTTGTTTATGTGAATGTTTTATAAGTCTATAAAAAGAGAGTTTGTTTCTTATTCCATTGGCTTATTTTTTTCTAGTATTGGGTGCATTTGTAATGCATATAAAAGCTACATCACAGGTTCCATGAGAGAAACTGGATGTAAAATTACTAGTTCCTCAAATTAGCAGTTTTACAAGCAACAAGATAAAGAGCTAGGCAGTTTGATTTTACTGTGGGAAAATATAAATTCATTTTCTTATTTAATAAAAATTATGAACAAAGTCCTTATGATAACAAGGAATTCTCCAGTTATCCTGTCTTCAGTCTTTTTTCCATTCCTGACTGTCATCTAAGGTTAGAGGATGTAAGATGTTATGCCAGATATAAGATGTTGTTTGCACAAAAGCATTTTTCTGTTGGTATCTATAAAATACTTCTATCCTCTCTCCTAATTTATGAAAAATAAAGCAAATCTGAAAGCAATGGTGTTCAGACATGAAGCAACAAGGATATGAAGCAACAAGGTGAGTCCTGCAACTAACAGATTATTGTGTGTAGAGTTTTCTATACACAAAGAGTAATTGAGAGCTCAAGAACAATAGGGTATTTTTCTTGCTTTGAATTTCCACACACAGAAGTACAAGGAGACTATGCCTGGTAGAAATGGCAGAAGAGAGTAGAAAGAAGAGAGTTACATGACACAGAGATCTGAAGATCCACTGATGTTCTCTTCCATTTTTGTTTTTGTATTTTTGTTTTGGGGCCACACTCGGTGGTGCTCCTAGCTCTGTGTCAGTAATCACTCCTGGCAGGCTCTGGGGACCATATGGGTTACCAGGTATTGAACCCAAGTCTGCTCTAAAGAGGTAGGGCGTTTCCCTTTGTAGGGCAAATGCCCTACCTCTGTACTATCACGCTGGCTCTTCTTCCAGGTCTTTAAATGAGAACTGGTGAGCAGGTTTAGTCATCAGATTTTCTGATTCAACGTTACATATTTTGAGAAACTCGAAGCTGTCACAGAGATTGGATTAAATTTAGTCGTTTGTTCTTTGCAACTCTATAATACCCAGAATCCAGAGGAAAAAAAACCCAGATGCCAGACAACAGATGAGTGGTTAAAGAAACTGTGGTACATATACACAATGGAATACTATACAGCTATCAGGTAAAATGGAGTCATGAAATTTTCCTACACATGGATGGACATGGAAACTACTATGCTGAGTGAAATAAGTCAGAGAGAGAGAGAGAGATGCAAAATAGTCTCATTCATCTGTGGGATTTAAGTAAAAATAAACAATATTATGGAAAAATAACCAGAGATAATAGAGATGAGGTTTAAAAGGACCAGCTAATGATATAAAGCTTTCCACAAGATTTGTGAATGCACTTAGAAAAATAACTGCAGTAACAGCTATCATGACAATGGTAGTGAGTGAGAGAGTGAGATTGCCTGTCTTGAAGACAGGCAGGGGTGGTGAAGGAGGTAGATGGGGGAAATTGGTGGTAGGAAGGTTGCACTGGTGATGGGGAGTGTACTTTTTATGACTGAAACCAATTACAAATATGTTTGTAATCATGGTGCTTAAATAAATATATTAATAAAAATTTTAGTTATTTATGTTGAGATAATGTAGCCTTTTTTTGATTATCCTAGGGGTAAACAGTAGTGTGACAAATGTTTTCTTTATCACTATTCATATTCTAAATTTGCTAGTTTTGAGCACATAGCAATCAGGTAGCTATCAATAAACATATAATATAATTAATTAGTCCAATAATTAGAACTGACCTTTATATTAATGCTTCACAGAAAATAGAATTCAAATAGTATATATACAGACCATGTAAACAAAACTAATCATTTTCACATTTTGAAAAATAATATGTCCACAAATACAGTAATACAAAGTAACATATACTTATCACAAACATATTTATGTAATTTTAAAAATAATCCTACCATATTCTCATTATTTAGTAGTAATACGTTTAGAGAATAAGAGTTTGCTTTTTTTGTGTGAGTAAAGGTAGAAAAGTTTATTGGAAAATAGAGGAGAAAAGTCTCCAGGGAGGGAGAAAATTAGCACAAGACTAGGAACTTAGCACAAGACTGTTTGGTTGCTTTTTTCTAATTTAAAAGACAATTATATGACTAGAGGAGAGATTGTATATATATTAAAGTATCCCATATGTCCACCTGGCCCCATCTGGCTACAGGAGCATTATCAGGAGTGACTGCTGAGCATAGAACCACCAGTAGTCCCTGACCAACACCTGCTTCCTCTCTGCAAAAAGCAAGGACTATTCTATTCTCTTGAATAATCTTAGCACAAAAGAGATAGACAAAAGAACAATTAGATTTATAATTTTGCTCCTAGAAATAACTTTCTTATTATTTTTTTATTTTCCTTCAGATGGTTAAGGCATGCCTAACTGATGATAAGCATTGTTACCACAGTGAACGCAGCAACAGGTCCTCAAACTTTTTAAACAGGGGGCCAGTTCACTGTCCCTCAGACCATTGGAGGGTCTGACTATAGTAAAAACAAAACTTATGAAGGAATTCTTATGCATACTGCATACTTTGCAATGAAGAAACAAAACAGATACAAATTCAATATGTGGCCCGCGTGCCATAGTTTGAAGACCACTGAGTCTAGATCATCAACCTCAACAACAAACATTTCTAATACTTTGGGACATTTTGTAAAGTTACTATTTATATTTTTGTCTGTTCATGCATTCTGAAATTTATGAATTTTCTGGAAACCACATCAGTCAGTTTTGTAAACATAGAAAGAATGCTTTATTATGATTAGACAGATGTTTCCCCAGTAAGTGATTTTAGAAGGAATCTACTCCTGTGGAATTACATGTTCTGGATCTGTGCAGATACGGAGACCTCTAAACACAGAGCTCTGATTGTATCATCCTGGACAGAGCAGAAGTCTTCCACACACCAAAAAAACATCACCGGGAGAATAAATGATCCTGAGCAAAGTCTAGAGCTGATCCCATGACAGTATACTCCAAGGACGGAGAAACCCCATATTTCTTAGGCCAAGTGAATTCCTTTCCGAATGACCCCAATATTTACTGTGCCAGGGCAGGAGAGGAAAAAACAAAAATACAAAAACCACAAAACCTTGGTTATTTCATATATACATATATTTTCCCCTTCATTTATTATTATTATTATTATTTTTATTTACCTATCTATTTTGGTCGATTTCTCTGTTTGGGTGTGACTACTGAAATCGTGGTCCCCAATTATACTTATTTTTTTTTCTCTTCTTTTCTCTTCTTTAGTTATGTGCTATGCCATGTTTCTTATTTCAAGACCATGGCATGTTTTTGGTTTGTTTGTTTGGTTTTTGGTTGTTTGTTTTGTTTTGCTTTGTTTTTCGTCTGTTTTTTTTTTTTTTTGTGGTGCTTAACGATATAGCTGGAGTCCCCACTGGATAATTGACTCTTTTTTTGGTACTGGTGGAGTGTTTCAACTTCTTTTTCTCCTTCATCTCCCAAATCGATGATGAGAGCCTCTAGAAGGATTCCATCCATTTTTGGAGTATTAGACTCTTACCCCAGTATATTTATCTTCTCTTTTTCAGGCAAAATCATGCAACTTGAATTAGCTAGTCCTGCCTACAGTTAGAGGGGGAGATAAGGGAGGCATCAAGACCAAACAGGGGCAAGACTACTAAGTAGTGGGTTGGATACAGAGGGGACCACATATTCTAGCCGCCCTGGGGGTGAGGGAAGAGGAAATGGGAGGTAGGACAAAAACGGAGGTGTAGGGAGGACAAATTGGTGATGGCAATCCCCCCTGATTTTATGTAAATATGTACCTAAAATGTTATTGTCAACAATATGTAAGACACTATGATCAAAATAAAAATTATATATATTTAAAAAAATAAATAAATAAAAAAAATCTGGATACTTGTTTGATAAACATACTCTATATTTTATGTTTTAATCATAATTCAGCTTTCACGTTTTAGCAATTATTTAGACAATTTAAAATGACATAATGATAGGTTTGTATAATTTAGGGATAAAAACAAAGTTCCACAGGTTGTTTTCTTTACCACCCCATTAGAAAAATAGACAGATCTGTCCTGTTAGTTAAAAAATAATGCAAAAATCAAGATATGTTTGAACACTCGTGTCTCCTATTAAAACTAGAAAATTTCCACAATGGAAGGCTAAAATGCTTCTTCATGGGGCTGTAGTGATAACACAGCAGATAGGAAATTTGCCTTGCATGTGGATTCCCATATGATCCCCTAAGCCTGCCAAGAGTAACTTCTAAGTTTGGAACCAGAAGTACCTCTAAGCACAACCTGGTCTGGCCCCTAAAATACCAAACAACAACAACAACAACAACAACAACAAAAATACCTTTTTCATTACATTAGTCCATATACAATGTAATTCTACATTTGTGAAGAAAAATTACATTTCTTAGGATATACACCATCACATATGTCCATCAAATTTAACTAATACACTTTTATACCTTGAAATTTTATCAATATTAGAAAGCCATGATGTTCTCATTTGCAGTACTCATGTTTTCTCAAAAATACATGGGTCAGGGGCCGGAGAGATAGCATGGAGGTAAGGCATTTACCTTGCATGAAGAAAGACAGTAGTTCGAATCCTGGCATTCCATATGGTCCTCTGAGCCTGCTGGGGGTAAGTTCTGAGCATAGAGCAAGGCATAACCCCTGAGCGCCGCCGAGAGTGATCCAAAAAACCAAAAATAAATAAATAAATAAATAATAAATGGATCAGAGAGAGTATATAAGGGAGTCACTTACCTTGCATAAGGCTAATCTCAATTTGATCCTTAGCAAAACACATTCCTAAGAGTATAGATAGGGGTAATTCCTGAATAAAGGATCAGAAAAAGCCTGAACACTCTGGGTGTGGCCCTCAAGACCCTCCAAGTAATAACAAATAATATATATATATATATATATATATATATATATATATATATATATATATATATATATATATATATATATATATATATATATATATATATATATATATATATCTGTCTTTGTGTTTGGGGATATTTTGCGAAGATTTTGTTTTGTTATATTTTATTTTTTAAGAGCTTCCTTGCTGCAATCTTATCCTTTCTATTAATTTTGTTATTTCATTAATTAGCTATTTTCTTCTTGAAATTCCTTCCAGATGCCTACATAAAGTGCCTACATAAAATAATAGAGTGAGCTGATGGTTTCCAGGCCTTCTTCATTTGCTATTGGAGGATGAAGGCAGTAAGTAGCCTTGACTGAACTTAATATTTTTCTCTCCTAACTCCACTAATGTGGCCACTCTCTCATTCATTGATGAAACATAGGCCAATAGAGTTATTTTCAGACCTGAGGTCAAAGTATATTATTTTCCACTGTATGGGGCAGATAGGTCATCTACATTCTAAGGTGCAATGTTGAAGAAAGCATTGCCATTCGTAGTAATCAGATACTTAGCTAATTCTATACCATACATCTTGCCAACAGCATTGCTTAAAAGTCAAACAGAAGACAAAACAACAATACCACGTAGTGCAGTGAATATAAATTTTGAGATGTGGCAGATATTGTTTTAAATAGGATGCTGCCACTTTCTGAATATTAGACTTGTTTCTTCATTTAAATTTGAATGTAAAAATTATATCTATATATCTAAATAGCTACATAAAGTTATATAATTTATGAAATAAAATATATAATTTATTTTAGTGTTTATAATTACATTTAAGTAATTTAATCCTTAATACCCATATTAATAATTATTTTATTATTAATAATATTCTTATTGTTAATAATTCTTATTATTAATAATATAGAGTTGTTACATCAGAGTTTTTATCCCAAACAGTTATAGGAGAAATTCTTACCTATGTATATATTACATAAATATGAATTTGATTTGAACTATATTTAAAAAATTTCAATTTACTATTCTTAATATAAATAGCTCATTTCATATTCCAAACAACAAATCCAAGGTAAATTTTGTTGTCCAATTTACAAATTAATTGAAAACTTTGATTTTCACATTTTAACATGTTGATAAAATAACAGTATCAAAATTCTATGCAAATATTTTGAATACATTTATTCAATCCCATAAAGATTTTAGTAGGTGAATGGCAATGCAGAGAATAAAAATTGACGTCTTCAATTTATAGAATACAATAGAATACAATAGAATTAAAAATTGAAGTATTAAGAGTAGATAAAAGAAAATATAATCTGCACAGAGACAAGTTTACCCATAGGACTGGTTTCCAAAGAAAATTATTGAAGCAAAGAGCTTAGTATGATGCAAAAAGGTATTAGGTATAATGAAGCAAAATTTAAAAGAAATTTGCAAATGGATGCCTATGTATTTTCAAGGGAAAAATGAGTTTTGCTTAGGAAAGAATCACTTTGTCAAACAAAGAACCCAGAAGGGGAAATGCATGGGCTCACCTCAAAGCTAAATTGCTTGCTTTTTATAAATTAACTTTAGTAGTTAAGTATTCAATGTTTACGACTAAAACCAGAGATAGAAAAAAATGCTGCACTTTGTAATGTAATATAAGCACTAGGGATTTCAATTAACCAAAAAATTCTAATCTGGAAAGAATGGGTTCATAATCTAATCTGGAAAGAAAGGTTTAATGATGAATGCCAAGAATGCTAAGAATACCAAAGAAAGGTTTAATAATGCAAAGGAAAGGAGTCAATGTTCATGTATGTCATGAACATACAGGCAGTTGGCAAAAGGCATAAAGAGCTTTCCAGGTACTATCTGAAATGATTCTCCAACTCAAGGGCAGAGACTGCAGAAGGAGGTGGGTATTTTACATTGTTAGCTAGTAACTTTCCTGAACAAGAAAGTGTCCATTGTACTTCAGCCACTGTACTCCACTTCATTCCAAAAGCCAATCTATTTTATACTTTACATGAAATGAGTCAATCCACTCTCTGAATTAAAAATTCAGTGTAGCTATTTTTCAGATGGTGTGCATATCATAGCTAGTCTAGCTATATATTTACTGTGCTGACAGTGTGAGAAGCAGATTTTAATCATAGAGTTTTATTGCTAGGACATCGAAGATACATGAAAAATAGATTCATACATCACTGTTATTTAGCCTCTGCTTTCTGAAAATTAATCAAGCAAGAAGAGGCCCACAACTACAGATTTTCCTGACTACCCCTATTGTATTTCTACTCATCTTTGTCCTGGATCTTTTAGTTCATCAAGGCATGCCAGAAAGCACAATTTTGTTGTGAGTTTTCCGTATAAAATCCTTCTGTGATTCCCATTTCCAGTAGAATCAATCAAAATTCTTAAGTAGAAAAAATTGGTTTCTTTTTTTAATTAATTAATTTATTAAATTTTTTTTTTTTTTGGTTTTGGGGCCACACCTGGTGACGCTCAGGAGTTACTCCTGGCTATGAGCTCAGAAATCGCTTCTGGATTGGGAGACCCTATGGGATGCCCTGATCGAACCCAGGTCCTTCCTAGGTCAGCCAAGTGCAAGGCAAACGTGCTACCACTGCGTCATCGCTGAGGGTCCCAAAAGTTTCTTATGATCTGAACCTCATTTCTCATTAGTAGTAAGTACCTGCTTCTATCAAAGCTACCGTTTTCAATATTTTAAAGTTTTGAAGCACTATGGTTTACAATACTTTAATGCTTGGGTTTCATGCATACAATGTTCCAACACCACACTCTCCAATAATCTCATCTTTCCTCCACCATTATCTCAGGATTCCTTCTCAACTACATACCAACCTTATTCTGGATAAACTCATTTAAGATTCTTCTCAGGGGGCCAGAGAGATAGCATGGAGGTAAGGCATTTGCCTTTCATAGGCATAGGTCATAGGTTCAAATCCTGGCATCCCATATGGTCCCTGAGCCTGCCAGGAGCGATTTCTGAGCGTAGAGCCAGGAGGAACCCCTGAGTGATGCCAGGTATGACCCAAAAACAAAAACAAAAAAAAAAAAACAAAAACAAAACAAAAAAAAAGATTCTTCTCAGGTTCTATTGTCCTTAATTATTTTGTTTCATACTATGATTTTTTAATCCCCTCCCCCCATAAAAGTGGTGATTATGTGTCTGTCACTCACTTCAGGCTGATAGTACTCAACATGAAGTCCTTAGTTATATCCATATAGCAAAAGCCAATTTTTAAAAATTGTGATATATAGAGCTGAAGTTGTTTCAGGCAAATGCCTTAAAACCTCAACAAATCTATGTGCCATGATGTATCTGCTATTGAAAGACAAGTCACCACACCCAATCATCTAATCAATTCTCTCTTCTTGTTCCTTCCATCCCCCAGCCCTCTCCCTGTTCATAATCATCATTCTGTGTTGCAGACGCCAGCGCCTCCAAACAGATTCTTCGTGGAGTTCGGGAAACCTTCACGGGGAGAGAGTGGGTACACGAAATGGCGGCGAAAAGACAGAGCAATATTGTAGAAATGAATGACCACACACAAAAGCGTGGGGACTTGCATCTAGAAAGATGAAGACAAATTTATTTTTTGAGCTGGGTAGCTTTTAAGGTTGAGGTTTGGGATGCAGGGTGTAAATTTTTGACATCAAAGAAAATGGGAACAGAATGAAAGACCCTGGCTAAAATTTGCATATTAAAGAACCGATACTGAAGGTGAAAAAGCAGTTTCTGTTATGGGTTTGCTTTGTTTTTGGGTAAGCAGGGAAACCAGGTAATTTTCAGGGAAGTGGGAAGAGAGAGGAGTGTTTTAGAGTTTTGGGGGAAAACTGAAAATTACTTTGTTTTGAGTAAGCAGGGGAAAACTGAAAATTGCTTCACTCATGAGCTAAGTGTTTGGAAAAACCTAATCTTGGTGCCAAAGTAGCAAAAATCACAGGGAGCTTGGACAGTGGGAGACTTTTTGGGGGAATTTGATACTGTGCTTCTTTGTTAAAAAGAATTACTAAGGCCTGATTTCTATAATGGTCAAAAATAAAGAGAGAGATAGTTACAGTCACGTTTGGAATTATAGTCAAACAATCCACGCGAAGGGTCAAGTGATTTTGACTGCTCTAAGCGGGCCTTTTTGGCAAATAATTCCTTTTCAGGAGAGCACTACACCTTAAGAAGGCTGAAAAAGCGCTTCTGGTGTGTGCCCCTCCTGAGTGGGATGTAACAATTCTGCTGTTTGATCTATGGTTCTGTTTATATTGATTTTGTTTGCTTTGTTCTTGCATTCTATATATGAATGAAACCACATGGTATTTCTAATTCATTTCACCTAGCACAGTTTGCTCAACTTACATCCATGTTATTTTAAATATCTCACCTATTCTATAATAATATTACATTGATTCTATATTACCACATTTATGTTATCCATTTATATGCCCTTCAGCATACAACTTAAATATCTGTTATTGTGGCTTCTACAGTTACTTCTCATGAAAAGATCACACTTATTCACCTTATAAGAAGTTAAAAAAGAAATCATTTTTATTGGTCTTTAGACTTATTTAGACAGTTGAATATAAATACTTTATCTAAAAGCATTATGATATATCCTGGTTACACAGTAGAATCTGCTGACTGTGTAGGAGTTAAAATTTTCCTAACCTACTTATTCTATCTGACTTTCCACAACATTCTTCTTAGCAGAAATCAATATAGAGACCACAGGAAGCTGAACTTGAATCCAATCTACTTGCATGTTATAAGAGAATATTTATATTCTAGGTTTTATTAAATTTCTGTTGAAATATCTTTATAAAATTATATACTTAAAAATCAACTAATGTAAGTGTCATTAGAATAGCTATTCTTTATTGGTCAAAGAATATAGTAGTAAGGCCTTTCACTTAGCTGACCATTGTTAAATCCCAGCTTTGAAAAATATAACCCAAAAACCAAAAGTAAATATAAAATATCTACTACTTAAAGTATTCAGGAAACCAATCTTTTACAAAAAAAGTCTTTTAGCTTTTAAATGTGTTCAAAAATCTAATTAGCAGAAAAATTATGTAATTTGTGTTGAGATCATCCATGCAGATATACATGACCAGTATTCTAGAATAAAATTGCTTTAACTTAATAAATGTCTGCATGTCTTTATATTATTATAACTTTTAAAACTATTTATGGTAGGGTGATTTGATCCACACCTGACAGTGCTAAGGATTTAACGACTGATTCCAAACTCAGGAATTACTACTCCTAGTAAACTCAAGGTTCCATATGGAGTCCTGGGGATCAAACTCAGTTGGCCACACACAAGACAAATATACTATCACTTTATTATTTATTATCCAGCCACACTAATAAAATCTTTATAGCTATATAATATATGATTATATTTTTATTTTTATTGTGGTTGAGTGAATTACAAATCTTTCACTGTCATATTTAAGGTACAAATATGAAAAATAATAAGAAGCATTCCACCACAGGTGATATCCTCTGCTCCCAGCATGCATCCCATATCCTTTACCCCCCAGAATACTAGTGTAACTGGTCCCCAATTGTACAACTTGCTGTCGATTGGGTATAGATTCTGTTGTCATTGACTTTGGGTTTGGTGTTCAGGTCTGATCAATTTTTATTTCCACTAATTGTTCATGCAAGTGTCTGGACTTGGTACGATCCATTTTTCCACCTCAACATATGAGGCTGATCAAGATGTTTCAAACAATGTGGTTCTGTTGGAGATAAAGAAAAAGAAGAAAGCAAAAATATCTAGGAGGAGTCCTCTGGGTACTATAAAATAAATTTAGAAGAGGAAAGAAAAAAAGAAGAAAAAGGTAACAAATTAGAAAACAAAGCAATAACAAGAAAAATACAAAAAAAGGGCAAAAAAGACGAATAAACAAAGCAAACAAAAAGAACAAACAAAAACCCAAGCCAGCAACTATGAAAAAGACACACATAAAAAAAGTCAAAAAACCCCAACCAGAGGGGCTGGAGCGATAGCACAGAGGTAAGATGTTTGCCTTGCATGCAGGAGGACAGTGGTTCTAATCCTAGCATTCATATGGTCCCCCGAGACTGCCAGCGGCGATTTCTGAGCTTAGAGCCAGGAGTAACGCCTGAGCACTGCCGGGTGTGACCCAAAAATAAAACAAACAAACAAACAAACAAAAAAAACCAACCAGCAACTACATAAAAATGTTTCTTCTTGTTCTTGTTCTTCTTGTTCTTCTTGTTCTTGTTCTTGTTCTTGTTGTTGTTCTTCTTCTTCTTCCTTTTCTTCTTCTTCTCTTTCTCCTTTTTTTCTTTTCTTTCTCCTCTCCTTCTCCTTCTTCTTTCTTCCTCCTCCTCCTTCTTTTCTTTTTATTCTTCTTTTTCTTTTTCTCCTTCTCCTACTCCTTCCTTTTCTTCATCTTCTCCTCCTTTTTTCTTCTTTTTCTCCTCCTCCTCCTTCTTTCTTCTTCTTCTTCTTCTTCTTCCTTCTTCTTCTTTCTTCTTCTTCTTCTTCTTCTTCTTCTTCTTCTTCTTCTTCTTCTTCTTCTTCTTCTTCTTCTTCTTCTTCTTCTTCTTCTTCTTCTTCTTCTTCTTCTTCTTCTTCTTCTTCTTCTTCTTCTTCTTCTTCTTCTTCTTCTTCTTCTTCTTCTTCTTGGAATAGCAAGTATTGGGGAAGTTAGAAAGGAAATCCCCTTGACCTATTAGATTTTGGGTTTCTCCGCCCTTGAAGCATGATTTCAGGAGAACCACTACAGGCTATGTATACACTCTTTTTCAGTTTCCAAGGTTGTTTATGGTGCCAAGCATCTTCCCACTCAGTTGTGCATGATATAATCAGGCCTATCTAACTTGATATCTTAGTATTTACAAATGTCATAGGATGAAGCCTAGGAATCATCTTCCTTTATGGTTCTAGAAGTTGCTGTTCCAACAATGTTGTTATAATCAGACTTTTATAGTTGGTGGTCTCTGTTTTTGTACAGATCCTAGGACAAAATCTGGAAAAAAGTTTTTGAATTATGATTCCAGAAGTTCTATTCCATCACAGTTGTTACAGTCAGACCTCTGGGATCGGAGATCTGGTTTTTGTACAGATCCTAGGCTGAAGCCTAGGATAGAGTCCTTTTTGTTGGTCCCAGGGTAAATACTGCCTAGACTTGGCTGTCAATGTCAGTCTTCATTTGTTGATTATCTTAGTTTTTAAATAGGTCAAAGGGTGACATGTCTTCTGATTTCATCTTACCGTTAGGAAGTTTTGCTCTTAGATAAAGTTATTGCCGTTTCCTCTTTGTCAGGATATCATATCAAAACTGGCTCAATTTGGTGCTAGAGAGGCATTAGGAATTTCCCCAGGGGAGTTTGTTTCCTATTGCTGTTGTGGGGAACTGTGTTGGTTCTATGTCTGAGGTCTAGGTCTCGGGATTGGATGGTCACTGCCAGGTCACATAGAATCTAAGTTGGGTCCTTATGACACATGTTCAGGGTGGGAGGTGCCTTTGTATTATGTAATGTAAGTGTTCTTATCTCTAGTAGATAAGAGCTTCTTTCTGTACATAAAATCCCCCCCTCTTTTTAGTATGCTTTTGCAAAAAAGAATGTTGCCGTATTATATTGATGGTGCATTTAGGCTAAGACTATCAGGCTACAGAATCTTTGTGCCCTGGTTTTGACCTGAGATTTTATCTCAGGCAAGACTTTTTCTTGATTGTTTTCATATTAATCAGAGCCAAACAGGTGAAGCTAAAGAGAAAAAAAACAATACATAAATATATACTAAAATAAATAAATAAAAATGAATTTAAAAAATAAAGAAAATAACTTGTTTAAGGGGTTACCTTATATTTGGGAATATACAGACTAGGAGGTATTTTTATAAAGGTATTAAACATATAAAGGAAATATATGCTTTCTCATGTCTTTTGAGATATTCTTGGGGGGTGAAATCCTAACACATTTTCATCACATATTGTGTAATTATTGTGTTTGAGAAGTGATTTGCAGCCATACCATAAGGAATTAGGTAGTGTCCTTGGGCTGGGGGTCCTTCTGGAGTTGAATCAGTAGCATTCCACAGTCCATATATGGGAGGGTGAGAAGGATCACAAAACTTGAGTCCTCAAGTCCGTAGGAGCGTTGGTTGTAGTTTCTTGCTGAGGTATGAGATGTGGGGCTGAAAGGATGTTCTTTCACTTTGGGAGCTGGATGATGGTTTATTGGGGCAAGAGGTTGGTCTTAGTACATAATGGGTTAAGAACTGAGGGTATTTAATTGAGTTAAATAAGGAAGGATAATGGATCAGGATTGGGGGATGAGAGGATAGAAGAATTTCTGAAGGGAGGAGAAGAAATGATATATGAAAGAGAATAAATACATGTTGGGCATGATTGTTTACATTTTAGGTTTGGCAATCAGAGAGGAGTCCACTGTCTCTACAAACTCATACCCACGTAAACACAAATATTAGTGATCTGTTCCTATGTTGTTGTTGCAGGCCTGACCTTCATAGGCTGGGCTGAGCTCTTATGAAATAATTGAGTTAAAGAAAAGATAAATAATTGGCTGATATACTGAATAGGAAAGAAAGGAGGGGAATTAGATTTTTTTTTCTAGTAAAGTTCTGTCAGTGCTTTGTATATTTTGGAGATTAGCCATTTATCTGATGGGTATTGGGTGAGTAGTTTCTCCCACTCAGTGGGTGGAAAAAAAACATCTAATCCCATCAAAAATAGGAGAAGAAATGGACAGACACTTTGACAAAGAAGAAATACAAATAGCCAAAAGACACATGAAAAAATACTCCACATCACTAATCATCAGGGAGATGCAAATCAAAACAACTATGAAGTACCACCTCACACTACAGAGATTGGCCCACATCACAATGAATGAGAACAAGCAGTGTTGGCGGGGTTGTGGAGAGAAAGGGACTCTTATCCACTGCTGGTGGGAATGCTGTCTAGTTCAACCTTTATGGAAAGCAATATGGAGATTCCTCCAAAAACTGGATATCGAGCTCCCATACAATCCAGCTATACCACTCCTAGGAATATACCTTAGGAACACAAAAATACAATACAAAAATCCCTTCCTTACACCTATATTCATTGCAGCACTATTTATCATAGCAAGACTCTGGAAACAACCAAGATGCCCTTCAGCAGATGAATGGCTAAAGAAACTGTGGTACATATACACAATGGAATATTATGCAGCTGTCAGGAGAGATGAAGTCATGAAATTTTCCTATACATGGATGTATATATAATCTATTATGCTGAGTGAAATAAGTCAGAGAGAGAAAAATGCAGAATGGTCTCACTCATCTATGGGTTTTAAAAAAAATGAAAGACATTCTTGCAATAATAATTTTCACACACAGAGAAGAGAAAGGGCTGGAAGTTACAGCTCACCTCATGAAGCTCACCACAAACAGGGATGAGTTTAGTTAGAGAAATAACTACATTTTGAACTATTCTAATAATGAGAATGTATGAGTAAAATAGAAAGCCTGTCTAGAATATAGGCAGGGGTTGGGTGGGGAGGAGGGAAATTTGGGACATTGGTGATGGGAATGTTGTACTGGTGATGGGTGATGTTGTTCTTTACATGAGTGAAACCCAAACAACACAATCATGTATGTAATCAAGGTGTTTAAATAAAATATATATAAAAAAGAAAGGAAGGGCAAACAAAGGATAAGAGAGAAGAAAAAGGAAAAATAAGTAAATTCTGTATAATTAAGTTTAAAATATTGGGCTGGTGCGTTGGTGTTGAAGGATTTTCCACTTTCAAGGCTCTTCCTCACTGATAAGCTTGACATTTCTACATAAGGGTTTCAGGGTTATATAGTGGCTGGAGCTTTTTAGGATAAACACAGTTTTTTTTTTGCACTTAGAGTAATAGGCAGTGTGGTAGTGAGGACTCTAAGATGTGACTACACTAAGTATCATTCACTGCATCTTAAGTATAGAGGTACTTTTCCTAAGGTGCAACTGACAGTGAGAACATTGTCAAACATATATTGAATTGATGAAGAAGAGTAAAGAAGAGAGGGGAAGAAGAAGTAGAGGAAAAAGAGGAGAGAGAAAGGAGAAAATATAAAAGAACTAGTAATTTGCAGAAATGTGTTAGATGATTGGGACCATAACATAGGTCTGTGGTGTGCCATTGCCTGTTCCAGTGGTCTGAATGATCATATGCTTTGTGTCCTTAATAGAATACATGAACAAAGGAAAGTGGTTAAATAATAGTATTTTTGAGACATTGTCATAATGGACACTCTATACAGATGGTATCTAGAAGACTGAATACCAAAGTTTAAAATTAGGGTGTCCATTCTTCGTTTCCAAAGACCATGGTGGACAAAGAACTTGAAGGGTTCTTTTATATATGATAAAATTAAGGTATTAATGCTTACTGTTAGTATTTACTACAGTGGATAACTAAGCTCGTTTTGTGAATAAATACATTAGGATCTTATTAGAGATCTTTGTAGTTAGAGGTTGTTTACATACCTGTTCACGCTAAGACACTGTTTCCATCACTGCTGGTCTCTTTCTTATAATGGATATTCGGGATTTTGTGTGGCCCCTTCCACTTCAATTGAACACTTCTCCTTATATTCTACCATCTATGTTGTTTGGAGTTTCTACATTTTTGACCCTTGTATCTGTTCATGGAGTTCTATATGTAAATGTGGTATATATTCTAAATACCTCAAAGAAGTGCTATCATTATTTATCCTTCTTCTGGATTACTTCATTTAACAAAATATATTCTAGGTCCATTCATGTTATTGCAAAATCCATGATTGTATTATTTCTAACTGCTATGTAATATTCCATCGTGTATAAGTACCACATCTTTCTGATCCACTCATCTGTTGTGGGGCATCTAGGTTGGTTCCAAATCTTGACTATTATGCTAATTGTGTGATGGTGAAGTGCAAACATACCTGGGGATAAATATCCTTCTCTTTTAGGAATAGATACTCAGGAGTGTGGTTGCTGGGTCATATGGCAGCTCAATTCTGAGTTTACTAAGGACTCTCCATACTGTTTACCATAAGCATTGGACCAGGCAGCATTCCCTCCAGCAGTGGATGAGAGTTCCTTTATTACCACATCCCCACCAACAAAGATTGGATCCGTTATTTTTGTGCTATCCTCACTGGTGCCTCACAGTTGTCTTGATTTGGATTTCCCTAATGATGAGTGATGGTGAACATGTTTTCATGTGTCTCATGACCATCTGTCGCTCTTCCTCGGAAAAGTGCATTCATTTCTTCTCATTTTTCTATGGTTTTATTAGGTTTTGTGGAGCTCATCTTTCTGAGTGCTTTGTATATCCTAGAAATCAAGCCTTTATCTGATATGTCGAATGTGAAAAATTTTTCCCATTTTATTAGCTGTCTTCTAGTTTTAGCCAGTGTTTCCTTTGCCATGCAGAAACTTTTTGGTTTGATATAGTCCCATTTATTTAGGTTTGGTGGTATTACTCCAGCATCAAAACCTTTTTTCAGGTATAAGTCTTGAAGTGCTCTTCCTACTTTTTCCTCAATAAACTTTATATAATAGGGTCTGATTTCAAGTTCTTTAATATTATATGTACACATATTTATAGTATCTTAAGGTCAATTGTATTTAAAGTACATTAATTAAATATTATTTATAATATTTATAATACCCCCTATTTTATTTAAATTTCACCATAATTTTATCATTTTAATGAATATTTCTGTAGTCATAATCAGGGTCAGATTTTTTCCTATACATATGAAACAAATTTATCTTATCAACACCTTTTTAGAGTGAAGAAATTGGATCAAAGAGAAGTTAAGCAATTAGTCAATTTCTTGAATCTAATAAAGAAAGAATTAAAACTTGAATCAAGGTCACTTGGCTCCAAAGTCTACTCTTTTAACTATAGTGTAAGATATCTTCTTCAAAACTAAATTGGTAATGGCTTTCATGATATAGTTGGAATTATGCAACATATAAGGTATTTTACCTTAAAATGAGTTTGTGTGTCTATGTGTGTATGTGAGGGTGATATGTAGGTGGTGCATAGGTGTGTCTGTGTGTGAAAATGTATGATATGAGACTGTGAGAAAAAAGAGAAAGGGAGGAAGAGAATAAAGGGAAAGGGTTAATTTGCAGAAATTTATTGCATGTTAAGAGGTACATAATACCCTTTGTGCCAGTTCTCATTATTTCACAAACATAATGGGAAGAAGAGGCATGGAGAACAAGTTCTGTTATGCTATTGGAGGGATTATTAATACAAGTGTAGGATATAAAGTATGCATGGGTAGTAGACAGGCATTGCTTAAGGAGGATTTGGTGTAGTAAGGACTGCATATATAAAGAACAGCATCTACCTTATAGCTTACATGTTAGTGGTTTTTACATCAAAGATATGCAATGACATTCTAAGATAAAGTTTGCCTGATGAGGAAATTGCTAAACACACAGACACACACTAACACACACACTTCAGAAGGTACCCTAGGTTCACCATCCTATGCAAGAGACTAATTGCATAAAGAGAAATTTCTCCCCTTTTTTGAACTTCATTCTTATGAATTTGTACTTAATGAGAACACGTTTTACAAAGCATCTTTCTCTATTTCTAATTTCACTCATTAACAAGCTGTTCCACCATTTCTTCTTTCTTTCTATGTACTCAGAATAATGGGACATTTTTTCTTAACCCTGACTCAATTCCTTTTCAGAAGATGTTACTTCTATGACTAAAATAATGTGCACCAGTCTCAATACCTTTTGCCTAATTGTGGTCAGATGGATCTGAGTGGGAGGTGTCTTCCCAGAGAATATAAATCCCTTGCATTTCCAGCCCATCTCCTATGAGGTAAACACCTTATAGGTCATAACTTGGGCCCTCTATTCTTCCTCACTCTATTGTAGAAAACTGCATCTCTTTAAGAAAGTAAACTCAAAACCAGGTGGAAGACAGTTCAGACCACATCCACTCTATATTTCTAATAAGCACTATTTAATAGTATTTATCAGAAGTATTCAGGGGCTATCTGGACTATGTCTGTGGTGCCTAGAGGTCTTCAGTGTATTAAGGATGGAAAAGTGAAACCTACACCTAATAAACAAGTTTTCAATACCTGAGTTCTCTCCCCAATTCATCTTTACCAGTAATCATGATGATTTGTGGCCCAAGAACTGAATCAGGTTCCTTACTCAGAAGTTATGTTTTATTCTCATTCCAAATTTTCTACCTCATTATTAATTAATATTATCGTTACAGACAGCATAATCTCCCACTAATCCAGAAAGAATTAAAAATAGAAGGGAAATCAGAAAGAAAAGCAGTCAACCTAATAACACACAATATTTCTGTGCTAAAAATGCTCCTAAGAGAAGATAAAACATGATCTCTAATTTTCAGATGTGACAAAGCACTAAAATAAGTCAAGCTGTGGCTGTCCAAAATTGCTATAAAGGGAATTTAGAGTCTGACCAATTTTCTCAAGAACATATTTCAGACCAACTCTCAGGCACAAAAGACAAAGTAAGAAAGAAGATAATAGAACAAGAGATATGGTTCTGGAGTTAAGGCACATGACACAATACATTTCACGGAAAAAATGTCTAAGTTCTGAATCTGAGAAATATTGACACATTGGAAGTGGGCCTGGTATGGTAACTGTTCCCCTAAACTTTTAAGAAATTTGGGGCCGGGCAGTGGCGCTAAAGGTAAGGTGCCTGCCTTGCCTGCGCTAGCCTTGGACGGACCGCGGTTCGATCCCCCGGTGTCCCATATGGTCCCCCAAGCCAGGAGCGACTTCTGAGCACATAGCCAGGAGTAACCCCTGAGCGTCACCGGGTGTGGCCCAAAAACCAAAAAAAAAAAAAACAGTAATTTTACTCTTGTGAACCAATGTTAGCCAAATAAAAATAGAAAATCTTCAATCTATATAAAGGTTGTATAAAAAACCTAAATTGTGGCCATTGTAAATAGAATTAAAGTCTTTAAATACAAATTATTTACTGGGTTAAAATTAAGGAAGATCCAAGACTAGGGATGGAGCCAAAAAATCTAAGCACACTCTTGATATACAGGATATCTGGGTTCAATACCCAGTAGCACAGTCATCAATGCCGGAAGTGACACCTAAGCAGGGTCTAGAGAAGTTTTTGGGTACTGTTGAGTTTGACTCCAAAACAAAATTATATAAGTAGAGAGCTGCAATTAAATTTTCACTCTCGTGGCTACTAAAAACTCTTGTGACCTTTGTAAGAAGGAAAATAATTTTTAAAAGCATGAAGTTCCAATATAACTCTTAATCTGCCCCTCTTCAAATCAATTATTTTAATAATATCTTTATTTAAATACCATGATTACAAACATGAACATAGTTGGGTTTCAGTCATAAAAAGAACACCCCCTTTACCAATGCAACTTTACCATCACCAATGCCCCCATCTCCTCCCACCCAACACCCCACCTGTGTTCTAGACCAGCTTTCTACATCCCTTACTCAGTGTAATTGTTATAATAGTCCTCAGCATAATTATTATTTAACTGCACTCACCACTCTTTGTGGTGAGTTTCATATCTTCAATTTCTGGGAATGAATTCAATGTCTTTAATTTTCTTAAAAACACATACATGAGTGAGACTATCCTGCATCACTCTCTCTCTCTCCCTCTGACTTATTTCACTCAGCATGATAGATTCCATGTACATCCATGTATAGGAAAATTTCATGACCTCATCTCTACTGACAGCTGCATAATATTCCATTGTGTATATGTACCAGAGTTTCTTTAGCCATTCATCTGTTAGGAGTATCTTGGTTGTTTCCAGAATCTGGCTATTGGAAATAGCACTGCAAGGAATATATGTGTGAGGAAGGGATGTTTGTATTGCCTTTTTGAGTTACTAGGGCATATCCCTAAAAGTGTATAGTGGGGTCAAATTTTCAGGGTTTAATTTTTAGGAATGTCCATATTGTTTTCCATAAGGGCAGGACTAGACGGCATTCCCACCAGCAGTGAATGAGAGTTCCTGTCTCCACACATCCCCTAGAGCACTGATTGCTCTTTTTTTTTTTTTTTTTGGTTTTTCGGGCCACACCCTTTTGATGCTCATGGGTTACTCCTGGCTACGCGCTCAGAAATTGCCCCTGGCTTGGGGGGGACCATATGGGACGCCGGGGGATCGAACCGTGGTCCTTTCCTTGGCTAGCACTTGCAAGGCAGGCACCTTACCTCTAGTGCCACCTCGCCGGCCCCACTGATTGCTCTTGTTCTTTGTGATATGTGGCAATCTCTGTGGTGTGAGATGGTGTCTCATTGTTGTTTTGAATTGCATCTCTCTGATGATTAGTGATGTGGAGTATTTTTTCATGTGCCTTTTGGCCATTTGTATTTCTTCTTTGAGAAAATGTCTGTTCGTTTCTTCTCCCCATTTTTGATGGGATTTTATGTTTTTATCTTATTCAGTTCTGTCAGTACCTTGTATACCTTAGATATTAGCCCCTTATCTGATGGATATTGGGTGAACAGCTTCTCTCATTCTGTAGTTGACCTTTGTATCCTAGGCATTATTTCCTTCAAGGTGCAGACAAGTCTCAGCTTAATATAGTCTCATTTGTGTATCTCTGCTTTGACTAGTTTGGAGAGTGCTGTTTCTTGAATATGCTTTTAGTTTCAATGTCATGGAGTGTTTTACCTTGTGTTACTCTATATACCTTATGGTTTCAGGTCTGATATCAAAGTCTTTAATCCATATGCATTTGACCTTTGTGCAGGGTGTTACATTGAGGTCTGATTTCACATTTTTGCAAGTGGCTGACCAGTTTTCCCAACACCACTTCTTGAAGAAGCTTTCTTTGTTCCATTTTGCATTTATTGCCCCGTTATCAAAAATTAGTTGATTGTATATCTGGGGAGAAGTCTCTGAATATTCTAGTCTATTGCACTGATGTGAGGGTCTGTCTTTATTCCAAACCATGCTGGTTTTTTTTTTTTTTTGTTTTTGTTTTTTGTGGTTTTTGGGTCACACCCGGCAGTGCTCAGGGGTTACTCCTGGCTCCAGGCTCAGAAATTGCTCCTGGCAGGCACGGGGGACCATATGGGACACTGGGATTCGAACCGATGACCTCCTGCATGAAAGGCAAACGCCCTACCTCCATGCTATCTCTCCAGCCCCAAACCATGCTGTTTTATTACTGCTGCTTTGTAATACAGTTTAAAGTTGGGAAAATGATGCCTCCCATATTTATTTTCCCAATATTTGTACTATTTGCAAGTGTCAGAGTTTTGGATCCATTTGAAGATTGTCATAGGGTTGTATTAATTGAATGTAAAGTGATTAATTGAATGTACAGATATTGTATTTAATCTGTACAATTCTTTGGAAAGTATTGGCAGTTTAATAATGTTAATTCTGCCGATCCATGAACAGCGTATGTCTCTCCATTTTAGTGTGTCCTCTTTTATTTCTTGAAGCAGGGTTTTGAAGTTTTTGTGATTTTTTTTGATGTCTTTTCTCCTCTACCATTATTTGTGTATAAGGCATTTGACTTTTGCGTGTTAATTTTGTAGCTTGCCACTTTGCTATATGAATCTATTGTTTGTAAAAGCTTTTCAGCATAGTCTTTTGGGTTTTCTAAATAGAGTATCATGTCATTTGCAAACAGTGAGAGCTTGACTTCTACCTTTCCTATATTTATGCCCTTGATATCTTTTTTTTTGCCTAATCACTATGGCAAGAACTTCTAGCATTATGTTGAATAGTAGTGGTGAGAGAGGGCAGCCTTGTTTTGTACCAGATTTTAGAGGAAAGACTTTTAATTTTTCTCCATGGAGAATAATATTTGCCATTGGCTTGTATTAGATGGCCTTGAGTATATTGAGAAAAGTTCATTTCTATCTTGATGAGAGTTTTTATTAAGAATGGGTGTTGGGTCTTATTAAATGATTTCTCTGCATCTATTGATATGATCATATGGTTTTTATTTTTCTTTTTGTTGATATTGAGTATTATGTTTATTGATTTACAGCTGTTAAACCATCCTTGCATTCCTGGAGTGAATTGTACTTGATCATGATGAATGACCTTCTTGATGAGGCATTGGATCTTATTTGAAGAATTTTGTTGAGGATCTTTGCATCTGTGTTCATTAGGAATATTGGTCGGTAATTTTCCTTTTTTTGCAGCATCTCTGTCTGTGTTTGGTATCAAGGTGATGTTAGTTTCATAAAAACTATTTGGGAGTGTTCTTGCTTCTTCAAATTCAGAAAAGAGCCTGAAGAGGATTGACAGAAGATTCTCTTGAAAGGTTTGAAAGAATTCATTAGTTAATCCATCTGGGCCTGGGCTTTTGTTTTTGGGAAGAATCTTGACGACCATTTTAATTTCCTCAGTAGTGATGGGACTGTTTAGATATGCTAGATCACTCTGGTTTAACCCTAAAATATTATAAGAGCCAAAGAATTTATCCATTTCTTTCATGTTTTCTTTTTAGTGACACAGAGTTTCTAAAAATAGTCTCTGTTTTCCCTTTGAATCTCTGCAGTATAAGTGGTGATCTCCCCCTTTTAATTCCTAATTTGGTTTACTAGATTTCTCTCTTTCTTTGTGATTTTTGCTAGTGGTTTATCAATCTTATTTATTTTGTGAAAGAACCAACTTTTGTTTTCGTTGATCCTTTGGATTGGTTTTTGGTATTCCATTTCACTGATTTCTGCTCCAAGGTTTGTTATTTCCTTCTGCCTACTTATTTTTGGTTCCATTTGTTGATCATTTTCTAATTTTAAAAACTGTGTTACTAAGCTTTCTGAATAGATCCCTTCTTCTTTTCTGGTGTGTGCTTGCAACGCTACAAATTTTCTTTTTAGTACTTCTTTTGTTGTGTCTGATAAATTCTGACAATTTGTGACTTCATTGTCGTTTTTTTCAGGCATGTTTTTATTTTCTTTCTGATTTCATCTCTAACCCACTAGTTGTTCATTAGTGAAGTATTTTGTCTCCATGTGTAAAGTTTTTCTTCTGTGTTTCATTGTAGTTCACATCTAATTTCAGTGCCATGTGATAAGTTAATGTTGTTTGTACTATTACTATTCTCTTGACTTTTGGAGATATGTTTTATGGACCAGCATGTTGTCTATCCTGGAGAATGACCCATGTGCATTGGAGAAGAATGTGTATCCAGTTCTCTGGGGATGGAGTGCACTATATATATTTACTAGTCAACTTTCTTCCATTTCTTTCTTCAAAGCTAGTATATTCTTGTTGGGTTTCAACTTTGTTGACTTATCAAGGTGTGTAAGGACAGTGTTGATATCGCCTGATATTATTTTGTTGCTATTGATGTCTTCTTTCAAGTTTGTCAAAAGTTGTATTAAATATTTTGTCAGTTCATCATCAGGTGCATATATGTTTAGAAGTGTGATATCTTCTTATTATACATACACTTTGATTAGTACAAAATGACCATATTTGTCCCTTATAACTTTTTTGAGTCTAAAGTTTGTTTCATCTGATACTAATACAGCCTATCCAGCTTTTTTAAGGATGTGTTTGCTTGAATTATTTTTCTTCAGCCTTTGGTTTTGAGTCTGTGCTTGCTCTGATTATTTAGATGTGTTTCTTGTAGGTAGCAGAAAATTGGATTTAACTTTTCAATACATTTTGCCACTCTATGTCTCTTAAACAGGTGCATTTAGTCCATTGGCATTGAGAGAGATAATTGTCATGGGATTTAGTGCTATCTTTGTGTAGGAGTTTATTGGTTCTATTGTTCTTTTTTTCCTCAAAGTAGACCTTTCAGCTTTTGTTTTAGGGCTGGTTTTGAGTCTATAAAGTTTCTGAGCTGTTGTTTATCTGTGAAGCCATGTATTACTTCCTTCAGACCTAAAATTGAGTCTGGCTGGGTGTAGTATTCTATGTAAAGCATTCATTTTATGGAGTTTTGTCACTATATCCCATCACTGCCTTCTGGCCTTGTGGGTTTCTTGTGAGAGTTCTTCTGTATATTTTAAGAATGCACCTTTGAATGTAATTTCCCTTTTAAATCTTGCTGCTTTCACTATTGTATCCCTATATGTGGAATTTGTCATTGTAACTAGGATGTGTCTTAGGGTGCTTTTCTTTTGATCTCTTTAGCTGTTACTTTTAGAAGTGTAGGATTTGGTTGCATGTAGTCTTTAGCTCTGGGAAATTTTCTATAATGATGTTATTAACTGTTGATTCTTCCTGGGGAATTTCTTCCTGGGTTTCCAGCATTCCAATGACTCTTTTTTTCCCTTCCTATTAATTTTTTAAATTAATATATTTATTTAAACACCTCGATTATAAATATGATTGTGTTTGGGTTTCAGTCATGTAAAGAACACCCCCCTTCACCAGTGCAACAATCACATCACCAATGTCTGAAATTTCCCTCCAACCCAACCCAACCCCACCTGTACTCTAGACAGGCTTTCTATTTCCCTCATTCATTCACATTGTTATGATAGTTCTTAATGTAATTATTTCTCTAACTGCACTCATTGCTCTTTGTAGTGAGATTCACGTAGTGAGCTGGAACTTCCAGCCCTTCTCTCTTTTGTCTCTGAAAATCATTGCAAGAATGTTTTTTATTTTTCTTAAAACCCATAGATGAGTGAGACTATTTTGCATCTCTCTCTCTCCCTTTGACTTATTTCACTCAGAATAATAGATCCCATGTACATCCATGTATAGGAAAATTTAATGATTTCATCTCTCCTGATGGCTGCATAATATTACATTGTATATATGTGCCACTGTTTCTTTAGCCATTCATCTGTTAAAGGGCATCTTGATTGTTTCCAGAGTCTGTCTATTGTAAATATTGCTACAATGAATATAGGTATAAAAGTGATTTTTGTATTGTATTTTTGTGTTCCTAGGATATATCCCTAGGAGTGGTATAGTTGGATCGTATGGGACCTCAATTTTCAGTTGGACTAGACGGCATTCTCACCAGCAGTGGATAAGAGTTCCTTTCTCTCCACATCCTCGCCTACACTGTTTATTTTCATTCTTTGTGATGTGTACCAATCTCTGTGCTCTGAGATGTTACCTCACAGTTGTTTTGATTTGCATCTCCCTGATGATTAGTGATGTGGAACATTTTTTCATGTGTCTTTTGGCCATTTGTATTTCTTTTTTTGTCAAATTGTCTGTCCTTCTCCCCATTTTTTGATGAGATTAAATATTTTTCTTGTAAAGTTCTGTCAGTGCCTTGTATATTTTGGATACTAGCCCCTTATCTGATGGGTATTGGATGAATAGTTTTTCCCAGTAAATGGGTGGCTCTTGGATCCTGGGCACTGTTTCCTTTGAGGTGCAGAAGCTTCTCAGCTTAATATATTACCATTTGTTAATCTCTGCTTCCACTTGTTTGAAGAGTGCGATTTTCTCCTTGAAGATGCCTTTATTCTCAATGTCATGGGGTGTTTTACCTACAAAGCAATATTTATCAAAACAGCATGGTATTGGAATGAAGACAGACCCTCAGATCAGTGGAATAGGCTTGAGTACTGAGAGAATGTTCCCCAGACATACAATCACCGAATTTTTTTATAAAGGAGCAAGAAATCCTAAATGGAGCAAGGAAAGCCTCTTCAACAAGGGTGTTGGCACAACTGGATAGCCACTTGCAAAAAAGTGGATTTAGATCCCCAGCTAACATCATGTATGAAGGTAAAATCCAAATGGATTAAAGTCCTTTATATCTAATGATTCTTATGTTGTTTCTGTTGAATTTATCAGACACTTCTGTTTTCATCTGTTCACAATCTTTTAGTATTTTTTCCATTGTCTGATCATTTGCTTTAAAGTTCTTTTCCAAACTCTTCTGCTGTATGGAGTTGTTATCATCTCATTTTCTAGCTCACTAATTTTGCCCTAAGATGCTGTTACTCTCTTTGAGAGAGGTTTTTAGTAGTTTTTTTTTTTTTCATTTCATCTACTGAGTTTTTCAAGCCCATTACATCAGTTTTAGGCTTTCTGATTTCTATCTTTGTGTTCTTTTCTGCTTGATCTATGCTTTCTTTGAGATCTATGAGGATCCTCCATATATCTTCTCTAAACTCCTTATCTGAGAAGCTAATTAGATGGTTGGTATATTTTGGGGTCATCAGAGCTGCCATCTTCATTCTCTATGTATGCTGTAGTCCTTTGTTGTTTCCCCATTGCCACACTTGTAGTGTGGTTCTTACTACAGCTTGAGATGGAATTAATGTTTTAGAAGAGGTGTGAGGCTGTGGATCAAAGAGGAGCAGCTGCACTCTTCTGAATCCATCCTTTGTGGGTGGAGACAAGCTTACCTATGTTGGGTGCTTCAAAGCTTTTGATGCTAGGGTCTTTTGCTGCCACTGTCACTCACGGAAATCCTTCAAATCAGTTATTAATGAGCAGAATTCCTAAGATAGGGTCTTATAAAATTTAGTGAAAAGAAGGAATAAGGGGATAACAAGGATAGATATGCCTTAATCATTAACACAACAGTTAGCACTACAATGCTACTGTAATAAAAGAGCAATGTATCAATGCATCAGAAGTTTTAATCAGATTATATGGAAATAACAGAAAAAAATTTAACTCTAACTTCAATTAAGAGAAAAATTATCATACTTAAACACCAAATCCAAAGCCAAAGAAAACAGTATTGAAACCCAACCTACAACAAGCTAAACACAGAGGGGACCACTTTTACTAGCAGCCCGAGGGTCAAAGGAGGGGAATATGGGATGCATGCTGGGAATAGGGGTGAAGGAAGGACAAAACTGGTGGTGGGAATGACCCTGATTCAATGTCACTATGCACCTAAAATATTACTGTGAAAGATTTGTAATCCACTTTGGTTAAGAGAGAGAGAGAGAGAGAGAGAGAGAGAGAGAGAGAGAGAGAGAGAGAGAGAGAGAGAGAACATCTTTCTGACTTTTTTTTTGTTTTTTTTTCGGGCCACACCCATTTGATGCTCAGGGGTTACTCCTGGCTAAGCGCTCAGAAATTGCCCCTGGCTTGGGGGGATCATATGGGATGCTGGGGGATCGAACCTTGGTCCTTCCTTGGCTAGCGTTTGCAAGGCAGACACCTTACCTCTAGTGCCACCTCCCCGGCCCCTTTTCTGACTTTTTAAGGCAACAGACTTCTTCAATGAGAAAAACTAGAGATGACTACTTAGAATTTTATCAGAAATATTTAGAGGTGGGGCAGTAAATAAGGCATACAAAAAAGTCAACATTTATTGAGACTTTCTCCTAAATGCTGGTCCAGTCCTTCTGGCCCTGATTTGACTGCTTCTGGCTTTTTGCCCACACATAGGTTTACCATTTGAATCCAGAGCAAGTCTGCTAGAAACTAAACTCTTGGGAAAGTAAGATGTGATTCTTGCTAAAATGCTCAGAATGATACATACATGTTATTTTTCAGACTGAAATGAATATTGGCAAATGTCTCTGGAATATGCCACTTAATTTTAAATAAACATTTATATACACTCCCACACACATGCACACGAGTCAAAACAGAACATGCAAAATTCCTGCTTCCTTTCTAGACATAGAACATCTAATTCCTACCACTAAAATGCTTTCAGTTGAGATCTGCTTATGCTTGAGTTACAAGAGTCACACTGTAATCACTCCGTAATTAAGTTTTACAAATAAAAATATACCTTCTTCCTGACTAAGGTGCTCCTCTTGGCTATACATATTCATATTATGGTCTTCCTATTGAAGATAAAGCAGTCCTCACAAGACTACTCTCCTGCCATCTTGAAAAAGTTCTTTGCTCAGAAGTCTTTCCTAAAATGTATATAAAAACAGAAAGTTGTAACTTGGTTAAATGTTGGATATGTTTATTATTATTCTTCTGAGACCACTGCCAACTTTCACAAACATGCTCATTTACAGTTGTAATTAGGTGCAATTTTTCTCCTCTAATAAAAGATAAATAGTTCGGCAATCTTGCTTCACATATTTTTCTTTTTGAATACAACTCATTGTTTGCTTCCTCTCCTTTATTCCTGAGCTGGTTGGTGTGCAGAATGAACAGTTTTCTTTAGGTCAATTGTACTGCTTCTCTGTTAGGTGCTGTTGTTCATACAAGGTTTGCAAAGGACATTTAAGGGCTGATATCACATTAGGTTCTGCTCATAATACTGTGTGCTTTGTTTATAACTTACATAACATGCTTTAGTGAAGAAGTTTCATCAAATTAGGACAAAAGAGAAAGAAAGTACATTTCTAGGACTCTAAATTGAATGAACAAACATGTCCAGCTCTAGTTTTCATTATATTTCTTTGAATAAACACAGTAGCCATGTTCCTTCAAATCACTTTGAAAAAGTAATGGCTCTCTGGTTTATTATATCAGATGACATATAAAGTAAAATCAATAAGGCAAAAATGGAGAATTAGTGGGTTCTGGTTTACTTGAGAGTGTTTATAAAGAAATCCCAAAGAAATCTATATTAAATTATTTCGGCTTATTAAAAAAAACATCTGAGTTAAATTTTGGTGATAGTGTTAAACTAAAAGCTTAGTTTAAACGAGTCTTCCCTTTATTCCATTTGTCCCTATTAAATACTGGACCAGATAATTTTGTGATGACTGTGATGAGATTGGATCATCTACATTCACTTTGCTGTTCCTCAAAGAAGCTACTTTCATAATGCCTTTTCCTTTCAGAATGGAATACTTTATTGAAAATCATCCAATAATTTACACTTTAACTTTGGGAGTTTTTTGTTTGTATGGTTGGTTTTGTTTTGTGTTTTGGGGCCACACCCGGTGACTCTCAAGGGTCACTCCTGGCTATGCTATCAGAAATAGCTCATGGGACCATATGGGATGCCAGGGATCAAACCTAGGTTCATCCTCGGTCAGCTGTGTGCCCAGGCAAACGCCATACCATTGCACTATCACTCCAGCCCCAACTTTGTGTTTTTTGATCACCATCAATTGTCACTCTCTATCCCCTTCGTATCTTTCTATGTTTGTCAGAGTTCAAATAATTGATAAAATTACATATTTTGCTATATCTTTGTTTAGTCCCCTAGATTTCACTGACAAAGATATTACCAAGAATTTCAAGATCTTATGCCTGATATACATAGATTTTATCTTAACGCATAGGGCAAAAACAGCATTTAACCCAATTTTAGTGAGTTGATTAACCCAATTCAATTATTCTAATTATCCAAAATACAAAGTGAAGTAGCACTTAAAGAGGCACATCTGACCCAAGCATAAGAATACCTCAGGGATGCCCTCAGAGAGATGCACTTGCCAGCCAAAAAAATAAATAAATAAAAAACACTGTTGCATGAGATATTACTTCAGTATAGATAACAAGATTGTGCACAGTGTAACTTTCACTGATGTTTGCGGCATCTTGAAAATCTGTATTTCCAGCTAAGCCTCTTCTTCTTAGTCATACTAGTCTTTTACATTTAGCACTCATGGTTATTTTTAAACTAAAAAACTCACACTGCTTAAGTTCTGTCAGTACCTTGTATATCTTAGATAGTAGTGTGTTATATGATGGTTATTGGATAAATAGTTTCTCCTATTCTGTGGGTGGCCTTTGTATTCTGGTCATTGTTTTCATTGAAGTACATACAGAAGCTTCTTAGTTTAATGTAGTCCCGTTTGTTGATCTTTGCTTCCACTTATTTGGATAGTGGTGTCTCCTCCTTGAATAAGCCTTAACTCTCAATTTCACAGAATGTTTTGCCTCTGTTTTTTTTTCTATTTACCTTATAGTTTCAGGTACTGATAGAACTTTTCAGCACTAATCACCAGGGAGATGCAAATCAAAACAACAATTAGATATCATTACATACCACAGAGACTGGCACACATCAAAAACAAAAAACAAAAACAAAACCAGGAACAATCAGTGCTAGTCTGGATGCAAAGAGAATGTAACTCCCATTCACTGCTGGTTGTAATGCCATCTAGTTTAATCTTTTTGGAAAACAATATGAGTATTCCTCCAGAAACACTGAAAATTGAGCTCCCATATGATCAATCCATCAATACCCCACCAGAACACAAAAGCACAATACATAAATTACCTCTACACTCCTATGTTCATTGCAGAACTATTTACAATAGCCAGAATCAGAAAACAACCCAGGTGCCCAATAACAGTTATATGACTAAAGAAACAGTGGTTTTTCTACACAATGGACTACTAAGTGGCTCTTAGGAAAATTGAAGTCATGAAATTTGTCTAAATATGGAGACTAACCAGTTGTGCCAACACCACTTGTTGAATAGGCTTTCCCTGCTTCACTCATCTATGGGCTTTAAGAAAAATGAAGGACATTTTTAACAGTATCTCAGAGACAAGAGAGATGAGGGCTGGTAGGTGCAGCTCAGGACATGCAGCTCATCACATAGAGTGATGAGTGCAGTTGCAGAGATGACTACACTGAAAACTATCATAAAATGTGAATGAATGAGGGAAGTAGAAAGCCTGTCTCGAGTACAGGTGTAGGGGGGTAGGGAGGAGGGAGATCTGGGAAATTGGTGGTGGGAATGTTGCACCGGTGAAGGGGGGTGCTCTTTACATGACTGTAATCATACAACTAAAATCATGTTTGTAATCACGGTGTTTAAATAAAGATAAAAAAAATAAAAAAAATAAATATGGAGACTATTACACTGAGTGAAATGAGTCAGAAGGAGTTAGAGAGAGAGAGAGAGATGTAGACTAAATAGTCTCACTCATCTGTGGTATTTAAGAAAATAAAGTACTGCATGGTGATAATACCCAGAGACAATAGAGATGCAGCCAGAAGAACCAGTCCATGATATGAAATTTTCCATAGAGTGATGAGTGAAGTTACAGAAATAACGTCACTAACAACTACCATGACAACTGCACTGAGAAAGAGACATAGAATGCATGTCCTAAAGATATGCAGAGGAAGGCGAAGCATGAAAATGGGGAACCTTGGTGCTGGGAACATTACATTGGTAAAGAGTAGTGTACATTCTATGACTGAACCCAACTATGAACATTTTGTAACCATGGTGCTTAAATAAAAAAATATTAAAAAAAATTATACTGGTATTATCCACTAAGTAAAATGGCTTTCTTCTCATTTATATAACTTAGTTACCACTGTTGATCATTCAAAAAAATAGAACATGAACCAATTCTTTGAGGAAACATTTGCTGATCTTTCTAAGTAGGTCAAATCTCCTGATTAAAGTATGAGGTTCCTGTGACAATAAATATGTTGATGGAAGTCAATGAAGTTGGTAATTATTATTGGTTCTTGGAACTTAGATGTGTATATTAAAACATTATCTTCACTTGTTGATGATGTGGTATTTCAAAGTCATTAAAGTATGCATGTCTGGACATATCAGTCACATTTTCCTAACTGCCTTTACTGCTGTCAGGAAGAAGGAAAGGACAGCAGGTTGTGCATGCTTTCCATCACCATAATGGTGACAGAGATAAACGTGACATTGCAGAAGTTACCAGAGCTTCTATTTACCTACTGATATTTACTGTGTCCCCAGGGACAGTCAGCAACATCATTTACTTCAGATAAGGCAGGTTTGACAATGTATGGAACATTAAATGGAAAAGTGCTGGGATAAATGAAAACAACACGGTGTTCCGGCAAAGGGAAGAGATGGATGAGCTCCACACAATAGGAGTTCATTAAAGACTACAAATGGCTACAAAGAGGAGGGGCTCACTAGGTACTTTGTCATGTTCATGAGCGTATTCTCTAAATACCATTTGTACAAAGACTCGTGTGTGGAGGTTATAAGGGAGAAACATTTGAAGGTATTTACTAAACTTTAGAAAATTTATAACCTTTTTTAGAATATCAATTCATTAACCCATTCAAATATTCAAGAAGCAGGTCTGTATCAATCTAGAAACTGAAATCACTAAACACATTAGCTGGTAAGTATAGAGCACACAATCCTCCAGGCACTTAGATTGGATCCATGTCTGAATGAATATAAGATCCCTTACATGGGGGAAAGTACCCACAATAGTTCAAGTGTTCTTGGAATAAATATCCAATTGCATTATGCAGTTCACTAATTATACAGACATATGAATATTAAGGAGGAAAACCTAAGTGTACTCAAGTAAAAAAAAAGCAATAGATGCATATCTATACTCACCCCAAAGCTTAGTGCAGTAGCCAGAGTATAAAACCAACTAATGTCAAATGACAGATGCATAGAGTAACTCAAGTCTACAAAGACAATTGAATGGTATACAACTGTAGTCAGATGACTGCAAGTTGAATAGAACTGGAGGGTATTACATTAAGTGAAATAAGTATGGATGTAGAAAATAAATAATTTCACTCACCTAAGGAATAAGAAAAAACAAAACAAGGAAATGGAAAACAACAAATGAGGACAAACTTATAGCCTTTGATTACCAAAATGAGATGACTAAACAGTGGAGAGTGTGGTGGTGGTGGTGCATAGAGTAGGAAATAAGGATGAAATTAAATAGAACATACATAAGGACAGAAGTACAGTGTAGAAGATACTTTAAAAGTGAATGTGCAGTACCTTTGATCACCCAAACCATGAAAGTTAACACAATTGCAATCAGCTTAATAAAAATGCAATAAAAGCTAGTGGAGGAAATTGATGGGGCGAATATATGTCATGTGACTGAAATGGCAGAGTCAAACCTCAAAAATACTCAGCTTGTGACTCACCCACCTGTCATTGTCTATTACCTATGCTCCAATCCATCGCACACCAACAATGTGGGTGCATTGAAGGTTACATTCCTCATTTTGTCTTTAGATTTTGTGCGATGACCATAACAATAGTAGACTTTTGTCTCTTCTCTAACCAAGTGGCTTCCTGTCCACTTAGCCATGCTTCTCAGTCAAACATGTGTGTCCTCCCCACTCCAGACATCAGCACACTGAGACCCAGGGCACATCCAACAGTGACACTCTCTGCCTAGTTTCTAACAATCTATTTTAGAAGAGCCCCAAAGCTGTTTAGCAGAACCTCACACAACTGGTGAAAAGCATCACTGTTCTCTGAAACATAAAAACAAACACATTTTTAAAGTCTACTGTTACATATTTTTCTAGATATACATTGAATTACAAACCATATAACCTTATCACATTACATACCATATGATCTTAATTTGCATCAAAAGCAATTTGGTTACCAAGCACTTTCATTTATATGAAGGGTGATTTCCTGGCATGTGGAAAACATAGGTTTGATCTCTGGCACCCAATTTTATCCTCCCAGGTACCTCCAAGAGTGATTCCTACATGCAGAGCAAGAAGTAAACTCTGAATATTACCATATGTGAGCATAAAACATAATTAAATACATTTTTTAAATTATGACTTCCTTTTGTTCTTGTCTCCATTTATGTTCTCAGCTATATAGCTACTTACACTGCATAGAAACATTTCCTTCTATAATTTTGACATATTTTAACCACTTCCTTAATATCTTTCCTTGTTTTTTATAATAATATAATTATTTTTAATTTTATTTTTAATATAAATCTTCATTTAAGTACCATAATTACAAGCATATTTGTAGTTGGGTTTCAGTTATAAACAGAATACCCCCCATCACAGTGCAGCATTCCCACCACCAATGCTCCCCTTTATCCCCACCCCTGCCTGTATTTGCGACAGGCATTTTACTTCTCTCATTCTTTAACTTTGTCATGTTAGCTGTTAGTGTAGTATTTCCCTAACGGAGTTCACCACTCTGTGTGAGCTTCAAATTGTGAGCTGGTCCTTCCAGCCCAGCCCTTAACTCTATTGTCTCTGGGCCTTATTACAGTAATGTCTTTATTTTTTTCTTAAAACCCATAGATGTGTGAGACTATTCTGTGTCTCTCTCTCTCCCTCTGACTTATTTCACTTAACATAATAGATTCCATGTACATTCATGTATAGGAAAATTTTATGACTTCATTTCTCCTAACAGGCATACAATTCCATTGTGTATAGTGCCTAAGATTTATCAGGTAGATGCAAATCAAAACTACAATGAGGTACCATCTTACACCAGAGAGACTGTCACACATTACACAGAACAAGAGCAATCAGTGCTGGCAGGGATGTGGAGAGAAAAGAACTCTTATTCACTGCTGGTGGAAATGCGGTCTAGTCCAGTCTTTATGGAAAACAATATGGAGATTCCTCAAAAAACTGAAATTGAACTCCAATCTTATTCAGCTATTTCACTCTTAGGGATATACCCTAGGAATACAAAAATACAATTCAAAAATCTCTTCCTCACACCTATATTCATTGCAGTGCTATTTACAATAGCCAGATTCTGGAAACAACCAAGATGGCCTTCAACAGAAGAATGGCTAATATATTTATTTAAACACCATGATTACAAACATGCTTATAGTTGGTTTTCCATTATAAAAAAATGAGCACCCCTCTTCCCTAGTGCAACCAATGCCTCCCATAAACACAGATTTATTTTAGCAATCAAAATGTCACCATGTCAGCAAATAGACATTCAATTTTGAGGCACGAGTGGTAGCACAGCATTGCACATTGCTGACTCAGGATGAACGTGAGTTTGATCCCCAGCATCTGATCTGTTTGCCCAAGCCAATTTCTGAGCACAGAGCTAGGAGTAACTTCTGAGCACCACCGTGTGTGACCCAGAAAACAAACAAACACACAAATACACATTCAATTTTATTGGCAGGTTCTAGGATAGACCTTTTTCTATGGGTTTTGGGTGGAAAATAAACTTCAGTATTTTAATAGTTGCATTTTTTTCTTATGAGAATTTACAATTTAATAAATATTGCCGGGCACTTTTTTTGGTTCCAGATTTAACAGTAAATGGAGTAAATTAAGAAAAATTGCTCTCAACTGATCTTCAATTCTATGGCAAGTAAAGTAGAACATACTTAGAGAATTCATTCACTGAATTCTGCAATAGATTCTTCAGGATCCCTGAAGAAGTAATGTTTCAATTAAGCTTTGTTTTTTTTACATCTTTATATAAACAACAAGATTACGAACATGAATAAAATTGTACATTTGTCACAAAAAGAACACCCCCTTCACCAGTGCATTCCCACCACCAATGCACCCCATCTCCCTCCACCCACACCCCTGCCTGTATTCAAGACAGGCATTCTAATTCTCTTACTCACTACCATTATAGATAGTTAGTGTAGTCATCTCTCTAACCAAACTCAGCACTCTATGTGGTGAACTTTACATCTAGATCCAGTCCTTCCAGACCTCATCTCATTGTCTCTGGGCATTATTACAATAATGTCCTTTTATTTTTATTAAATAAGTGAGACTATTCTGTGTGTGTCTCTCTCTCTGTCTGACTTATTTTGTTCTTTTTAATAATGATTTTTATTTTGACCAAAGTGGATTACATATCGTTCACAGTAATATTTTAGGTACATATTGACATTGAATGTCCCTCTGACTTATTTCACTCAACATAATAATTTCCACGTCCACCCATGTATAAGAAAATGTCATAACTTAATCTCTCCTGATGGCTGCATAATATTCCAATGTGCATATGTACTAGAGTTTCTTTAGCCATTCATCTGTTGAAGGGTATTTTGATTGTTTCCAAAGTCTGGCTATTGTAAGTAGTGTTGCGATGAATATAGGTGTGAGGAAGGGATTTTTGTATTAGATTTTTGTGCTTCTAGTGTATATTCATAGGAATGGTATAGCTGAATCATATGGGAGCTCAATTTTCAGTTTTTTGAGGAATATCATATTGTCCATAAAAGCTTGACTAGATGGCATTCCCACCAGCAGTGAATGAGAGTTCCTTTCTCCCCACATCTCTGCCAGCACAGATTGTTCTTTTTCTTTGAGATGTGTGTCACTCTCTATGGCGTGAGATGGTACCACATTGCTGTTTTGTGATGTGTGCCAGTCTCTGTGACGTGAGATGATACCTCATTGCTATTTTGATTTGCATCTCCCTAATAATTAGTGATGTGGAGCATTTTTTCATGTGCCTTTTGGCCATTTGTATTTTTTCTTTGAGAAATTGTCTTAATTTCTTCTTCCCATTTTTTGATGGGATTAGATTTTTTTTCTTGTTCTGTCAGTAACTTGTATATCTTAGATATTAGACCCTTGTCTGACTGGTTTTAGGTGAATAGTTTCTCCCAATCTGTGGGTGGCTTTTGTATCTTAGGCACTATTTCCTTTGAGGTATAGAAGCTTCTCAGCTAATATAGTCCCATCTTTTTATCTGTTTCTACTTGTATGGAGAGTGCTGCTTCCGTCTTGAAGATACCTTTAGTCTTAATGTCATGGAGTGTTTTACCTAAGTGTTGTTCAAAAGTCCTTATGGTTTCAGGTCTGATAGCAAGGTCTTAAACCCATTTTGATTTGATCTTTGAGCATGGTGTTAGATGGAGGTCTGATTTCACTTTTTTGCAAGTGGATGACCAGTTGCTCCAACACCACCTGTTGAAGAGGCTTTCCTTGCCTCATTTTGCATTTCTTGCTCTTTTATCAAAGATTAATTGATTGTATATCTGGGGCACATTCTCTGAATACTCAAGTCTATTCCACTGATCTGAGGGTCTGTTTTTATTCCATTACCATGATATTTTAATGACTATAGCTTTGTAATAAAATTTAAAGTTTGGGAAAGAAATGCCTCCCAAATTCCTTTTCCCAATGGTTGCTCAACCTATTTATGGATGTCTATTTTTCCAAATGAATTTCAGGAGTGTTTGATCCATTTCTTTGAAGAATGTCATGGGTATCATTAGAGAGATTGCATTAGACCTGTACAATGCTTTGGGGAGTATTGCCATTTTAATGATATTAATCCTGCCAATCCATGAGCATGGTATGTGCCTTCAATTCCTAGTGTCCTCTTTTATATCTTGAAGCAGTGTTTTGTAGTTTCCTTTGTATATATCCTTAACTTCTTTAGTTATGTTGATTCTAAGATATTTGAGTTTGTGTGACACTAATGTGAATGGGTTTTATTAATAACCATTTCTTCTCTATCATTATTGGTGTATAAGAAGGCCATTGCTTTTTGAGTGCTAATTCTGTAGCCTGCACTTTCTATGTAAATCTATTGGGGTTTTTTGGGTTTTTGTTTTTATTTTTTTTTTAATTTTTTTTTTTGTCCCCCAATTCACAATGCATACCCGGCAAGGGGCCTGTGTTGAGGTGTATATGGGGTGCCTTTACTGTACCTCCTCTTTCTATACAGCCAGTGTAAAGAACACAGCCTGTGGTAAGATTTGGGAGGCCTTATCTTATCTTTTATTTATTTTATTTTTTTTTCTTCAGAGCAAACTAAAGTTGTTTTTTTTTGTTTGTTTGTTTTTTTAAAGTAAGAATTCATTTAAAGGACAAAATTGATTAACATAATGAGGTAAACTAATATAACATAATATAGTGACATAACATAACATATAATATAATTGATATAATAATAATACATGTAAGTCAAAGAAAATTTCTGATTAAAAACACAATTTTTTTTTTCATAATGGCTTACATATCTTTCACTGTAGTATTTTGGGTACATATTCACATTGAATCAGGGGAATACCCATCACCTAATATGTCCTCTTCTCAATCAAAAATCAAATATGCTGAAAATAGGCAGAGTCCTGTCTAGAGGCTTCCAACCTCAGTTTGAGAGAGGATGTGAAAAAAGTAATTAAAATACCACAATACAAAAAAAATATCGAATTAAATAACCGATAAGCACCACAGCAATTAAGACAGGCACCACACAATAATCTCGGTTCTGAAATCAAATCATACTCAAGTGCAAAAAAGAAAGAGAAAAACAAAACAAAATAAAATAAAATAATATTGGAGACATCAACCGTAATCTCCACACCAAAATAAAGACGTCAAAAAAATAGATCATTTATTCTCCTCTTGCTGCTTTCGTGGTATGTGGAAGACTTCTACTTTATCTTGGATGGTAAAATCAGACCTGTTTCTAAAGATCTTGGTGGCTGTGCAGATCAGGGAATGGAGTTTATGAAGTCTTTCTTTGTGGTTCAAGCAGTTATGCTTCTTCAATGTCATTTTTTTGTTTTTTATGTGTTCTAGGTGTTTCAGAATAGTGCTACCATTCTGTGTTTTTCTTTTGTCTTCTGACTTACTTCGTTTAACATAACATGATCTAGGTCCATCCACGTTGCTGCAAAGTCTGTGATTGTATCATTTCTAACTGCCATGTAATATTCCATTGTATATATGTACCACATCTTAATGATCCATTCATCTGTTGTTGGACATCGAGGTTGGTTCCAAGATTTGGCTATTATACTGAGTGCTGCAATAAATAATGGGGTGCATACGTATTTTGGAATGAATGTCCTTCCATCTTGGGGGTATATGCCTAGGAGAGCAATTGCTGGGTCAAATGGCAGCTCAATTCTGAGTTCTTTGAGCACTCTCCAGACTTTTCTCCATAGATGTTGGACTAGGGGGCATTCCCACCAGCAGTGGATGAGAGTTCCTTTCATACCGCATCCTCGCCAACAAAGGTTGTTTCCATTATTTTTGATGTGAGCCAACCTCACTGGTGTGAGGTGGTATCTCATTGTTGTCTTGATTTGGATCTCCCTGATGATGAGCGAAGGTGAGCATGTTTTCATGTGTTTGTTGGCCATCCTTCTCTCTTCCTCAGAGAAATGTCTATTCATTTCGTCTCCCCATTTTTTTATGGCTTCGTTTGGTTTTGAAGGGCTCAGGTTTCTGAGCGCTTTGTATGTTCTAGATATCAGCCCTTTATCTGATATATCAAGTGAAAAGATTTTTTCCCATTCTGTTAGCTGTCTTCTTGCATTAAGTAGGGTTTCTTTTGCCATGCAGAAGCTTTTTAGTTTGATATAGTCCCATTTGTTTATAGTTGATGCTAACGTTTTTGCCATTGGTGCTCCATTGTCAAAGACCCTTTTGATATAAAGGTCTTTGAGTGTTCTGCCTATTTTATTCTCGATAAACTTTATAGATTCAGGTCTGATTTCCAGATCTTTGATCCATTTTGATTTGACTTTTGTATAAGGAGTGAGATATGGGTCGATTTTCACTTTCGTGCATATGAGTTTCCAGTTGTACCAACACCATTTGTTGAATAGGCTTTCTTTGTTCCATTTCATATTCTTGCCTCTTTTATCAAATATTAGTTGGCTATATATCTGGGGGTTTATGTCTGGGAATTCTGTTCTAATCCACTGGTCTGAGGTCCTGTCTCTGTTCCAGTACCATGCTGTTTTTATTACTATGGCTTTATAGTATAGTTTCAAGTTAGGTAAGGAGATACCTCCCAACTTCTCATTTTTCAGAATGTGTTTAGCTATCCTGGGTCTTTTATGGTTCCAAATGAATTTTATAATTGATTGTTCTATTTCTTTAAAGAATTGTGTCTGGATTTGGATAGGGATTGCATTAAATCTATATAGCAGTTTGGGTAAAATAGTCATTTTGACTATGTTAATTCTACCTATCCATGAGGATGGGATAAAAAAAAATAATTTTTATTTTTAATTATGAGAACAAGGGTGCAAAGAAAGAGGACAAGGTAAAGTTACAGTAGAAGGACAATCACCCATAACATAATTCTCAGAAGTCCCCTTGCTGATATCTTAACTTTGAAATTTCAGCCAAAGAACATTAAGATAAATAAGACAGAATCCATGTACAATTACTTTGTCCCTCAAGTCCCCAGATTGTAACACATTATAATATTTCTTAACAGTACACATGGCAATCTAAAGCCATAAAACTTACGTAACTCTTTAAACATTAAAGGCATAGTATTTTCTTACATTTCCATATACATGCATATTAGCTTAAGTTAACCTCAAATTTTAAGTGAGTTATTTTAAGGATTAGAGTCAAAGGAGCACAGTAAAAATGGTGTTAGAGTGGCAATTGTTGTTTGCATAGGCCCACCAAAATATGAGGGACATGGAAAGAAATAACGTTGGCCTAAGTACAAAGAGACCAGACCCCTGAAGTTTCCTGGCACAAGACCAAGTCTAGGCTCCAGGCAAGCTAGATTGTCCAATCCAAGACATTGTCTGTAGTGCCAACACACTTTTATTTTTCACACAGTCTCTGTTGTTGGTATCATGTTTCTGTATTAAAGATCCTGGAATCTGCATATCTTACATTGAAGTCAGGATGTGGAGCATCCTCTCCTTTCACCTCACAATCAAAGGGCAATGCAGGAAGCCCTGTCCTGTAAGCAGGTCATTGTTGTTGTTAAGTCTTCTCAGTGTTAAGGGAAGTCTCTTTTGAGCAGGTCGAAGTCTGAGCAGTGTAGGTCTTCCTTGGTAGAGGATTGCTTCCAGGTGATGTTATAGACCAGCCTGGATGTTTCGTGGATGGCTTTCCTGGTTCAGGGGAGAATGGACTATGTCCTTTTTATTTAAATAAGTTTATTACATACATGATTGTGTTTTTAGTTTCAGTCTAGAAACTTTTTGGTAATGTAATTGAGCTTTGGTTTAAGCCTTTAATTAGGCAGACAAGGGGAAGGAGGCAAGCAGTAAAAGAATAAGACTGGAAAATTTTGAAATAAATAGTGCAAAATTTAGCTATGTTCTAAAATTGTGGGAGTAACCATGATATAATTATAAAATGAAAAAACTCAAAACTGTCATTTCTATATGGGAAAAAGAGAAAAACACTGATAAATAATATTAATAAATATTCTACTCTAAATTTCCAAATGTAACTATCAGCCATCAGGAATTTGGGTAAAAACTACTAATATTCAGAAGGCTGTTGAAGTTTGGCCCAAGCACAACCAGGCACCCTAGCAAGCTTGGGCATTCCCAGAATCATCTGCTAGTTTAAAGAAAAGGAAAGTATGCTGTCTTGCCAAAGACCATCCAGGAAAGTCAGTGAGATAGTACAGAGGATTGACCTGAGATGCAATTCTAGTACCGCATTCGGTCCTTCTAGCATCACCATGGATAATCCCAGAGTGTAGAGCCAGGAGAAAGTCTTCAACACTGCTGGGTTTACAACCTTCTTTCTTCAAATAGACTCTTCAGGAGTAGAATTACATCAGTCACCACTTGATCAGCTTTCCATCTATTAGAACTATACTGGCTGAAAACATTTTTTTTTGCTTTTTTTTTTTGTTTGTTTTTTGTTTTTTGGGCCACACCCGGCGGTGCTCAGGGGTTACTCCTGGCTGTCTGCTCAGAAATAGCTCTTGGCAGGCACGGGGGACCATATGGGACACCGGGATTCGAACCAACCACCTTTGGTCCTGGATTGGCTGCTTGCAAGGCAAACGCCGCTGTGCTATCTCTCCGGGCCCATGGCTAAAAACATTTTAATAACGTGTAATTGAATGAGTGTTTCCCCAACTCTTGTGTCTATGCATACATTAATTTATAGGTAATTGGAACCTACAGATCCTATATAACTTGAACATTCAGTAGGTTTTAAGCCTCATTGTTCTTCATTTCCTATAAGTCAACCAGTTTATAGTTCTCTATTTACTGCATATATGATGTGCTCCCATTTATATCAGTCATTATAGATGAGGTTTGCTATAAATTGAGTTTAAATCTGCTTTATTAAGTTTTAGTTAAGTTACCTCCTTGGTATTAATCACAGAAATAGAAGGGAAATAGAAATAGTTGGTAGAATCTGCACCTCAACTTTTTTTTTAGAAAAACATAAACACAGAAACTACTACTATAGGAATTTTTTTCTTTTGGGTTCAAATATTTCAGCATATGAGATATGGTTTATATCTAAGAACACTAAAGTCAATGAAGATAAATATGCCAATGTTATATCTGTTACTTTCTTACAACATAAAACAAATATCTCTTAAGTCAACATTTATTTTCTGCAAGTTACAAATATTTTTAAATCAAAGCTTCATAAACATTGTCTTTCATAATATATTATTGTCCAAGAAAGGTTTATTATCCCAAATAATATATTATATATAGGTATAAAGTAGGTTTAAAATATCAAACACTGGTGAAAATAAATCATAAAAGAATTGTTTTGAAACAAGTCCTAGACTTCAGTTATACAATTCCAAATGCACTTAAACAAATAGTTTCAGATGAGCAAAATTGTTTTAAGGGAGTAAAAGGAATAATGACTGAAATGAAAAAGTAGTATGGGCCAGAGATCAAACAATAATTTATAATATTCTGTGACAACTTCTGTGACAAAAGCAGACCCTGAAAATACATGAGAACAAAGAATGAAAAGACACATTGAGAAAGATGGGAGAAATGTCTAAAATACCTAAAAACTGTTCACACTTGGAACTTGTTTAAGAAGTTGACTGGATCAAAATTTCTGTGAATCACTGCCCATTTTTAACAATTTGTGTTAATTTTGTCTTCTAAATAATTCTGGACTTATAATCTTTCTTTTCCCAGCTATAATTGCCTTATAAAACTAACAATTATGCTGGGTTCTCAAGTTGGAGAGGGCTTTTTAGGACCAGGATCTCTTTAGGACCAGTCCTCTACTACATTTCTCTTTTTAGGAGAGATCAGAAGCAAACAAAGGCAAGCAAGAAAATCAAAGGTTAAGGAGATTTTAGGATAGTGTGGCATGACAACTCGTCTAATTTTCACACAAGTGATGACAGGATGTAAGTCAGAGTAGCAGAGCCAGAAAACAGAAAAGCATGACTTGTCACATTTGAAATTTAGTCTCAGTCATTGAGGGCCACTGACTGCTAGAGACGTGACCAGAATTGCAATTTTCTGGATGCAGAGAAGCAGAGGCTCAGACCTCTGGTGTTTTGAAACCTTACATAATTTTGATAGTTTTCTAAGGCAGTCACAGCTGGCAAGAGAAAGAGCATAAGTTCCAGAGCCAGTTTGAAGATATTAACATAAATTCTTGATAGTGAGTAGTGGCCCACATAAACTCTCGTCCAAATTTTAGGACTCACTAAAATTAACAATTGCAAATATATTCATGAAGTTAGTGAAATATCTTATTTAAAACAATTACTGTATCACTACCCACCAAAAATTCCACTGACTTAAAATATCAATCCAATTATGTTGTCTGAGTTCTCACAGGATCATAGACAGGAGAAAAGAATTCAGTGTGTTCACTTAATTTCACCCATCACTCATACAGTACATGAACACACACACATATACAATCACATACTGATAAACATAATCACAATCATATCACAACACACACTTTTACATTCACATGCATTCATATTCACAGTCACAAATTATGGAGAAAGCAATTCTTGTCAGGGTGGAAAAATACAAAAATATTTAAAGTATTTATATATATTTGTATGATTTTATAAAGTACATTCCCATTTATATTGGGTAAATTATTATTCGAACAGACAGATTTCTCAGGCAAAAGAGAAGAAAATCCTAAAAAATACAAATGATCACAGAAAACTTTTTTCAAAAATATATTCACTGAATAAATCAACTCTATAATTTTAGTAGATGGCTGTAAATTGTATAGAGTCACACAAGCAGGTGCCTAAACATTTCTGCCAGGCAGAAAAAAAAATCAGCAAGCAACAGCCAAATGATAATCCAGCTAAATAAATAATCATAAGCGCTGCAATGCTGATGTTTTTATATACCTCCATGAGCTGGATGGTTAAAGGTTGAGGAGGCAAAGTGCTAAATATGTAACAGCCTGGGGCCTTTCTGGACCCAAATAACTGTTATTTCTGAGTAGGTCAAGCAAGAGTCAATAAAATAGAAAGCAGAATGAATGCTGTGTTGCTAGCAGGTTAATAATGCCCTTCTGGGATAAACTTGGGTTTCAAATGGTCAGAATCAAATACTTCAGTTTCAAATACCATATTATAGAAAACTGATTTCAGAAATACCAGTTGAATAGCTAGAACATTGATAAACTCTGCAAACTAGAATCATCTGTAATAGGGATTTTCTAAGCCCATGTTTTTTGATATGGGTAGAAGAAACACTTGTGACAGAATCACAGGCAAATTTAGTTAAGTGCAGATTCCTGGGCACTGCCTGAGATCTAGCAAATACAGTGTGTGTGGGGAGAAGTGGGAAGCAAATTTTTTCATAGTTTCTATCTGTAATTTTGTCTTCTAATATTTAAAAATAGTTTTAAAAATAGTTTTGTTTTCAAATGCCACTGTTCATACACACATACATACACACAAATATATGTAGAAGATATACTAGATAGGTCATAGGAAGATAGTTAGAAAAATGAAAGGCATAGAGGCAATTTTAGGCCATATGATTTGTAACATGAAAGAGCTTACCTAGTAAACTAAAAATCCTATTGAGACAGAGCTCTTTAGAAAGCAACTTCTTTTCAGATAGGATAAACATATATACACTGATAATATATGATGTATTTATTTATTTATTTATTGAATCTTGGGCCACACCTGGTGACACTCAGGGGTTACTTCTGGCTATGCACTCAGAAATCATTTCTGGCTTGAGGGACCATATGGAATGCAAGGGGGGGGGGAATCAAATCCAGGTCTGTCCTGGAGTCATCCTTGTGCGAGGCAAACACCCTACCACTATACTATTGCTCCAATCCCATAAGTAGCATTTTATAATAAATGGACAAATTAGTGATGTACAACATGCTTACAAAAATTAATCAAAGGACTAAATTTCTACCATACCTTCCTTTCCTTTAATTTTCTTACATCCCTTCAGCTATTTATGATTTATAGACAGACACTCAGAGACTTTTTACCTTTTACTTATACAATTATGATGCTAAAGATTTGGTGGTAGTGTCCTTTTCACATTTCTCCATAATAATGAACAGTATTACCTCTATTAAATAGGAAAAATAACAGAATAAATGCATCTGTAGTAACATTTGATACTAAAGAACCTCTTCAAAAGCAAGTCATGTTTTTCTCCCATCTTTTAACAGACAGAAGGTAGATACTCTAAAAGGACATTGTGTGTGATTGTTTCATTTGGCATGTGATGATGGGAAGAGGTCAGGTTTGGAAGGTGATGACACTGTATATATATATATATATATATATATATATATATATATATATATATATATATATTCATGTTATAATTCTGAAGCCATAAGCTCATTTCATTATTGCCAAGTCCCCAAAGTATGACAGGTGGAAAATGTACCTGAAGATTGTGTAACAAAAATTTCAAAAGAAGTTTGCAGAGTATATATATTGTATTTATATACATATATATGTATATATATTGTATTTATATACCATAAGACTCTCTTTTTCTATCTGTAAATCTCTCCTTACTGATGGGCACTGCTGACAGTAAGATGAATGAAACTTGTGTTACATTACAGTGTATAATTTCTTCAACACACAGTAAAAGTGAGTATAAGCTTGGACAAGTGTGTGACCATTTGCGATGTCATTATTTAATGTGCTTATATAGTTAATTTAGGCTCTTTTTTGGAAAAAACATGTTTTTGATTCAAATTCTTTAGGCGAGTGTAATTTTAAAATGACAAATTACAAACTTCAAAATCCAAAAATTACCTCGAATAAAGAGTAAATGATCAGACTCATTGCTTTAAATTTACTGTTGCTTTCAGAAGTCTAGCTCCCACTTGCCAGTCAATTGCAATCCTAGCAAGCAGGCACCAAGAAAACTACAGACCAATATTACTAATGAACATCAGTACAAAATTTATTTCTTTGTATAATAATTTATTTAAGCACAGTGGCTACAAATATGTTCTTACTTGACTTTCAGCCATAAAATGCACACACCCCTTCACCAGTGCAACTTTTCTGCCACAATTGGCCCCCATTTTCCCACCCCCAGCCTGTCTTCAAGAGAGGCATTGTATTTATCTCTTCATCTTTGTTATGGTTGCTATTAGTGTAGTTATGTCTCTAATTGCACTTACTACACTTTGTAATAAGCTTGTTATCATGGGCTAATTCTTTCAGCCCTCATCTCTGTTGTCTCTTGGTGTTAGTATTGTATTGTCTTTTATTTTTCTTAAGTCTCAAATATGATCAAGACTATTCTATGCTTATCTCTTTCCCTCTGACTTATTTCACTCAACATAATAGTCTCCAAATCCAGCATAGATACAAATTTCTTAACAAGATCTTAACAAAATGAATCCAACAACACATCAAAAAGATTACCAAGTGAGTTTGATCCCTATGATGCAAGGGTGTTAATCTCTTTCCCTCCAATTCCTGGTCTTTCTAATAGATTCGTTTTGAATTTTGCTTTGTTTTCTTTTGCTTTTTGTACTATACCTGGAAGTGCTCAGTAATCACTTCTCTATACTTGGAAATTACTCCTATTGGTTCTCAGAGAACAATATGGGATGCCGGGACTGAACCTTAGTTAGCCCCATGTGAGCTAAGTGCCCTACCCACTAAACATTCTCCAGTCCATGTAGTAGATCTTTTAATGTTGAATTGTTTTGCATTGCATTTGATCCTTCTTGGTAAAACCATTAATATCAAGAAGGCTATGACATACCTAGTGGATTTAGTTCTATTATACTAATTTTTCTGTCTTAATTTCTCAAGAATTTGTCTGATGTCGCTGCTATTTTCTACAAAGGAAGAGAATATTCAGGTGTCGTTGCTGGGATTTCTTCTACTATCCCTGAGATAAGGCCAAGTCTCAAAGTGCTTTCAAAACATCCACCAGCTTTCTTTGAAAGCACTGCTCACATGATTTTGCCACTTTCTATAATTCTTGGGACTTTTAAGTCCTCCATAGTGACTTTTAGGATTGACTTCTTTTCATCATAATAATTTACCTACAACTTGATCTAGAGTGACAGTACAGTTAATTGGGCTTATAGCTTGCATACAGCCAACCTGAATTTGATTCCTGGAACTCCAGGTGGTACCCTAAATACCATCAGAATTCAGGAAGTGATTCCTAATATTTTTGGAAATACTCCATTTTATTTAATTTAAGTATTCTTCTATGGCATGTTATTAATTCAGTGGGGTAGAACCTTTCGCAATATCTTCAGCTTAACATTTCTCTAATTTATTTCTTACAACTTTGTTAATTGTATATCAATATACGTGTAAAAAGTTTATGAAACATTAATTTTATATTACTCCTAGAAATAACTTTAAATCTCTACAATAAAATTTAAATAAATTTCTCCCTAAACATTTTTCTTGATGGTATAAGATATAAAATCAAAGAGTGATATAAGAAATTCTGCTTATATTGCCTTGTTTTACACAGGCCTTTTAAATCTCACTAAAATAATTTTTTGACAAGCATAATTTTTTATCTTTGAAAGTATTCTCAGTTATGTCTTTTTTTTTGTCTTATCACATTTACTTGATGATGGCCTTTAATTCAAATATAAGTGATTCACACTGGAATATTTTCACCCCATTCAAATTTTCTTCTTAGAATACTTAGTCCTCTTTCGAATGAAATTGTAAAGACTTTTTAAATTTATGAAAACATATTTTCTATGAGCTAATGAAGTAGAGAAATAGCATCATCTTTAATTCTTGAAATCTAACTCTCCAGACATTCACTACATAGGATGCAACAAGAGATATTAGAATGTATCTGTTATCTTATAGTTACTATTATATTTATTGGCAAATTATAGCTTATGGAGCCAGAGAGATGGAGTTACTATTATATTTATTGACAAATTATAGTTTAGGGAACCAGAAAGATGGTGCAGCGATAGGGCTTTTGCTTTGCACACGTCTGACCTAGGACGAACTGCAGTCCTATTCTCTGGCATCCCATATGGTAGCCCAAGCCAAGGGATTTCTGAGCATATAGCCAGGAGTAACTCTGAGTGTCACTGGTTATGGCCTATAAAACAAGCAAACAAAAAAGACAAATTATAGTTTTATTAAATAAATTTTGCTTTTAAAATATTAGGTTTATAACCTAAGAGGTTTTAGGTTCATAACCTAGAAAACTATTATTTGATATTAGATATAACACATTTACAAAATACCTAACTACTTTGAAAATGTTCAAATAAAATTTGTATTCTCATATTTAAAAGAAAAGAATTGATTAATATGTATAAAAACAACAGTAAATAGGACATTTTAAAGTTTACTTTACAATAAATGTTCTATATGGAGACATTTTAATCATCATATGCATTATTACAATTTTAGTTTAAAGATATATATAAAATTAGATAAAAATATTTCTCAAATCTAGTTTATCCTTAAGTAATTTTACTTATAAGCTTCAGAATAAAGTATTAATAAAGACTACTACATGATAAATCTTCATTATCATCATCTATAGTACCACTACTTTTTATTTCAATTAATTTAAGAGATTAATGGCACCAAGTATGCCCTAAAATTCATACATAACTAATAGGTTGATTTTTGGTGTCTTTTGTAGATATGGAATTATATGACATCTTCTTAGGAACTCTACTTATTATAAATATCAACACTACAATTTTAATGGCCTTCTTATATGGTCAACAAATCAGAGATATTGTTGGGAATGTAAACTATTAGAATTATTTGAAATTTGATGATTTATACTAACAATTATAATAATTTATAATAACAGAAATCCTGTCACTTTTCATGCTTTCAAAAACTCTAGCTGTTCAAGAGCTATAAATTTGCTGCCTTTGTATAGCTAATGACACTCGGTCTAAAGGGGGGCATGAAACAGAAGGTTAGTAAGACACATGGAAGGTCTTGTCAAATGGGATTTCTTCTTGGGATTTCAATCAGCAAGCTATGTGGAAGTTCATAGAAAATAACATAATAATAATTCTTTCTCTCAAGAATGCTGTCTCCCAAATTGCACACTAAATAAAATTACTTGTTGCAAAATTCACAAGTATAATATTCTACTTGTATCTAATTGGATATTCAAACATTTGGACACAGAAAATAAATATAATATGGGCTAATTGTAAATTGTTTGAATTACTAATTTTATAACTTGCAGTATCCTTAAGGGTTTCAAATAAACCACTTAATATGGCAGCATGCCTCTTTTTGGAGCTAATTTATGTCAGTAATTATAATTCACTCAAAAAGAACAAAAGGCATATTGGGAAATTAAATAATCATCCTTTGATGGAGCTGAACATACATAGGGAGGAGGGGCTACCCATTCTACAACACTACTAAACTGTATTTTACTGTGCTCCTTAGAAATACATTATGTTAATGAGCTCACGATAATAATTTGAAATTCTATGTACATGATTGGTCCAATATATTTTAGTTATTTTCAAATAATAAAGCAATAAAAGTTAAAGTGGACAAAGATATAGTACCAAGATTGAGCATATACTTACAAATGAGATTCCCCACAAATTGACTATGTTTAAAATTATTGGAAATAGAAGTCCTTTCTTGTGTTTGGCTAACTCCACTTTCTGCTTTATTCCCTAAGTTTTCAAAATACCTTATGAACTGGTACAATATAGTGAGCAAACAAATTATCTGAGTTTAACAGCACTGAAATATTCATAGCCGATGCTACTACAATTACCACTGGATATGGAGGATCACCTGCCATCAATTCCCCAGGGCTTCCTAGAAAGTCACAAGGAAATATTTTACAAGAAGGAATATAGTAATGGCATCATGACTCAGGTGTACAACAGGAACCCCAAATGTGTGAGATTCTCGGTTTGATCATCAGCACTACAAAAAAGGAGGTATGGGCATAGAGGCAGGAATACTGAGCAATGTACACAGCTATCAACATGCTCAGTTAAAATGCTTGCAAGTATTACAATATTATATACTAAATTAATTTTATGTTTGCCCTTTCAGCATTATAGCTTTGTTAATTATTTCCTTTCTGCTTTTCATCAGCTATGAGTCATTGTTTTATAAAGGGCATAGAATAAATTTACAGTATTTTCCCCCCTACTCCAAAGATGGGAAAAAATGTCTGTGCATCTTATGGAGTGAATGCTGCCTGGAGGTGAAGACTGAGTGAAGAGGAGGAGAGCAGATACTAACCAATTATCACCCGAGAGTTATATTCCCTTTATTGTGCAGACATATCCATAGTACAAACAATCAGGTTAACACAAGTTCACTGTCACACATAAAACTTTCATTTCAAGCTATATGTTTGCTGCTGTGACTGTGACTTTCTTTTTTATAATATTAACAAAAAAAGTATTTTTAAATGTATTTTTTATATTCTGGTGTAAAAAAGAGTTAGATAAATGTGTTTAACCAGCTGTGGACCAGCATATTGTAAATATACTTAGCCTTGCAGGCCGGTTATTTTTAGCTGCTGTCTCCTGAAGCATCTTGCGTTGTGTTTATTAAATATTTTAGCACACCATTTGCTCTAAAATATTTGTTTTCTAGGGGTACATCCCTCCCTAAACATGTGTCATGTGGACCTGACTTAGATTCCATGAGATTGGACAGACCTAGAACCAATATAGTTCACTGCAACACCAGGAACCAAACTCCCCCTGGGAAATTTATAATACGGTTCTGGCACCAACTTGTGCCAGTTTTTATATGACATCTGACAATGAGGAAATGGCAGCAACTTGATCTAAGAGCAGGTTGTCCTATCTCATCACCTAACAGTAAGATGAAATTAGAAGACATGTCATCCTTTGATCTGTGCAAAAACCAACAGCACTAACTATAGAAGACTAATCATGACTGGGCAGAACTTATTCTAAGACCAATAAAAAAGACCCTACCCTAAGCCTTAGTCTAGGACTTGTACAAAAATCAAGATCTCTAATTCCAGACTTTGACAACTGAGACTGAGCAGAACTCCTGGAACCATAATGAAGACTCTATCCTATGATTCGACAGAGAATCTGAGCAAAAACCAAGACCACTTTTTACAGAAGACTGATTACAACAATGATGGAACAGAACTTATAGAACACTAAAGAAAGACTCTATTCTAGACTTTGTTCTATGACCTGTGCAAATACCAAGATCCCAAGCTAAAGAGGCCTGATTTTATCATCCACAACTGAGAAGAAAGTATCTTGGCACCATAAAATGACTGTGTGGTGTGGTAATAAGCATGTAAGGAGCCAGTAGTTGTTCCCATGGCAGTATGCTTCAAGGTCAGAGAAACCCTGAATCTCTTAGGCCAAAGGAATTCCCTTTTTACTTCCCCAATACTTACCATGCCTTAAAAGGGTGGGGGGACACAAAACCTTGCCACACCAGGATGCCTCCCTTTATTTTTTGTTTGTTTTGTTTGTTTATTTTTCTTTTTGTTTTTTTTCTTTTTCTCTTTTTCCTCCTTTTCTCTTTTTTTTCTTTCTTTTTCACTCTTGTGGTTATTATTTGGTGATTTGTTTGTTTGTTGCTGTTGCTGTTGAGTGCTTTTGAGTTTTTAGGTAGTTACTGTTTTTTACTGTTGTTTGTTTGTTTTTTATGTTATGTTTTTCTTTTTTTTTCTCTTGTCTTCTCAGCAGAATCACACAACTTGAATCATCTGCCTCATGAATTGAAGGGGAAAATAAAAACAATGGTACCAGGACCAAACAGCCATATGAACATTGAATGGAAATAAAAAATGATCAGACTTAAACACCAAACCCAAAGTCAACAACAACAGAATTGATACACCATCTATAACAAGCTATACACAGAGGGAAACAGTTACACTAGCACTCTGGGGGCCAAAGGAGGGAGATATGGGACACATTCTGGGAAAAGGGGTGGAGGGAGGACAACCTATTGGTGGGAATGGCCCTGATTTATTGTCACTATATACCTCAGATATTACTATGAAAGAATTGTTATTCACTTTTGGTCACAATAAAAATTATTAAAAAAAAAGAAATTCCCATAAAAAATAAAAATTTGTTTTTCTTGTTTTCCTCATCTAAAAACTATGTGCATTGTATGGTCAGGTGTGCCTTATAAAGCAAAATATATGATAGTTTATACCATTAGTATAGTCAGCATAAATATCTCATGCTCCTCAAAAATAAACAAGCAGACACACACACAAACCAAAAAAAACACCCCAACCCAATCAAAAATCACAGAAAATTATTTTATATTTTAACGCTGCCCAGATTCTGACCATTATCCTGAGTCAGGGGTCAAAAGGCTGGAGTTTACTATGTCATCTCACTGACAAAACTTCAGGTTGCATTTTTTGTTAGTCTTCTTACAACCAAGATGAAAAAGCCCATGTTCCTTCTCTCTTGAACACATTACTCTGTTTCCCCTCACATCTCTTAATTTTTTTGTTAAAAACACTTTTGCTTCACACACACACACACACACACACACACACACACATACACACACACACACACACACACACACACACACACATAGATAGAAAGCTAATATTTTAGAGGAAAATGTCAAGCCTTGTTCTACTTTGTGGTTACTCAATGAAGACTTTCAGTTTCAGTAGTTCTTGTCAAATAATAGAACATAAAAACCACCTGGAAAAATCTCTGTGTGCTAGGATTTGTATTGCAGTTTACTGACATAGTGTACTCAGTGTCACTGACTAAAGACAGATTCCCAAACCTATTTGGCCTGTTGTGCCTCATTAGGGAGAAAAAAAAAAGTAGTTTCTAAGTGCCCTTGGATATCTACCTTCTTGACATTAATAAATTAAAAGCAAGCTGACCACACCCCCTCGATTGAGCCTGGGGCTACTACTGTCCCCTGCTGGAAGAAACCAAGGAGGTTTCTAGTCAAAACAGCTCCGGTTTAACTAGATACTCACCATCACTTATTCAGAAATCTAGGTCAGTGTAAAGGTTTTCATAATAGTCTATATGATGTAGCTGAATGCATCTCTTTTATTTCTTACTAGGCAGAACTAGTTATAATAGAAAAAAATGAATATCATAATTTTTTTCTTTTTTTTTTCTTTTTTCTTTGGGGGCCATATCTAGAGGTGCTTAGGGATTACTCCTGGCTTTGCATCAAGGGATCTCTCTGAGCAGTACTTAGGGACTATATGCTGAGGATCAATCACGCTAGGGATCAAACTAAGCCAGTCTCATACTTTACCCACTGTACTGTCTCCTTAGACCTGGATACTAGATGCTTTTTTTTTCTTTATTAGATGTGAGCATGCATAAGTATATCACTTTTGGGGGGAATTTTGAGCCACACCCTGTGAAGCTCAGGGTTTATTTCTGGCTATGCTCTCAGAAATCCCTCCTGGGGACCATATGGGGGATCAAACCAAGGTCTATCCTAGGTCAGCCACATACAAGGCAAACGCCCTACTGCTGCACCATCGCTTCGGCCCCTATATGACATATTTTATACATATATACACAAATTCATATAAGCTGTGAGAATATTGGAACGTGAACATAGCATTATCTGGGATCAAATCTAATCGGCTTTGACACCTCTGTCATCTGCTCTATAAATTGAACCACATCCCTAGCCGTCACCTCTTCCTCTTACCATAAGTTAAATTATCATAGCTTATAAAATTAATTATCATAAAATCAAATAAAAATTTTAAATCTACCTCAAAACCGAAATGAAACTTAAGAAAATAACAAAATTAAGCAAAGAAATGTTTCCATTTATGAGAGAATTGGTTGCTTGCTTTGACAGTCCCTTTATTATGGAATATTTGGGATCAGGAGGAACCATATGTTTTCAGAATGCAGGAATTCTCAGTGGTACAAAAAAGCACATGCCTTGCAAATATGAAGCCATGGTTGGATGCCTGGTGCTGCCCTGATAGGATTGGACCTGTGGGAGACCCTCGCACCTCCACAATGGGTGAGGTCTCAAGTGCATTGGACATTTGTGAGCACCACAAACAAGCATTTCCTAGTCATTGCAGGGAGAAAAGTGATGAAAATATAGACAGGTAACTGAAACTCGAAAGAAAACTATAACTGAATATTCCAACAATTGTCAGCCATTGTTAGTCTATTGACCTTCAGAGTGCATTCCAAGAACAGTTAGTCTATTGGGCTAAGTATCAGTTTTGTTTTAGAGAAAACAAAGCTCTTCAGACATTCAAGCAGTTACAGCAGCAAAGTAATGACTTTGTTCCTGCAGATATGGGCTAGTTCCTAATACTGTTACCTCTAAACCCTTTGATACTGGGATACATTAAGTATCTTTCCCAAATCTCAGCCTCCTTGGTAAAACAAAGTTGGCAAAGCGCCTAGTAAATAAACAGTGAAAGTTCATTGGTTACAAACAGAAATGTCAATATTATATGCCTCTTCTGAATAGATGATCATTCCAGAAAATAAAACACAGTAAATCAATAGAAACCTACCTCTCCTTGAATCACTTAAGAATTTGTCCTCATATTTTTTATATTGTACCATAGTCCTCTATCTTGCTTTATTCATCAAATATTATACTATTAGAGACAAAGGTGGAGAGGAGAAAGAGCCTGGAACTTCACCCCTGAGTCAAAGACTCAAGTCTCTAGAGGACCCAAACAGGTTGTTCCTATTCAATGAAACTATATCTTAGCTCCAGTCTTACTATGAGCTACTTCATAAGATAAGAACAACCCGTAGGTAAAACACTCCAGGACATTGAGACTACAGGCATCTTCAAGGAGGAAACTGCACTCTCCAAGCAAGTGAAAGCACAAATTAACAGATGGGAATATATCAAACTCAGAAGCTTCTGCACCTCAAAAGAAATAGCGCCCAGGATACAAGAGCCCCCCACTGAGTGGGAGAAACTATTCACCCAATACTCATCAGCTAATATCCAAAATATACAAGGCACTGACAGAAATTTACAAGAAAAAAACAACTAATCCCATCAAAAAATGGGGAGAAGAAATGGACAGACACTTTGACAAAGAAGAAATACAAATGGCCAAAAGACACATGAAAAAATGCTCCACATCACTAATCATCAGGGAGATGCAAATCAAAACAACTATGAGGTACCACCTCACACCCCAGAGATTGGCACACATCACACAGTATGAGAACAAGCAGTGTTGGCAGGGATGTGGAGAAAAAGGAACTCTTATCCACTGCTGGTGGAAATGCCATCTAGTTCAACCTTTATGGAAAGCAATATGGAGATTCCTCCAAAAACTGGAAATCGTGCTCCCATACAACTGAGCTATATCACTCCTAGGAATATACCCTAGGAACACAAAAATACAATACAAAAATCCCTTCCTTACTCCTATATTCATTGCAGCACTATTTACCACAGCAAGACTCTGGAAACAACCAAGATGCCCTTCAACAGATGAATGGCTAAAGAAACCGTAGTACATATACACTATGGAATATTATGCAGCTGTCAAGAGAGATGAAGTCATGAAATTTTCCTATACATGGATATACATGGAATCTATTATGCTGAGTGAAATAAGTCAGAGAGAGAGAGAGAGAAAGAAGCAGAATGGTCTCAGTCATCTATGGGTTTTAAGAAAAATGAAAGACATTCTTGCAATAATAATTTTCAGATACAAAAGAGAAAAGAGCTGGAAGTTCCAGCTCACCTCAGGAAGCTCACCACAAAGAGTGATGAGTTTAGTTAGAGAAATAACTACATTTTGAACTGTCCTAACATTGAGAATGTATGAGGGAAATGGAGAGCCTGTTTAGAGTACAGGCGGGGGATGGGCGGGGAGGAGGGAGACTTGGGACATTGGTGATGGGAATGTTGCACTGGTGATGGGTGGTGTTCTCTACATGACTGAAACCCAAACACAATCATGTATGTAATAAAGTTGGTTAAATAAAAAAAGATAAGAACTATATATGGAGGAGCACAGCATTTGGCATACATAAAGTTTAGTGACTTCATTACATTCTATTTTGAATATTAAAAAGGTGCAGCATCCATGCAAATGCAAAATATCAGGTGTTTAATTATTCCCTTAATACCCATCTTAAGGGCAGGGCAGACAGAATGCCTGGGAGATACAGTGCTCAGAAAGGCTGAGACTCCCTGCTCACAAAAGAGACCTGATATGTATCATATCATTAACAAGGAACCTCTTTCAGTATTCAATCTGCTGGAACTTTTGCCCCTTAACAAGTTTCTAAGCAGTGGGTAGCTAGCTGTATCCTGCCCCTTGGAGCTGCTGTGCCAGAAGAGCCTGCTGAGATTTTGCAAGCTTTGTACCAAAAAGGTTATTTTTCAACCGGAGTTGGCTCACAGAATCTAAGGAGAGTGCAAGGTAATAAAATCAAGGCTCTGCCAACAAAATTACCCCCTTACTCCCTGCCATTAAGATACTTCTGCTTTACTCTGCAGGATATAAAGAGGATTTAGTTGAATAAATCCTATTATTTACTACAGCCTCCATTTACAACAGAAATTGTTTCCACCTGCCTGCTTAAGAAAATGGGTAAATTACTAGATCATCACTTATGGGCCCAAAAACATAAGTCTCCTCGCTGGCACTAAACTCCAGCAACAGATTAAAAAGATTCAAGATAACAGACTTCGAAGGTGATACAGCAAGGACTAGAAGCTTCTGACTTTCAAGCATTTACTCTCAAAGTCGAACAAATAGGGGCAACTTTTTAAGACAGTAATAGTATTGTGAGTTGCAAAAGTGGAAATGTAGGTTTCCAAATATAGTCACTTAGAATTTAGCCCCCACGAGGGCAAAAGTTGACCCTAATCAATTGACAGAATCTCCAACTTTTATATAAAGTAAATTGAAAATCAGAGTAAAGGTAGTTCTTTGAAATAAACACATTGCATCTTTTGTTCTCATTCAATCAAGATAAAAAAAAGACAATGCTGGGATATATTTCAGTTCCCTGTCAGATGAATTTTCAACATGATTGATAAAAGAAAAATTACATATTTTAATGTATTAAGAGAGACATATCTTCTGCCATTTTGAAAATTTATATCTATAATTTTCCCTTTGTAAGCTGTGATTTTTCTGACCCATTATGCTAAGAATAAAATGATTACAATTTTTTTAAAAAAATACACAAAAATTTTAAGTGTTTTTGAAGAGTAATTTACTTTATTTGGTTTTAGGCTTAATAATACATTTCATTAAGCAACTATATAGGTTCTTGAATTGAATCTCTAAGCCCAGTTGGCCTATATTTACTAGAGGGGGACCTGGGGCATCCTGAGCACCAGTTAGGAAGCCTCCCAAAAGTAAATAATTACATTTGCCCAATAAGTAGACTTTAACTTATGGTCCTCCCCCATCTCTGATGAGTATTTGACTTTTTTAACTAAATCAAGGAAAATTTGGTTACATGCATATCATGTACTCCTTACCACTGACATTAAACAACACATCAGGAATGTGATATTTGAGAGATATTTATATGGAATACAATATTTGCATTTAATTTTAATTAAAAAGTATTAGAGGGCCTAGTAAAATAGTATTGCAGGTAGAGCTCCTTCTTGGCATGAAGTTGACCTAATTTTGACCTCCTGGCATTTCATCTTTCATTTCATCAGGAGTGATTCCTAAATTCTAAGCCAGGAGTATATAAGACCTGAGTACTACCGTGTGTGACTCCAAAACAAATAAAAGTTATTAAAAATTTAAAAAACTATAAATTGTAGAAATCCATAATCCAAAGTAGAAACCTGGTTTCTAGAGATAATAGCTCTCCATAGTTTTACTATTTCTCCACTTACCATAGTAATTTGTTTTATTGATTTTTTTGGTTATTACTTCTAAACATTTAAAGTGGGATCGTGATACACATGTTGTTGTCTTTTCCTTTGTAAGTTTATATTCATAGTATAGAATTATTTTGTTATGGACAATATACCACAGTATTTTTGTATACTCTGTATTGGACCACAGTCCTTGGGTTGAATCTCATTTCTTATTATAAACTATGACACAATCAAAATTCTCTTTCTCTTGTTTACACACATGCACCGTTTGCTTTACTTGCCTATGAAACAGAGGTGTTCTACGGTTAGAGGTCAGAAATTTTATATTTTCATATCTCTTATCCGCATGACTTGCAAACATTGTGCCAATTTAGATTCTCATCAACATTGCTAGTGGTGCTCATATTTTGAAACTCATTATTTTCTCCTTTATTCCATGCAGAACCTATCAGATGATACTTGTCACATGATTAGTTGTGAGATATTTCTGTGAATAATTAAGAAATGGCCTTGATGTGAAAGGAAAAAAATCTCATTTTCAATAATTATCGATACATATTAGCACATGCATATGAAGATGTAACTTTTAAATGTCACATTGTATACCTCAGTTTCTAAAAATATCTCAGATATAAATATTTGGGATAATAAATTCTCCATACTTCAACAAATTGCAATTATTTAGCTAAACATAACTTGTGATTTCTAAAATTAGGGAATGAGTCAAGCGATACTTTTTTCATTTCCTAGAATATATGTTTAAAATCTGAGCATCATGTATGGAGTAACTATTTAACCACACTCTGTTAAACAGTACTTGGGTTGATTCTCATTCCTAGTTATAAACCTTGACACAATTAAAATGCCTTGCACCTGTTTACACACACGCACAAACATTTCGCTTTACTTTCCTCTGAGGAACACTCTATTACATTGAAAAACACACCACGATATGAAGCTTACCCCCAAAGAGTGGTGAGTTTAGTTAGAACTACACTAGCAACTATAATGACAATGGTAATATCTGAGAGAAATAGAATGCCTGTCTAGAATACAGGCATGGGTGGGGGAGGAGAGAGTTGGGGGGCATTGGTAGTGGGATTGTTGCACTGGTGAAAGGGGTGTTCTTTTTATGACTATAACCCAACTACAAACATTTTTGAAACGTGGTGCTTAAATAAACATATTTTTAAAAAATGAGGCCGGAGAGATAGCACAGCGGTAGGGCATTTACCTTGCACACTGCTGACCCAGGGAAAAATGCAGGTTTGATCCCCAGCATCCCATCTGGTCCCCAGAGTCAGGAGCAATTTCTGAGCACAGAGCCAGAAGTAACCCCTGAGCGCTGCCTGGTGTGGCCCAAAAACAAACAAACAAAAAACAACAGAATGCATTCCTTAGGAGGCCATGGGAGTAGTGCTTCACTGTTGTGAAGGGCTCTTCATGAAGGGAGGTAATCATTGTGCTAATAATAGCATTGATGGAAGGCTGTTATTTCTCGAATAAGAACCTCATAACTATTATTTCAGGGATTTGTTTTGGTGCTCAGTGATTACTCCTGGCTCTATGCTCAGAGGTCATCTATGCTCAGGGGCCTAGGTGAGGATCTGTGGTGCCAGTGATGAACTCTGTCAGTGTTAGGTTCATGCTATCAGCACAGTGATACGACAAAGAGACCAACCGAGAATGCAAGTCACAAAGTTGGGTTTTATATGCATAACTAGCTAATAGTCTAACACTTCCACCTCGGAATAGGCTTCCAGTCAAAGACCTCAGTCACTTTTCCATTCGGCTTAAATAGCCATCAAATCCATGCGTCAGAGCTAAATGTACAGCCCAGGAAGAAGATAAAAGGGACACACCATTCAAATTCCACAAGATACATAATTTAGATGTTACAAGGCATATCTGTTAAGGCCTCTCCCAAATGCAGGGACATGGGTGCGGATATGGGTGCCATGTTCCTTTGTCTTCAACTCTTATCTGAAGGCCACATTCCCCACAAGCTAACACAGAAGCAGTTTAGCAAAAGCAGAAACTTTAATAAGAAAAGAGAGAACCTCAGATTCCTACATTAGCTGCATGCAGAGAGAATCCTACCCACCCAATGTTCTGTCTGCTCCTATAAGAAAAAATGCATTCATTATTACAATTTAGAAGAGAGGATGTGGTAGATTACATCCAGTGGTGCTCAGGGCTTACTTCCTGGCTTGGTGCTCAGAGATCACTCTTAGCAATGATCCAGAATCATATGTGGAGCCAGAGATATAATTGGGATCACCACTCAAGTCAAGAACCTTACCCACTATACTATTTCTCTAGTCCTTTATTGTTATACTGTGAAATTGAAAATTCCTCTCCAATTAATGAACTAGTTCGAATATAAAATATTCTCAGGAGGTAAGTTGCTAAACTCTTAGATAAGATAAAGAACCATATGCTAAAATGGAAGAGCAGTGAATTGGGCTTTGGGGAAAATAAACCAAGTTGACACTGTGTAATAAAAGTAGTAGTCAGTACAAAACATCACTGAAGCAAAAATATTATAAATTGTACTCTATTCTCCAAAATTGTATTGACTTAACATTGCAGCTATAGACAATATGTTTTATTTTCCCCAGAATCAGAAATACAATATAATACAAAGTAAAATATAACATATAAAATAATTGAGGGATGCTTAATAATTAAAATTCTCTTACTTTGATTTTTCATATCTATAATTTCAGAAAAAAATTGATAGAGAGATAGTATAGTTGATAAGGCACTTGCCCTACATCTGGTTAATCTTTATTATATTCCTTGTCCCACATATAGCCATCCAAGTCCCTCCTGGGATGATCCTTGAGCACAGAGATCAACTAAACTCTGAGTGCTGTCAGATGGAAAACAAAAAGAAGCATATTAAAATAACTCATAATTGGCTCACATGTATGTTTTTGAATAATTCAATTCAAAGATTGATTTTAGTGCTCAAACTGGACAGCATTGGGACTTTACTTGAGCTCCCCTAGCAGAAAAACAAAATATTCAGAAGCTAAGAACCAAGCAAAAGACTAAGGCAAAGAAATGGCTTATATGCAAGTAAATAATCCTGAGGCAAAGGTCAAGAAGACTCAGTGAGTCAAGACAAAAAGTGGCAGAAAAGAGACAGATAGATGGAAAAGAACTAACATGTATTGATTTCTCAAGATATACCAGGCACTATGACAACAGCTTTACAGACAGAGCTTTCTTTCTCTTAATCCTTCCAACTGCCTCTGACACTCACTTACATTGTTATTTATAGAAAAGGAACAAGGGCTCAGAGAAAGAAAGTGGGTTTCCCTAGGGTTACCCAGCTGATAAAGTCAGGATTGAGAAACAACAGAGGATGTTGTTGAAAGCTGCCCCTTATTATGGTCCAGGGTGAGGGCCTAAGACACAACAATTTTTCTTCTAATAGAAAAAGAACCAGTGTCCAAAGGAAGCATCTGAAACTCTCCCTGTGAGAATAGGGAAGAGAAAAATGTTTTTTTAATAAATAAATCAGCTTACTCACGCAATTTACCCAATTATTAATTCATGGCCCATATCCAGAGAAATAGAGTCTATGTCTAAAATACAGATTTATAAGCCCATTCAATCTGAATCTGTGGGGTCAAGACTCTAGAAAACTGATTTTAACAAAGTTCCCTCCTATATGAATTTATTTTTTAAATCAAGATAGTTTTTATTGAATGAGGCTTATTTAGAAAGATGTAAGGGATATAAACAGGAAAATACAAGAGAGAACATGGGTTTCTACCAAGTGGACTAAATTAGCAAAGAGATATAGAGATATATAAACAAAAGATGTTCAAGGCAGAACACAGGCTTGAGGAATAAGCCTCTATATAACCTTTAGAGACAGGAATGCTTTAGAGAGACTCATTTAAAGTGTGTTGATGTAATGTGATTTTATACAGAGAGCAGTAATGGTACAAACCTTGACACAGAATGTCTTTAGACAAATCTGGGACTTAGAATTGAGAAAAAGTTTATAAAGTACCTCAAATTTCCTTTTTTATTATAACTAAAAATGAAAAAAGTATTGAATTATTTCACTGATGAATTAGGTAGAAATCAAAGAAACAAATATACACTCAATATTCATTTTAAATATGTCAAAATAGAATTTCAAGAAACCAGAACAAAATATTCAGTTATGGATATAGCAGAGAATCAAGCTATAGGGCACCAGAGTCCCATATGGTCCCCCAAGCCAGAAGTAATTTCTGAGCACATAGTCAGGAGTAAACCCTGAGTGTTACCGATGTGGCCCCAAGACAAAAACAAAACAAAAAGATTCAGTTATCTAAAAGCAAATTAAAGGGAATAATTCAGGATGAAGAAATAGCATAGGGGTAAGATATTTACCTTCTACTCAGCTGACCCTAGTTTGATCACTGATAACATATATGATCCACTAAGCTCTATTAGTGATCCCAGAGCACAAAACCAGAAGTATATTTTAAGCAGAGAGCCAGACATAAGCCAAACAAACAAACAAAAACCACAAAAAATTCAGAATGCAGTTTATCAATTTTATTTAACTGTGTTTAATAAACATATTCATATTACTGCAAAATCTTAAAGAGAGAAAATTGCAATATTTGCAAAATGTCACCTTTATTTTATTTGAATTTTCATATAAATTATTTTTTAAATATCATGAATCCCATAATTAACATAGTTAGTCATAATACATTTTTCCAGGAATGCAAGAACAAAATAATTAAAAAAGAAAAGAGAAGTGCAGCAACAAGAAAATCTGTGAAAATTATGAGACCAATTAAATATTGTCAAAGGTTTATTAAGCTCTTGTTGGTATTTGATAATTTTCTTATTTCTTTTGTTTCTGAATAATTGATGGCTTCATATATACAATGGCAACTAAGTTGGGGTATTCCAAGGGGGATGATAATACTGAAAAATAATTGTGATTGTTTTGACTGTGCAAATCCAGGAAATCCAAGCACTATTGCTAGTACTACAGCTTTTAGGGGCCATAATTGTCATACTGTGCATATAGACACATCCATTTAGGGGAAAACAGAGCTTATTCACTCCAAGAAATATTTGTCCAGCAGGCCTGTTGTGGATGTTTTTGTCCCTACATGGATTACTGACAGTATTTCTGAGATTCATGCCATGGTACTGACATTACAATTCTTTCATATTACTTGGCTATCTCTCCCTTGTAAAATCACAGGCCAAAATATGGCCTCAGTCAAATTCTTTTGCCCAGAGAAATCCCAGCACCAAAGATTTTAAGACAAGCTTCCTTTCTCTCTGCCAGCCGTATTTACATCTCAAAGCCAAGTCAGCCCAGCCTAACTTGCAAAAACTTGCCTTTCTGGTTTCAGCTTCTAAGTAGTAAATAGTTTGTACATTCACTGCTAGTCTACAAAGACGCCACCTGGGCCCAGACCCCAAATAGCAGTCAAATAACTTATTCATATTTTGGTATAAGATACTCCTTTCTAACCTAGCCTAGCCTGTCATTTTGTTATCGAAATACCAACAGACCCTACTGTTAATATTTCTGTTTGTCTCTACACTCCTGCCTTTTGCCAATGTGAAAATTCCAATCATGCCTACTGTGGATTTGCCCTATATATGCCCAACATAGCAGATTAAATTTGTCACAAGTTTGCCGGACATGGGTCCCCATACTTTGTGTGTGGTCATTATTTATTTCACAGTTCATCATCCATGTATTCACTCTCCTCAAAGAAGATTCAAAAGAAGCCCTCTAATGCTTCTGGATTCCAAGAGCCAGTCCCCGAGATCTGGTGGACCAAAGGTAGCCTGCAATACATTGTTTCATGGTTTTGGCTGCCAGGCCTTTGAAAAGAATGAAAAGATGGGGATGGGGTGGGAGGGAACCCACACTTACTCCAAAAAGTCCTAGTAATATCAGCCCAAATACCATTATGCCTGGAGTTTTGATCAGATTGGTGTCTCCTCAGAGAGCTGTAGAGAAATGTTGAAGCAAGGCATGGTTTTGACAGAATGGCAACTTGTCCCATTTCCCCCTTATTTTAATTTTTTTTTATTTTATTTTATTTTTGTTACTTTTAGACCCACACCCATTGGTATTCAAGGATATTCTTGGCTTTGAGTTCAGAGATCATTCCTGGTGGTGCTTTGGAGATTGAACCAGGGTTAGTTGAATTCAAGATAAGCACTCTTCATGTTGTACTATTGCTCCAGTTCCAAATTGTTTATCTTAGTTAAGACTAGCTCCATCAAGTTGAAGCATCCAGCTTCTAAGAGTACTTCCTGTAATAATTTTATTTCCCTAAAAATGTAATAGAATCCAGGGGCTCAAAACATAGCATAGTGCTAAGAGTGTTTACCTTGCCGGCAGCCAACCCAAGACTCATGGTGGTTCTATTCCCTGAGTCCCATATGATCCCCGGAGCCTGCCGGGGGCGATTTCTGAGTGCAGAGCCAGGAGTAACCCATGAGAGTTGCCCAGGTGTGACCTCCCCCCGCAAAAAAGTAACAAAATCCAAAAATGACCATTAGCAGATATCCAATTAGCTTTCATCCCAGATAAATACTAAATTATTCTACTAAAAGCCTAAAAAATTATCGTTTGAAAAGTACAGTAGGTAACTTATACTTACTTTACTATAATTTATCTATCACTAGTAAAGAATAAAGCTTAAAACATAAAAGCCTGGCAAAGCTTCTAGGTGGTACCTTAATCAATTACAACAAGTTATTAGATCCGCTCTTATCTCATAAAAATGAGTTTTCAATATTTTAACTCCAACAAGATATGGCATGTTACATTGTCACAAATAAGATGGGATAAAGTGAATTTTCATATATCATGTTGCAAGATTTTTTACAGTAAAACGTCTAAAGATGATTATACTGTAAGGCCTCAGTAGTCCAGATGCTGCTCTCCAACACAGAGAAATGAAGAGACAGTCACTCAGGAAAAAGCTCAAGTGGGTTCTTTATTCTGGCCAGCCGGGTCCAGTGCCCATCCAGAAACCGAACAGAGGCAAAAAGACCACTTGGCTTTCTTTGTTCATCCTTATATACCATAAGAAGGGGCGGGGGGAGAGGGGGTAGGGATGATTTCCTTATAAGGTTATAACATTTGCTGAGACATACAAGTTCCTTATAAGGGCATGACATCCACCAAGGTAGTATAAGTCCCTTATAAGGGCATGACATCCGCCAAGGTTGTATAAGTCCCTTATAAGGGCAAAAAGGGTTAGATACAACCTGACCTTTAAGTTTTATGAGCTACAGCAGTGGGGGCTGGTGTAACTTGTTGTTGACTTTCCTTTTCAATACCCTATATAGTATATATATTAACAAATACTTGCTGAAAGAATTTGAATAAAATTATGTACCTAGACATAACAGTAAGAAAATCTTTTTATACAAGGGTGCCTCCCATCCTGCACATATGTCATGTGGATACAACTCAGTCTCCACGAGATTGGACAGTGTTAGTTCATTCTGAAAACCCAGATCCCAGACATAGAACTGAAACAACCCCTGCAACAACACCAGGAACTAAGCTCCATTGGGAGATAAACTTGTGCCAGTGTTAATATGACAAGGAGGAAAGCGAGAAAATGACAACTTGACCTAAGACCAGGAGGTCCTATCACACATCACCTAACACTAAGTGGAAATCAGAAGATGTATCATCCTTTGAACTATGAAAAGTAAGAGCGCTAACTACAGAAAACTGACTTTGACAACCGTGACTGGGCAGAATGTACCTTGAGACCATTAAGAAAACCCTACCTTTGGCTCTAGCCCAGGTCTCCTACAAAAATCAAGATTTCTTAGTACAGAGGCCCAATTCTGACAACGGAGACTGAGCAGAACCTTTGGTGTAATAAAGGTTCCTGATACCACAAAAACAAAACAAAACAAAACAAAACAAAAAAAAAAAAACCCTGGGATATGGCAATGAGAAGGTATGGAGCCAGTGGTTGTTCCCACGACAATATGCTTCAAGAGTGGAGAAACCCTGAATCTCTTAGGCCACGGGAATTTCCTTCCTTCCCCAATACTTACTATGCCTATACAAAAAAAATGGTGGGGTTATAACACCAAGCCCTGCCACTGCACCACTTTTTCTGGTTTTGTTTTGCTTTATTTTTTGTTTGTTTTTTTTTATATTATCTCACTTCTCTTTTTCTTCCACTTTTTTTTTCTTTTTCACTTTTGTGGATATTATTTGGTGATTTTTTTCTTTCTATTTTAGTAGTTGATACCAAGATTTTTCTTCTCTTTTCCTTAACCTTTTTATCTCCAACAGAATAGCATAACTTGAATCATTCAGCCTCATAAATTGATGGGGGAAAAGAATGATACCAGGACCAGTCATGAACACATAGTATAAATAAAATATGACCAGACTAGAACACCAAACAGAATAGATACCCAACCTATAACAAGCTGTAAGGTGGAGACCAGTTACACTAGGATTCTGGGGGGGGTAAAGGAGGGATATGTGGGAGACAAGCTGGGAACAGGAGTGAAGGGAGGACAACATTGGTGGTGGGAAAGCCCTTCATTCATTGTCACTATGTATTGTATATAATTCTGTGTAATAAACTTCAGTCACAATAAAAAATTAAAAAAAATTAAAATGGAGAAATTACAAAATATATACATATGACCAGTAAGTACAAGAAATACATGTTCCACTACACTAAACACTAAGTAAATGTAAATCATCCCACATCAATTAGGATGGATACCATCTAAATACTAGAACTTAATTAGCCCTGGTGAGATATAAACAAATTGGACTTCTTAAACACCATTGACAGGAGTATAAAATGTATAGCTCTTTTGGAAGACAGAATTTCCATTTGATGAAGAAATTCTACTACCAGCTATATCTCAATAAAATAAAATAAAATAAAATCAGGGTATCAAAGAGATACTGGTACATCTTTGTTCATATGTTCAAAATAGTCACCAGAAAAAACACCCAAACAAAATGTATATATAATTAAACATTATTTAACTTTGAAAAAAGGTTCTCACATGCTAGAATATGCATGAAAAGTAAGGAATATAATTCAATAGAAATATTGTAAAAAGACAAGTTGCATATAATTTTACTTATTCTGAGACACCTTTAATAACAAGAGATATTTGTTTTCCAGTGCTGTGAAGTGATAGCACAGAGGGAAGTTATTATAGGTAAAAGCTTTCAGGTTTGTAGAATTAAAAGTCATTTTATGGATGCATATTGGTGAACTCAGTGTTGAGTTGGAAGTTTTCCTCTTCTCAATTATGTTTTTGATTGTTCTAATAATGAAAGAGAAGCACTGCATATTAATTACAAATGTTACGTTGCAGACACAGAAGTCTCATAAAAGATGATCTGAAGAGTAAATCAAAAAAATAAAATTTTGCCTTTTAGAAAAAAAGACCATAAAATCCTGAAGAGCTGATAAGACATGAAATTTTAGGACTGATACTAATGAGTAAGGAATACACAGGGTCTATTTACACAGTCCTCTCTGCCCCAAATGCACTCTTTCTTGTAATAAAGGTGTCTTTCCACCTCCTGGTATATGTGTGAGATTTACAGAAAGCCAGGCTTTATTTTTGCTCCAGATGCTTCTCAAGTAACTCCAATTAAAACTAATCTATGCCACTTTGATATATTTGGGGGTAGTCTTCCTTTAACATTCAAAGTTGCGTAATGTTATAAATACATTAGTGACACTGAAGTAGGCACACAAAGTGGTGAAAAAGGTATATTTTTACATGTTATGTGTCTTACACCAATGCATTTACAAGTTTAATGTTCTTTACTGCTACAAAGAATTATAAATTCTCATAAGTCCATTTTATTGTTGCCTAAAAATTAAAAGGGATTGAGCCAGATGACCTTAATGCAAAGCTTATTCCTTGTAGTATTTCTGGCCCCTTAAACCATTTCCAGGGAGGTTTTCTCAATATTTACCAACTATCCCTCTTATTTTCCATAAAAATATATGTCTGAACATCTTTTTTCTTGGATCCTAGGTTTGTAACATTTAAGGAAGCTTTTAATGATCTGGTAAATTACAACTTGAAAACTCATATTTATAATTTTATTACTCTGGTCTTCTACCTATTACTCAGAATTTATGGGACAATATTAGGTGAATCATAAGCAACCCAAGGAAGTACCTCCCATATTTCTTTTATTTTTTTCTTTTAGAAGAGTATCTAGAATTTGGGGGTTATGAATTTTTTTGTTTGTCTGTTTAAATTCCTAACTCCCAATCTATCGCATGATCATACACACTGAATTTCCTGGAAACAATATTTAAAAGTATTTCACAAGAAGGAATAGCCAGTGAAAAGAAGCTAGTTTATAAAGAGAATACTCATAAGCTCAACTACGGCTTGTAAGTCTTTTCCTAATAATATTGAAAAAGACAGCAGTAAGCAAAACAAGGTGAAACAAGTGTAATTTTACCCCAGAATAATTGATATAAATAAGAACTAAGTCTCAAAAGCATATAACCAAATGTATATAGCTGGAACCATCTTGTTCTGCCTCACAAACTGAGGGGGACATAACGGAGGGTACCAAGACCAAACAGTCATATGAACATTGAGTAGATATAAAAAATTATCAGCCTTAGGTACCAAATCCAAAGCCAAGGACAACAGAATTGATACCCAATCTACATCGAGCTAGAGATAGTGGGGTCCACTTATACTAGCAGCCTAAGGAGCAAAGGAGGAGGATATAGGATGTATGCTGAAAACGGAGGGAGAGGAAGGACAACATTGGTGGTGATTCAATGTCACTATATACCTAAAATTTGACTGTGAATGATTTGTAATCCACTTTGGTCAAAATAAAAATTATTATATAAAAAAGTTAATGTAAAAATTTCAACTACTAACCAATCACATATGCTCATCCATTCATGTTATTTATTAAAATGTATTTATTTAAAAACTGTATTTTTATTTTGATTCAAGTTTTGTATGATTTTTAGAAATAACTATGCAGTTATAAGAAAGAAACACCATGCAATTTTCAGCAAAATGGACAGGTAATAGAGGATATCACCATTCATTTTTCTATCTATTTCTTCCAGTTAAGGATGACAGAAGGCTGAAGCCCCCTGTATTATTAAAAAGTATGTGTTTTTTAATCAGAAACTTTCTTTGACTTACATATATTATTAGTATATCAATTATATTATATGTTATGTTTTGTCACTATATATGTTATGTTAGTTTACCTCTATTTTGTTAATCAATTTTGTCTCTTGAATTAAATTCTTACAATAAAAAGTATAAAGAAAAAACAAACAAACAAAATGTATGGTTCTTATCCTTGGAAAGCTAAGATCTTGTTTCTGTGCATAAGGTTTTCCATTTTTTACTGTCTATACAAAAAGTGTATGATGTCATATTATATTGCTTGTACATTTGGGGATAAGAATGACAGACTACACAATCTCTTATGCCCTAGTTTTGACCTGAGCTTTTAATCCCAGGCAAGACTTTTCTTCATAAGTTTCTCATACCAAGCAGAACCAAAAACAGGTGAAGTTACAGAAAATTTATATCTTATATAAAATAAAAAGAAATAAATAAAAATAAATTTTTAAAAAAATTAATTAAAGAAAAAAGTTATGGAGGAGGCTATCTTTATGTTTGGGAATAAAAACCCTATTAGGCATTATCATAGAGGATAACAAACTTACAAAGGAAATATAGGTATCCCAATGAAGTCTTTTGAGGTATTCTTGTAGGAGGTGAAATCCAAGGCCACTTTTTCATCACCACACCCATGGTTATATTGAGTTTGAGAAATTATTTTCAGTATTAATGGATCAGGTAGTGTTTTTGAGCTGGGGTCCTTCTGAAGCTGAATCCCAGTGCCCTGGCAACAGGTCCACATTTGGGAGGGATGTCAGAAGAAGGGAAAAGGCGCTGTCGCTTTAAACCAGGGGTCTTCAAACTTTTTAAAGTGGGAGCTGGATTACGGTCCATAGAGAGCTGGAGGGCCCCGGACCTATATAAGCTACTAATTCCTACTCCACACCTGCACATATCTTATAATAAATAAAATGAAAACCATTTTATAAATAAACAGATCATGCATCCCAGTATTTTTCAATGGGAACTGTGGGCCATGCTTTTTGGCTCTAATCGAGATGGTCAATGTACTGGTTCCTCATATTTGTCACTGGCCAGCCCATAACAAGAGGTGTAAGGTGGGCCATCCAGTTAATCCTTGATCTGGTTGGAGATTTCAGATGATCTTCATTCTTGAAAAAGTCTGTTCAACAGGGCATAAAGTGCTACGAAGATGGTTACCATTTTGAGTGCATGGCTTCCTGATATTTGGATGTCTTCAGAGGGGAGAGGATGCATAGAAAATTCAACAGGTTACTTGTCTTAAATGCGTCTTTCAGAGAGTCACAATTCTGCCAGCTTCAGCCAGTTTAATTAGTTAAATTGTAAGGACATTTTCAATCTCAACAGAAAATGGGTTACGATAAAGATGTATGTCCTGTTCATGGAGATGAAGCTCTTTGAATCTAAATTGAAACCCCTTTTGCAACCATTCTAGTAAAGCCAGACATGTTTCCTTTGGGAATGCAACCAATGGTTTGTCCGCTGACAGGTTTTTAGTTGTTGGGAGATGACTGAAGTTTTCCTCCTGTACTTGTTTGATGAGAAGGCCTAATTTTACTTCAAATGCTTTCACATGCGATGCCAGATCACAGATGAGCTTCCCCTTGCCTTGAAGTTGCAGACTGAAACTGTTGAGTAGCTCTGTTATATCTGTCAGAAAGGCAAGGTGCCATTTCCATTCTGCATCATTGAGCTCTGCTACTTCTTGGTTTTTTGAAAGTAGAAAAGCTGTAATATGCGGAAGTAAGTCATAGAGATGTTTCAAAACTCTCCCTCTACTCAGCCAACGGACTTCTGTGGGCGGAGGCGGTTGACGTCATCCCTGAGAAACCGTGACACTGAGTGTATATGCTGGCAGGTATCTTGGCAACCAAACAGCAGCTGCCGGATCAGACTCCTCTGCGGGCCGCATGTGGCCCGCGGGCCGTAGTTTGAAGACCCCTGCTTTAAACAGACTGCTCTGTCAGATGAAAGGAATGCTTGCGTTAGGACACACCTAAGGGACTCTGAGTGACTTGCTAACTAAATTTTATGTCAGACTTAACATCCAAAGTTTGGTCTGGAAGTAGCAATGGGTTGTTAAGAGAACTTTTACCCAGTATAGATTTGTGTCTCTTTCAGATAAGTTTGTCTCTTTTATAGCCCCTTCTAAAACTATTGCTTAGTCGACCTTAGGAAGTTAGTTATCTATGATAAGCCCCTAAAGCCAAAACCTGTTCCCTCAGGAAAAGGAAATTTGATAGAAAAACCTGGCTTCTTGCTACATCCCTTAATCTACATCAGAATTGACACCTAGGACTTAGCTAGAGAGGAACTTCTTTAAGATTTTAAAATTTCTCTTCTTTTCATCCTCAGGGTTCTTAATTGAAATATATCTATTCATAAAGTCTGCAAACCACCTAGAGACATGTGAATTGTTTTGAAGATCAAATAGTTTATACTAAAAAGTTTCTGTTAACATGAAAGATTTGTTGTATTTTGCAAAGAAATAAATGTGAGCATTTTATTCATATTATAAAAAACTGACTGGCAAAAATCCCCATATATACCTCGACATTTGAACAATATTCCAGAACACACTATTCTCCCACTCAACCTCATATGGCTCTTCATAATTCTTAATCTTCCAACCTCATCACAGTGCCACTTTCCTTGAGAGAATTCTGAGTTTTCTAACGTGTTCAGACCAAATTAGGCGTGACAACAATCCCTCAATTTGGGGCAATTGGGATAAACAAGAAATCACAAATAGACATATTTTGGATTATGGTAGGCAACCACACCCAGGGAAAAAAAACATCAAATTTGGGGAAATAGTGTTATATTTAAAGATATTGTGGACCGAACTGGAAAATGTTTTGCTTTCACTCTTATCTACTAGGGATAAGAACCCATAGGTTTTATAATATAGAGACACTTCCCACCCTGAACATGTGTCATGTGGATCCAATTTAGACTTCATGTGATCGAACAGCAACCATCTAACCCAGTACCCCAGATCCCAGACTTAGAATCAACAAAGTTCTCTGTAACAGCACCAAGAACCAAACTCCCTCTTGGGAAATCCCTAATACCGCTCTGGCACCAACTTGCACCAGTTTTGATATGACAACCTGACAACGAGGAAATGGCAACAACTTGATTTAAGAGTGGTTGCTCTATCTCATCACCTAATGGAAAGATGAAATTGGAAGACCTGCTGTACTTTGCTCTGTACAAAAACCAAGATCGGGGGTGGAGCCCTGGTGCAAGAGGAAGGGTGTTCGCCTTGCATGCACTAGCCTAGGACAAACTAGGGTTTGATCGATTCCCGAGAGCATAGCCAGGAGTAAGCACTGAGTGTCACTGGTGTGGACCCCCCCCCCCCCCCAGAAAACACAACCAAAATCTCTTTGACAATCCCTACTGAGATGAACTTGTCATGAGACCAATCAGAAAGATCCTAGCCTAGGCTTCCGCCTAGGATTTGTACAATAACCAAGATCTCTAATTCCAGAGGTCTGACTTTGACAACTGGGACAGAGCAGATTTTCTGGAAACATAATGAAGGACTCTATCCTAGCTCGTCCTAGGATCTGTGCAAACACCAAGACCACCAATTACAGAAGACTTATTACAACAACACCTAGGTTTCATCCTATGACTTGTGCAAATACCAAGAGTGTGAACGGAGCCTGTAGTTGTTCCCATGGCCAGTATACTTCAAGGGTGAAGAAACCTTGTATCTCTTAGGCCAAGGAGATTCCCTTTCTAATTTCCCCAATACTTGCTGTACCTATGCAAAGAGAGAGAGAGAGAGAGAGAGAGAGAGAGAGAGAGAGAAGGAAACACAAAATCTTGTCACATCAGCCATCCTTCCTTCATTTTTATTCTTATTCTTAATTTTATTTCTTTATTTTTCTTCACTTTTCTAATTATATCTTTTCCTGACTTTTATTCTTTTTTCTTATTTTTCTTTTTTATTTTCCTTTTGTTATCATGGTTTATTACACAATGTGTGATTGTTTCTAGACAGCTGGGTGCTTTTTTGTAGTTTTTTTTTATGTTTTATTGTTTTTGTTTTTGTTTGTTTGTTTTTCTACTTTTCTTCCTTTTTTCTTTTTAAAATTGATATTTATAATCCTCTACACTGGAATCCTCCCAGTTTTTATTTTTTCCAACAGAACACATAAATTAAATTATCTTGTTCTGCCTCATGAATTGAGGGGGAAAATTGGAGGGTAGCAGGACCAAACAGGAGTATGAACTATTGAGTAGAAATAAAAAATGATTAGACTTAAGCACCATACCACAAATTCAATGCCAAAAGAATGACCACCCAGTCTACAAACAAGCTATACCTAAAGGGTAGAGCTTACACTATCAGTCTGGGGGGCAAATGAGGGAGATATGCATGCACAGTGGGTATAGGGGTGGAGGGAGGACAACATTGGTGGTGGGAATGGTCATGATTTATTGCCACTATGTACCTTAAATATTACTGTGAAAGATTCATAATTCACTTTGGTCACAATAAAATTATTTTAAAATATTTTTCTTTCAGAACAAACAGTTGCTACATATTAGAACAACATATTTAAGGACCTGCTGTATAAGCAAGCACACATGTGATATATTATAGTTAATTTCTAAGAGACAATGAACAATAACTATGAAATTTAGCTATATTTTGAAATCAAATTTTATTCACATTTTTACTGAGCGGATTAATGAGAAAACCCACAGCACTTTGTCTCTGTGAGAATCATTCAATTAAAAACCAATGAAAATAAGAGACTGAAGTTGATCCTCTTGTTTAAACAAGGTCAAAATCCAAAAATAACTAAGCAACGTAAGGATTATTCTTCTAATTATTGTCTTCTAACACCATGTATTCTTCTCTAACTAAACTAACATAGGGATTAAAGAAGATTTATATCTCAGGTCAGACAAAATCAGACCTAATATCTATATTGATTACTTAATTCTGAACTTGAAGTTAACAGAAAATGGTTGACTTCATTTTCCTAAGGGCAGTGAAATACTTGAACATAGATACTATTTTAAATCTCTAGCAGCTGACATGTACCCAGAATGCAGTTTCCTAACTAATGGTTATTTAACTTATCTACAAAATGAGCATTTTCAATGAAGTTGTATTTTTCTTATTTTAGATAGAAATGGACGATAGTATTTAAGTTTATGTGCTTCATAATTAAACTTACAGTACATCTTTAATAAAAGATGAAAAGCTAAATTTTATGAGCTAAAGTTAGAGATAGATGAATAACACACACAAATAATGCACAGAAAAATGTTTTTCCTAGACTCAGTCAACAAATAAAAATGTCAAGAAATATAAGGTAAAGTGGTTAGACATGAGTTCAATGAATATTTTTTAAACTGGAATAAAAAACTGATGACACAAAGCTATGCACATATTGCTCTAAATTAAATAATAATATGAGAATCTATATAAATTGATTAGGGTGACTTGGAAATTTTGTGATAAAATATCATCATGAAATCAGTGTTATTCTCTCAAAATATCATTTTTTTAAATGGTTTATACAAAAGAACAATTTAAGTAAACATTTTGGACATGAACAATGTTGAGATAGAAAAACACTGAATGTCAAAGGACTGCCTTTAAATGTAAAGTCCTGAAATTATAATGATAATTTATTATTTTAAACTATTTTATAATTCGATATATAAATAATTAAATCTACATTTTATTGCAAAGAAATTAAAGAATATTAAAACTATTATTTTGTTCTTTTCTTCACCAAAATTATTAGAGATTTATCTTTAGTACATAGATTCATCTGATAGCTAAGTATATGCTATTTTGTTTATAAAATAAAGGAAATCAGGAGGCATGAAGCGAGAGGGAGATGGTGGGAACCACCTTGCCCCTGAGACATTAGTCCCTTAACCCTCTCCATCTGGCAGGCTGTATTAGTACTGTATGCAAGGAGCATCTTCTGGATTTTATTGTCTTAATCCATTCCAGGAAATTCTCATGGAATTTCCCTCTCAGGAAGACTCGGTGCAAAGAACTCTTTCTTCTGTAGTTCCCTTTCTGCAACTTCTTCCAGTCTGTAAATGGTTTGTTTTTGACCTCATGTAATGTCCCAATATCTCCGCCCACAACATGGCATCAGCTTTTCCTATGCAGCTTCATTCTTAGGTATGCATGGCTATGCGAAGGCCTATTCCATTAAGGACTCGGTTGGCAGTTGGGCTAGGAGACATTTCTGAGTCTCCCCAGTAAGGAGCTGGTTACTGTATTTGGTGGAAGGCAGATTGCAACAGGAGACTAGAAACTGGAGGAAGGGAGAAGGCTAAGTTCTCTTCCTCTTTGCCATACTAGCTTAATCTATTTTTCCCACAGAGCAATAATTATTTGCATTTCTCTTTAGGGTAATATTTTTTCAATGTTTTTTTCTGCTTGATATGCTTAAATCCACAGGATAAAATCAATTCTTGATAAGCAATTAGACCATTGTTTTTCAACCTTTTTTATGCAAAGGAACACTTTTTTCTTTTTTTTTTTTTTTGGTTTTTGGGTCACACCCGGCGTTGCTCAGGGGTGACTCCTGGCTGTCTGCTCAGAAATAGCTCCTGGCAGGCACAGGGGACCATATGGGACACCGGGATTCGAACCAACCACCTTTGGTCCTGGATCAGCTGCTTGCAAGGCAAACACCGCTGTGCTATCTCTCCGGGCCCAGGAACACTTTTTTCATGAAAAAAAAAAAAAATCACGAGGCACACCGTCATTAGAAAATGTTAAAAAAAAATGAACTCTGTGCCTATATTGACTATATATAAAGTAATTTTCTTAAATAGGAATCAAATAAACACAAATTATTTTATAATTAAATTATATAATGATTTATAAATTATATTTTATAAGCAAATTAATTTCATAATAAACTATTTCATAACTGTTCATATTTCTGTTCATGTATTCAGTGCGAAGCCTGGGCCTGTTAGGCTAAACACAAAGCTGATATTCTGGCAGGAACTGAAGAAAGACATACATGTATCCCTTTGTCAACAGTTCTCAATCTCTCTGTCTTTAGTTTTTATAGCAATTCGGCTCGAAAAGCTCATCTTACACAGATATGTAGTGGAAAATGGGAGCAATGTCAAAATAGTTTTGTTCGCCAGAACAGGGAACTCCTTGACAGTATCCAACCAAAAACTCTCCAAAGGTTGAACAGCAAATCTTAGCTTGAAACCACAATTTTGTCTCAGTTTAGTTAGTTCCTGCTCCTGTAAAGTCATGTCCTTTCCACCAACTGATGCTGAGCCCTAAGGGTCCTTAACCCAGTCAAGGCATTCAGTGGAGACTGAAGAGAAATAAAATGACAACTTCTCCTGGAGAGTTTTTAAATGTTTAACTATTCTGTACAGCAGTGTGAACTCCTTGCCATTGCTTGGTGAGTGTGAACATTTCAAGATTGCGACTTTCCATGTGTCCACGCCAGAGATGCACCTTTGAATAGAATCCATTTATTTTATCTGTACTTGTAAGAAGGTTTTCATTTCTGCCTTGCATTCTTGTGTTCAGTTTATTCAGATGATGAAAAGTATCTGCCAGGGATGCCAGCCTTGCACACCACTCATCACTTGCAGGCAGCTTTGCACAATCTGACATCTCATTTTTCAGAAATACTTTAAGTTCCTCTCGCAGCTCCTACCCATGAACCAAGGCCTTGCCACTCAACAACCACTGGACCGCTGTATAAAACAGCAAGGTTTTATGCTTTGCTCCCATCTCCTCACACAAAGCTGCAAACATGCAACTTTGTACTGGTTGTGACTTTACAAAATTTACCATGCGCACAGCATCATCCTACACAGGGATTAGGTCTGCTGGTAAAGTCTCGGCTACGAGGTCCTCACAGTGTAAAAAAAAATACATAACAATCCCATCTGGATTTCTTTCCTTCTCTCTGTTTACAAAGCCTTTGGTGCACCCAACCATGACTGCAGTTCCATTGGTGCAGAAACTTGTGCAGGTTTCCCAATTAAGCCCTCCTTGTTCAAGGTAGTCTGATGTGATCCGAAAATTTTCTTTTTCTATTGTTTTTTTCTGATAATGCCTTGCAAAATAGAAGTCTTCTCTAAATGCATCATCATCCACAAAACACACATTGGCCACGTTGATCATGACCACTGATATCAGTAGACTCTTCAAGTTGCAAAGCAAATTTCTCACCGATACAGATCTTTTCCAAAACCACACTTTCGATGTCTGCAGACATGTCATTAATACATTTGAAAATTATGTTGCCTGAGAGAGGGACTTTGGCTATTTCCTTAGTTGCTTGAGGTCCCAGCATTTCCTCTACAATAGCTTTGCAGGTGGTAAGTGTTAATGTCTCTGCTACAATGTGTGATTTTTTTTAATTAGCTAGAAGTTTAACAACTTGATAGCTAGCTTTCATTTGCCTTTGTGGTTTTTCTCATGAAAGTTGCCTGTTTCTCCTTGTTTTCATGCAGGCAAACAAAAAGTCCGCATTCTTGTTTTGAAGTAAAGGGTGTTTCATTTGGAGATGGAATTACTTGGGATCATAGCACTGTTATATACCTTTTTACCACACACCATGCACAGTGGAGTTGGTATATTGAATCTCCTGTGAAAGTAAATCTAAATAGAATATAGTTTTTACTATATTGCCTTGTGCCAGAGAATTTGCTTGAGCTAACCATTTTTGTCTCTTGTGTTCCCCACTCGTACTTGGGCTCTTATCTGGCTCTGAATTTTGTTCAGAGTCCAGTTCTCTCCTTTTCAAAAACTTGTTCATCATTGCTGTGTCTGCTCCTGTCTCACTGTCAGTACTGCACTTGTCTCCTCCAGATAGCCACTGTCTGTCACACTCAGCATTCTTCTGTACATGTCTCCATCCACATCCATCAGTCATTACTCTTCTGCTCATGTCTCCTCCAGATCCATCACTCAGAACTCTTCTGTGCTGCATCTATGATAATCCTCAAGAGTCCAGATCCATCTGTGCTCTTCTGTGCATCAGTGATCTACTGCATTGTCTCTTCCTGTCAGTGTAACAGTGACACCAGAGCCATTTATGGTCTGTAACATGTGGCGTAGGCGCACAAATAGACCAATCATTAGAATCTATTTGTGATCCTAAGCCGCATGTTATGGAAGAAATTGGAATTTTTCCCTAGGCACATCAGACAATATCTCATGGCATACTAGTGTGTTGCAGCACAGTAGTTGAAAAATACTGAATTAGGGCCCAGAGAGATAGCACAGCGGTGTTTGCCTTGCTAGCAGCCAATCCAGGACCAAAGGTGGTTGGTTCGAATCCCGGTGTCCCATAGGGTCCCCCGTGCCTGCCAGGAGCTGTTTCTGAGCAGACAGCCAGGAGTCACCCCTGAGCACTGCCGGGTGTGGCCCAAAAACCACAAAAAAAAAGAAAGAAAAGAAGAAAGAAAGAAAGAAAGAAAGAAAGAAAAAGAAAGAAAGAAAGAAGAAAGAAAGAAAGAAAGAAGAAAGAAAGAAAGAAAGAAAGAAAGAAAGAAAGAAAGAAGAAAGAAAAAGAAAGAAAGAAAGAAGAAAGAAAGAAAGAAAGAAAGAAAGAAGAAAGAAAGAAAGAAAGAAAGAAAAGAAAGAAAGAAAGAAAGAAAGAAAGAAAGAAAGAAAAAAGAAAAAAGAAAAGAAAGAAAGAAAAGAAAGAAAAATACTGAATTAGACAATCTAAAGAAAGAGGTTCTAGAAATAACGTCCCAGAACAAAACAGTGGCAAAATTGGTTCAGTGACCATCACACCATGTCAGTGAATTAGAGACTGTCAAAAACCTGGAGAGGACATCTTTGGAAGATAATAGTATATTGTGAATTGTTTTGTATCCCCTTGTCTCCAGATAAAATACAGGAGTAACCTAATTACATGACATGCACTCGTTCAGGGAGGTCAGACAGAGAAGCTGGCATTTTCCTTGCTCAGAGGTGAAATTCAGGTGTGAAATACTATATGAGCTCTTGGAAGAACTGGACTTGTGTCACCAAGATCCTAGAATGAGAGATAACTCAGAGATGAAGCCAACGTTTACCCTCAGAGAAAGCTTAGTACTAACTGGAGAATTCTGTGTGCCTATTTCTTCTAAACCACATTCTGATAATTAGGTTGTGAAGCAACTCATGAGGAGTTAGGATCAGATAAGAGAGCCAAAGAACAGAAATTTGTCCTTGACCAAGATTTTAAATATCAGCAGTTTGAGCCCCATGACATTAGATCATCCAATAAATCAGCCAAAGATCAGTCTGTATTTTTACTTAATGTCAGGAAAAGGCAAAGAATGTATTTGATTTATTGATTCTCCTATCTTTATCTTCCAGAACCCAACCTTGCACAGATTGACCTCAATAAATACTTAAATATATATAGCAAGAAACAGAAAGAAAGGAAGAAAGAAGAAAGAAAGGAAGAGAAAGAAGAAAGAAAGAAAGAAAGAAAGAAAGAAAGAAAGAAAAGAAAAGAAAGAAAGAAAGAAAGAGAAAGAAAGAAAGAAAGAAAGAAAGAAAGAAAGAAAGAAAGAAAGAAAGATAAGAAAAAGAAAGAAAAGAAAGAAAGAAGGAAGAAGGAAGGAAAGAAAGAGAAAGAAAGAAAGAAAGAAAGAAAGAAAAAGAAGAAAGAAGAAGAAAGAAAGAAAGAAAGAAAGAAAAGAAAGAAAGAAAGAAGAAAAAGAAGAAAGAAAGAAAGAAAGAAAGAAAAGAAAGAAAAAGAAAGAAAGAAAGAAAGAGAGAAAGAAAGAAAGAAATAAATAAAGAAAGAAAGAAAGAAAGAAAGAAAGAAAGAAAGAAAAGAAAGAAAAGAAAAGAAAAAGAAAAGAAGGAAGAAAGAAATAAGGGAAGAAAGAAAAGAAAGGAAAGGAAGAAAGAAAAGGAAGGAAGGAAAGAAAGAAACGTTATAGAGGTCTAAATAAAGCCTATCTAATGTTTTTTTTTGGGGGGGCGGGGGATTGATTTTGTTTTTTTGGTTTGGGGATCACACCTGGAGATGCTCAGGGGTTTCTCCTGGCTCTATGCTCAGAAATTATTCCTGTCATGCATGGGGGGACCATATAGGATGCCTGGATTCGAACCACCGTTGGTCCTGGGTCTGCTGCTTGAAAGGCAAAGGCCCTACCGCTGTGCTATCTCTCCAGCCCCCATATCCAATGTTTTTTATAAAATATCTGCTTATCTCAAATGTTTCTCGTTATACCTAATAATTGATTAAAAGGTGAAACTTTCAGTTCAACATGAGACATATCAAAGGAAATAAAGAAGTTTAATTTCCCACTCTTTATCTCCCACCCCTACTTATATGCAAATATATAAAATCAACACCCTTTTCTTTGCTTTTTTTTAAACTGCTTTGTGCAGTTCCTAGATATTTTGGTTCTGCAAGAATATAGCCAAGTGTTCAGCAATTAAAAAGACAATTTCAAATGGTATTTACATTTAACCACATGCACAAGCTCCTCCATATGTTTTTTTCCCCTGTCAACTTTTTTATATGCCATTGTATCTGCGACAACAGCTTTGTACATCCTGCCAAAGTGGTAGAGGATGAAAACGAAACAATGTGAGAAGCTGCTTACTGGACTCACCTGTTTAGGAGAAAGCAATGAGTTCTGGGTTCCTGGAGAGAAAGTTAATGCTGAAATACTCACAAAAACACCACTACAGGAGCTCAGCAGTTTGGGTCCTACTTCAGAGCATTCTTGAACTCTGCACAGAGGTTATTCAAAGCTGGCGACAGTAGGTTGAGGGAAGTCTGGCTTGCATGTGGGAGCATTGGGAACTCATCATACATTTGCATTGGGTTTTGATCCCCAGAAAGTGTGTCCCTGAAAGTCAACAGTAATTACCATTATCAACAGTAATTACCATTAGAGTAATTACTGTAATGAGTAAGACAGAAAGATGAAGAAAAAATTTGCAATTGATGAGATAGTTGTTACAAGCATTGAGGCTATAAGAGCAAATATTAAACTGAAACTAATATCCCAATCAAGTTTCTGAAATTAGTCCACTTTCAATCATTTTGTGTTTCTAGATTTTCAACTAGTATTTATTCAAAGAGTAGGGGGTTTAGAAATAAAATGGGTTTCTAAAAGGTTGGAAAAAAAAATCCTTAAGCCTGAAGGGCTGATTATTTCTGGGCTCTTTTTGTTCCTATGGGTGGGGAGCTGGACCAGTGATCAAAAAGATAAAGTCTTGTTTCTACCTTCTCTGTCAGTTTGCTTGAGAGAAGTCGAGGGTTCCTTCAGGAATCTGCTCCTTATTCTGGACTATCCACCAGAAGGATGGATCTCTTAAAGGTGACCTCAGAGAATTCATGAAGTGAATGTGTCTTGTGGACATACCTGCCAAGAGAAATGGCCACCAGATACTGTAAGGACTGGAACACAGTTCCAGGAAAGGGGCTTGACCCTTCTAAAAGGCGGATGTGTGGAAACTCCCCCAGGGCAAGGTAGAAATTCCCGAAACGATGGCTCATTTTAGGGAACTTCCTGGTATAACTATCATGTGACTTTTCCACTGCCTCAGAATGTCTTAGCAGATGTTATGCCCTTATAAGGAAATGTGAAATCGTCTCCTACCCCTTCTCCCCTCCTTATGGTATATAAGGATTGAAAAAGAAAGCCACGTGGTCCTTTGCCTGAGCCTGGTTACAGCAAGGTACTGGACCCTGGCCAGTCAGAATAAACTGGAGCTTACTTGTGTGCCTTACAGAGGTGTCCGTCTCTTCACTCCCCCGCGCTGAGACCCTTATCGTAGACCTGAGGAACCTAACAATACCTTCCACCTAAAGAACCAGAAACTACAGCACAAAGTATAAAATGGAGAGAGATGACATTACATGCGATAGTACCTTTGCAACTGGGCTTCCTAGGCTCTGGTCATTTATCCAGCCTTTTGAATTGTTGAGATCAACCAACAATAAAGTTTATATTTTAATCCTTATATACAAGTCTATTTCTAATGTAAAGTAAAATCTATGTCTGTAAAAACTGAAAAATTTATAAAAGTTAAATCTATAAATAGGTGACTATTTCTGAGACATAGAAACTTGGTGTCTAGCCACCAAAAAGAAAGTTCCATGACCAAGTGGTAATTTCTTAGACAGACTTTTAGCTTTCGAGGGAATAATCATAGAACTTCGCTATCATCAGCTCTTTTTTAGCATGCCTGAAGCTGGTTTCTTAGGAAACTAATATGGTCAGTAGCAACACAATGTTTATTGGTGGAAGTAGACTAGTGCCTGAGTTAAAGGAAGTGAAGGAAACGAAGTTGGTCAGAACTTTTAGTGTGTTTCCATTTCTATCAATGGAAGCTGGTTTGAACATGTTAACTATTCACACCCTAAATAAAGCAACTAACCTTCATTTTTCCATTTTATGAAATAGATCACATGTGGGAGGGACTACTTTTTGCTCTGTTTGCATTACTGATACATGACCATAATGTAATTTTGGAATGAAGCCAGAGTTAACTACATGTAATGCAAAAGCTTTAACCCCTGTATTATCTCTCTGGCCCCTGAATTCACTTTAATGTTTGATGAGCTTTCTGGAATTATACAAAGTATAGGTAGAAAAAATAATAAGTTTCAGAGAAAAATAATATCAAGACAAATTTGTATACATGCTAAATATTATTTTAAATCTAAAACAGACAATGCTCTGATAATGAATACCATTACAATTATGTAGAACATACCAGGAACTTAAACCAGCACTATAAATTATGATATTCCATACAATTATGCTGCACTAGTTGTCACAGAAAATTATTGGTAGATGGAGTTTAAAGAAACAGTCAACCCAGGTTTAATCCCTGGTCACCTCTGGTCCTCACACACATATTCCAGGCTAAGCCTAAAGCACGGCAAGTTGCTGTCAAAACAAAATAAAGAGAATATAAAATAAAGCTACTAAAAATAAACTAAAAATGAACTAAATACCATATCAATACTAAAATTAACTTTATTATAATGGACAAACTTCAAAATACAATATAATGACTATATTGCTACATTTTTCCAAAATGGAAGCAATACCCTTTCAAAGTCTTTCTAGTCTTGCCAAAGGATTCAGACTTGTATAAAATATATGAAGGGAATTATTTCCCTATATAAAGCTTAGTACTTTTAAACATGACACCATTTAAAATCCAAGCACATATTTCATATACTAGGGGAACAGTATAGTCCATTTGAAGTAGTTTGATTTCCAGCATATTATATCCCATTATTCCACTTCCCTTTTCTACCTTGAGGAATCAGTTAGGGAGAAGAGTGGAGAGTCACTGAATGCCAGGTGGAGATGGAAAACATTGCTATATTTTTCATCCTAGCAAATGTAGATTTTAATCCATTGTGTAATCTGGTTACTAATACCATCAAGACTCCATTATAAGTAATAGAAACAATCTGTTTTAAGCAAGCAAATAACTTAAAAAATTAAATAAAATAGTGTAAATTTAAAATATATAAATAGTGGAGGAAAATTATAGACCCTAATAAAGTAGGATTCGGTATTAGTTCCACATTTCAAACCAGACAGGGTCTGTATAGTGAGTTCACTGTGCAATACTTGGGGATTGGGATATAGATCTACCCCAGTTACTATAGTACAGGGTTTGTGCTTGAAGACAGTTGCCCTACACTGCCACACCTCTTCAGTGTTCCTTTCGATTTAGGGTGGGTGTGTATCTGGGCCACACCTGGAAGTTATTAGGACTTACTCCTAATTCAGTCAGTGTCCAGGGTTATTCCTGGTGGATTTCTAGGCACTGTATCTGGTGTCTGATAGGTGCTGATAAGTGCCATATCCACTGCATTCGAGAGCCAATCCCTTCTTTTGATTTCATGTACATAATTTTACTCAACTTATATTAATAATTAATATGTATGGATCTGGAATGTATATATTTATTTACAATTTCTTGTCAAGAAAGGGCACTTGCCTTGACCATGAACAATTTAAATTCCATTCTCAGTACAGTGTATGGTTCCCTGAGCCTACTAGGAGTGATCCCTGGATAAAGAGCCAGGAATGAAACTGTAAGTGGCCAAAAAGAGCTAATTCAAAGCAAAACGATGTTGGATCTTCTGAACTTGAAACTAACACTATTGTCTTCTTTATTATTCATTAAAAATTGAATTGTAGGGGCTGGGGAGATAGCATGAAGGTAAGGCGTTTGCCTTTCATGCAGAAGGACGGCGGTTCAAATCCCAGCATCCCACATAGTGCCCTGAGTCTGCCAGGAGCAATTTCTGAGCATAGAGCTAGGAGTAACCCCTGAATGCTGCTGGATGTTAACCCCCCCAAAAAATTGAATTGTAGCAAATAATTTATAAATTGTCTTACATTAGCTACACAGAGCAAAGTGAAAAGCCAATTGAAACTTCTTTCAAAGAATTTATTGGGACAGGCTCCAATTAAGTCTTACACTTTATATTGTTCATTACTAACTCAATTCAGAAATTACCTACAAAGTTTAGTTTGGAAAAAGAGACAAGGACTCATGTTAAATGTATTGAGCAAGTCCAAAAAGATGTGCCAAAATAGACTCATGCTATTTAGTACCCCTCTGAGAATATTTTTTTACATACTCAATGAAATATATACCAAGTGATAGGGCATGATCAGAGTAGAAAGAAAACTAGTACTGAATTGCTTTGTTAGCTCTCAGCTATAATATGCAGAGTAGTGAAAGGCAACCAGGCTTCAGATGGGAGCTTTTGACTCATTAGTTTATGATCTGTTCTGAAATTTTCTTTTTGTTTTCGGAGAGGAAATTTTACTACCAAATTGAAAATTATCTCTCTATATTCTGCTGAGAGAAATTAGTTAGGATTGGGGGAAATATTGAAGATCTCTCTCATATGTAGAACATAAACATAATAGGAAAATAAAAATTTGGAAAAGGCAACAGAAAACCTGAGAGCTTGTCTGAGGAACAGGGGGTACTGATTGAGAGGCCGGGAGATTGGAAGAATTTTGAAACTGGAGTAGCAAAGCAGATGTTCTGATTGTGGATGTGGTGGCAGGACATTTGAATGCATGCAACTATTATCAACAGTGTTGAAAATTACTGGTACCTCAATATAAAACATGGAAGAAGTGCTGGTCATTCATACATCACTAACTCTTACACTTGAAAATGAAAAATTATTAAAATTCTTAAGATTAGCTTTTATTTTCTTTCCCTAAGAGCATACATGGAAAAAATATAATGGTATAATAGGGTAGAAACTCCAAGCAAGGTAGTTGTCAACATTGACTGGGAGTAGAGTTCAAAACAAGTGGAAGAGGAACAACGCAAAACCTCAATTGTCCATTATACCATAAAGAAACTAGCAACAATAGAAACAGTGGTTTAGACTGAATCATGAGCCTTTTTCTACAAAGGCCTATAATAATGCCTTAGGGATCTTATACACATACGGGTAGAGAATATGATTGGAAGCCAGAGACACCAGGGACAACATTTCATAACAATGTGTTTTAATGGCTTAATCTTACTAGGTATAAAATAACCTTTCAGCTTCTCTGTCCACAGGGATTCTTGGACAAAGGGTGGACAGCCTATTCTTACACCTCGGTGCTCAGTCATATTAGCTGTCATATTCACCTTGCACTATGAAAATATCTTGATAAAACACACTTTTTCTCTGGTTTATGTCCTCTATTAGCCCTGCAGCATATGGTCATTAGGACCACTGAAACAGTTAACTGCAAACCACAGACTTATATTACAGGACCTACTCATCAAACTCGCTTGGGCAAATTATCATTCCCTTTCTCTCTCTCTTTTTTCTCTCTTCTCCCTATTTCTTTCCTTCTCCACTTTCTTCTTCTTCTTCTATTAAGGTCAGACAATCTAACAACATCTTAAGAATGATCATTATACATCCTTGTATTCCTGGGATGAAACCTACTTAACCATAGTGAATGAGCTTCTTGATGAAGCATTGGATCCTATTGCCAGGATTTTGTTGACGATCTTTGCATCTTGTGCTCCATCGGGGATATTGATCTGTATTTTTCTTTCTTTCTTTTTTTTTTTTTTTTTTTGGCAGCATCTCTTGTCTTGGTTTGGTGTTAAGACGGGCGATGTTGGCTTCATAAAAAAGCTGTTTGGAAGTGTTCCCGTTTTTATTTTCATGAAAGAGCCTGGCCCAGGATTGTAGGGAATGCTACCTAGGCCAACCCTTTCTGGAAAGCAATTTGAAGATTTCCTTTTAAAAACTAGAAATTGAGCTCCCATACGATCCAGCTATACCACTCCCGTACAGATATACCCTAGGAACACAAAAATATGCTACAAAAATCTCTTCCTCACATCGATAATCTTTGCAGTGCTGTTTAAAATAGCCAGACTCTGGAAACAACCAAGATGCCCTTCAACAGATGAAAGGCTAAAGAAACTGTAGGGTACAATATTACACAATGGAATATTATGCAGACAGTCAAGAGAGATAAAATTCATGAAATTTTCCCTATACATGGATGTACATGGAATCTATTATGCAGAGTGAAATAAGTCAGAGGGAGAGAGATAGACGCAGAATAGTCTCACTCATCAATGGGTTTCAAGAAAAATAAAGACAGTTTTGCAATAATTTTCAGAGTCAAAAGGGAGGAGAGCTAGAAGTTCCAGCCCACTACATAAACTTCACCACAAGGAGTGGTGAGTGCAGTTAGAGAAATAAACTACATTGGGAACTATCATAACATTGTGAATGAATCGCGGGACATAGAAAACCTTGTCTAGAGTACAGGCGGGGGAAAGGTGGGAGCGAGGGAGATTTGGGACACTGGTGATGAGAATATTGCTCTAGTGCGGGGGGTGTTCTTTACATGATTTAAACCTCAACCACAATTCTGTTTGTAATCAAGTTCTTTAAATAAAGATATTAAAAGAAAGAATTGATCATTAATATGTCTTTTATGGTGGACATGAGTACATAGATAGAGAACACACTCATGAGAATCAACCCTAAACTTTAAACAATCCATGCTATAGAATATATAGCCCATCCTACATACTATCCCTCCTCCTCACTTCAGAAATCCTACCATCCCTTCACCCCCCACCATTTCCTATTCTATATCCCACCTTATTTAACACTCTTTACCCTCAGTTCTTAACCCATTAGGTATCAAGACCAACCTCCTTTCTGCCCCCAAAAGCCATCACCCAGCTCCCAAGCAAAGGGACACCACTCAGCCCAATGCATGGTCCACAAACAAGAAACAACAGCCCAAAACTCCTACTGACTCATGATCTTTGGCCCTCCTTCTCTCAAACTCCCCCCCCCCCATTGTGGACTGTTACTTGATACTGGGACTCAGCTCCAGAAGAATCCCCAGTGCAATAACTTTACCTAAGTCCTTTCTGCTGCAAATAATTTTTCAAACTCAAGAAGACCAGGGTGTGTGATGAAAATGCGACCTGGGTTCCACCCCCTCAAGAATATCTCAAAAGAAAATGTGGAAGCCTATATTTCCTTTATAAGTTTAAGACCTATGTAATACAACCTCTTAATCTGTTTATCCCCAAATGTAAGATAGTTTCCTCTATCATTTTGTTCCCTTAATTACTTTTTTAATTCATTTTTTAATTTTCTTTCTTTATATAAATGTGATTTTGTTCTTGTTTCTGTTTTCTTCTCTTCCTTAAATTCACCTTTTTGTTCTGCTTGGTACAAAAACCTACAATAAAAAGTCTTGCCTGGGATAATAGGTCAGTTCAAGACCAGAATACAGAGATGATGGAGAATTACACTCCTACCCCCAAATGCACCAGCAATATAATATAGCACCATTTCTCCTGCAAAGGCATACTAATAAAGGGGAAATTTTATGTATAGAAACAAGCTCTTATATACTAGGGATAAGAACTCATACTTTTTTACATTACAGGGGCACCTTCCACCTTGAACATATGTCAGGTGGACCCAAACTTAAGACTCCGGAGTGATTAGATAACGTCCCCTCCAACCCTGAACCCTAGATCCCAGGCATAGAAAACAACACAGTTCTCCACAACAGCTTCAGGAACCAAACTCACTCTGGGACATTCTTCTTTTGTTTTTGGTTTTTGTTTTGTTTTTGTTTTTGGGCCACACCCGTTTGACGCTCAGGTTACTCCTGGCGATGCACTCAGGAAATCACTCCTGGCTTGGGGGGACCATATGGGACGCTGGAGGGATCAAACAGTAGTCCATCCTACTATAATGCTTGCGAGGCAGATACCTTACCTCTAGCATCACCTTCCCAGCCCCGAGACATTCTTAATACTGCTCTGAAACCAAACCTGCGCCAGTTTTGATATGACATCCCTGACAATGAGGAAATAGCAATAACTTGATCTAAGAGCGGGTTGTCTTACCTCACCATCTACTGATAAGATGAAATCAGAAGACTTGTCATCCATTGATCTGTGAAAATGCGAAGATCGCTATCTATAGAAGACTGTGACAACCTTGACTGGACAGAACTTATCCCAGGACCAATAAAAAAGACTCTAGTCCAGGCTTTCATCTAGGATCTGTACAACCAACCAAGATCTCTAATTCCACAGGTCTGACTGAGACAACTGCAACTAGCAGAACTTCTGAAAATATAATGAAAAGACTATCTTTAGCTTAATCTTAGGATCAGTGCTAAAACCAACACCAGCACCAACTACAGAAAACTGATTAAAACAACAGTGATGGAACAGAACTTCTAGAACCATAAAGAAAGTCTCCATTCTAGGCTCCATCCTCTGCCCTGTGCAAATACCAAGATCTCTAGCTACAGAGGCGGGATTTTATCATCCATGATGGAGCCAAAGGTTTCCAGACACCACAAAATGACCTAGGGGGAGCGTTAAAAGAACATGTACAGAGCTGTAGTTATTCCCATGATAGTATACTTCAAGGGTGGAGAAACCCTGTACCTCTTAGGCCAAGGAGATTCCCTATCTAATCTCCCCAATATTTACTGTGTTCATGCAGAAAAGAAGACTCAGCACAAAGTAAGTTTTTTTTGGTTATGTTTTTTTCCCAATTTTTTTGTACTTCATTTTGTTTTTATTTCAGGACTGTGGTTATTGTTTGATGGTTGTCTTTATTCTGTGGTGCTTTATGAATTTTTTGTTTGATATTTCTTTTTGTATTATTGTTATGCTTCTCTCCCTTTCCCCCCCTTTCTTCTCTTAAATTGGTATTTATAGCCTCTAGATGGAATCCACCCATTTCTTGCTTGTTTGATTTTTTGCCCCATTTTATTTTTTTTCTTTCCTTCAAACAGAACCACATAATTAGAAACCCATCTTGTTCTGCCTCACAAATTGAGGAGGAAATAATAGAGGTACCAAGACCAAACAGTTGTATGATCACTAAGTTATAGTAAAATGATCAGACTTAAACACCATTAACCAAAGCCATTGACAACAGAATCGATACCCAATCTACAACAAGCTAGACACAGAGGCACCCACTTCTACTAGCAGCCCGGCGGGTAAAGGAAGGGGATATGGGGTGCATACTGTGAACAAGGGTGGAGGGAGGACAAATTTGGTGGTGGGAATTCTCTGATTTAATGTCTCTATGTACCTAAAATATTACTGGAAAAGATATGTAATCCCACTTTGGTCAAAATAAAAATCATTATTGAAAAAAGAGAAAAAAGTTACTATGTAATTTTTTATTAGATTCTTTGTGATATTACTGGGCTGACATTACTATAAAACTTTGAGACATCACATGGCTGCACAGTCCAGGATTTATAAATTTTTTTTTAAATTTTTATTTTGATCATAGTGGTTTACATAGTGTTGACAATAATATTTTATGTACATATTTACATAAAATCAGGGGGGATTCCCATCACAAATTGTCCTCCCTACCCCTCCGTTTCTGTCCTACCTCCCATTTCCTCTTCCCTCACCCCAGGGCGGCTAGAATATGTGGTCCCCTCTGTATCCAACCCACTCCTTAGTAGTCTTGCACCTGTTTGGTCTTGATGCCTCCCTTAGTTCCCCCTCTAACTGGAGGCAGGACTAGGTAGTTCAAGTTGCGTGGTTTTGTTTGAAAAAGAGAAAAGTAATAAACTGGGGTAAGGGTCTAATACACCGAAACTGGGCGGAATCCTTCTAGAGGCTCTCCTCATCGATTTGAGAGATGGAGAAAAAGAAGGTGAAACACTCCACCAGTACCAAAAGAAGTGTCAAATATCCAGTGAGGGCTCGAGCTATATCGATAAGCACCACAAAAAAAAAACAGACAAACAAAAAAAGCAAAACAAACAAAAACAAACAAACAAAAAACACGCCATGGTCTTGAAATGAGAAACATGGCATAGCACATAAATGAAAGAAAAGAAAGAAAGAGAAAAAAATAAGTATAATTGGGGATAATTTCAATACTCACACCCAAACAGAGAAATCGACCAAAATAGATAGGTAAATAAAAATAATAATAACAATAATAAATGGAGGTAAGATATATATATATATATATATATATATATATATATATATATATATATATAATAACCAAGGTTTTGTGCTTTTTGTGTTTTTGTTTGAAACAAATTTGGTAGACTCCACTCCCACTCATTCTGAGACTTTTACAGAGATATCAGCACATACCAGAGTATCACAGTCATTAGTTTCTTTAAAATCTTGATAGATTTTTGTTGTTGTTTGTTTTCAAAATTCTTCAAAAGATTAAATTTCTTGGTTATTTAGTGAGAGATCAGTCATGACTTCTCCAATTTTTACCCTGTGCCAGCCCACTTTCACCACTCTGACACACTGTTCAGACACACCACTCTGTTTTTTTGCACACACAAGGACCCACCCCATACTTATGGAGGAAAGAAAGTCCATGATCAAACATAGAAGTCCATTCTTTTTTTTTTATAAAATTAAAAATCAACTTTTTTCCACTTTATTTTTTATTTAAACACTGTGTATTACAAACATGATTATTGTTGTATATCACAATCATGTAAAGAACACCCCCCTTCTCCAGTGCAACATTCCCACCACCAATTTCCCAGATCTCCCTCCTCCACACCCCCACACCTGTACTCAAGACAGTCTTTCTACTTCCCTCATTCATTCACCATTGTTATGATAGTTTTCAGTGTAGTCATCTCTCCAACTGCACTCATCACTCTATATGATGAGCTTCATGACATGAGCTGCACCTACCAGCCCTCATCTCTCTTGTCTCTGAGATACTGTTAAAATGTCTTTCATTTTTCATAAAGCCCATAGATGAGTGAAACCATTCTGCATCTTTCTCTCTCCCTCTGACTTACTTCACTCAGCATAATAGATTCCATGTACATCCATGTATAGGAAAATTTCATCTCAAAGGAAATAGTGCCCAGAATACAAAGGCCACCCACTGAGTGGGAGAAATTATTCACCCAGTACTCATCAGATAAAGGGCTAACACCCAAAAATTACAAGGTACTGACAGAACTATACAAGAAAAAATTAACTAACCCCATCAAAAAATGGGGAGAAGAATGAACAGACACTTTGAAATTGAAGAAAGGCAAATGGCCAAAAGGCACATGAAAAGATGCTCAACACCACTAATCGTCAGAGAGATGCAAATCAAATCTACTATGAGGTACCACCTCACACCATTGAGATTGGCACACATCACAAAAAAAGGAAAACAAGCAGTGCTGGCGGGGATGTGGAGGAAAGGAACTCTTTTTCACTGCTGGTGGGGAATGTCCGTCTCATACAACCTTTATGGAAAACCATATGGAGATTCCTTCACAAACTGGAAACTGAGCTACCATACGATCCAGCTATACCACTCCCTAGGAATATACCCGAGGAACACAAAAAATACAATACAAAAATCCTTTCCTTACTCCTATATTCACTGCAGCGCTATTTACAATAGCCAGACTCTGGAAACAACCAAGATGCCCTTCAAACAGATGAGTGGCTGAAGAAACGTTGGGTTACATATACACAATGGAATACTAATGCAGCCGTCAGGAGAGATGAAGTCATGAAATTTTCCTATACATGGATGTACATGGAATCTATTATGCTGAGAAGTCCATTCTTAACACTACTTTTTCCTTTTGAAAATAGTAGTACCTAGCTATTTTTGCAGATGGCATTACCTTTATGCGAATAACTTAGCTAAGGCCGTGACCCAAAGATGTGTGCAAATATTCTTACAGCAAAAGTATGACCAGCAGGAAAAGTCATCAGGAGCAAACATGGGTATAAGGAAGAGCTGGTGTGGTGTCTAGTGTGGAGGGTAGTCGACACTTCACCAAGAAACTAGAAATAAAATTTGCCTCTGTGTTTCATTAAATATTGGGTTTACTGATCTGTCATAAATTACACTACTTAATATTTTTCAATACTCCACCTAATGGATGCATGCTTTTTGTTCATGCATGCATTGAAGGGTTCATTCTTTCACTGATTCTAACATTTTATAAAAATATGCTGAGCATTTCATGCCAATCATTATCCAAAACAACCTCACAAGACAGTGTGAAAGACAAACCCTTCACTCATACTATGGATTTCATTCTTCATCTCACATTATACATTCCTTTAGTAAAAATAAAGTAAAATAAAAATTTCCACAGCCAGGAATTCTATTCCTTGACACTATGGAGTCTTTTAGGGATATTTTCTATAATTTAAACATTTATGAATCATATAGTTCCAGAGATGTGATTTCTCCCTGAGATCTGTTCAAACTCATGACTCAGAACTAGTAAACTTCAGTGAATTCTAGGACTGGGTAGTTGACTCAGACACATACACTCCAATTTGTTTTGAGTCAGAAATGAGCCTCGTGTGTAGAGACTGCTCCAAAAATTGTAGCCTCATAAGGAGGCTTTTGACCTGTAAGCCAGAGTGATAATTTCACTGACAAGTCCAGTCTGCAGTTCTGATACACTATGCATTAAATGTGGGGCATCGGTAGTGGGAATATTGTACTGGTGAAGGGGTGGTGCACTTTTTTTTTTTTTTGTTTTTGTTTTTGGGCCACACCCGGCGGTGCTCAGGGGTCACTCCTGGCTGTCTGCTCAGAAGTAGCTCCTGGCAGGCACGGGGGACCATATGGGACACGGGGATTTGAACCAACCACCTTTGGTCCTGTATCGGCTGCTTGCAAGTCAAGCACCCGCTGTGCTATCTCTCCGGGCCCGGTGGTGCACTTTTTTATAACTAAAACCCAACTACAAACATGTTTGTAATCATAATGCTTAAGTAAATATATTAATTAAAACATAAATATTTCCCTATTTAAAAAACCAAAAAGAAGACTTTTAAGTTACTGACTTAAGTAATTCGTTATTGTTTAATTCACTTTGAGTGAGGGCGTTTTGTTTGTTTGCTTGTATTTTGGTTTTTGGGCCATACCCAGCAGCGCTCAGGAGTTACTACTGGCTCTGAGCTCAGAAGTCGCTCCTGGCAGGCTCAGGGGACCATCTGGGGTGCTGGGAATAGAATTCAGGTCCTTCCTGGGTCAGCTGCGTGCAGGAAAAAGGCCCTACTGCTGTGCTATCTCTCCGGACCCAGAGTGAGGTTTTCTATCACAAATAATTAAGGCCACCATAACAGACAAATGATATTGCTTTGCAAAATACCACGGATACTCATTTCCCTGAGTCCTGATTATACACCATGTATTCTAGGGTCCAGAAAGAAGTTTCCCTCAGCAGAATGTTGCACCATTGAATTGAAGAAAAGTGGGTCTCTTGATTTTACGCCACAAAATGTACTTAACATTTACATGGGACTATTTTCTTAGGCATTGTTTTCTATTATATTTTAATCTTATTTCTGAGTTTCTATTCTCTTTTCAGTATTGAAGTTCTTTAATTGAATTGTCCCCTGCTGAATTTCATTTGTTTTATTTGTTTTCCTCTTCAAGCTTGTCTCAGTAATTTTAAATTTTAATGGCAACGTCTCTGTCACTAGACACTCTACCAGCATAATTCCATTAGAGAATCAAAATAGCTCATTGTGTGTATCATAATCCAAAATCAATACTTAAATAGAGGTTAGAGCAAAGCTCTCAGTAAATTTCACATCAAGGTTTAGCTATTTAAACATTTTATTCTCATGATAGGTCTCCTGCCAGTAAATCAAAACAGAGAACATTATCTTACTTATTCACATTTGTGAATTCAGATGACCTGAGTTCAAGGACCAAATCCATCACTTGCTAGTTATGTAGCAAAATACAACCTCTTCAAGACTCAAATGGCCCATCAAAGAAATTGGTGATTTCAGTTAACTACTCTATTTATTTTGTAACTAAAAGACTCTTACAGCTGTAAAGCTTTTATCATTTTATTCAACATTTAAATGTTTGGCCAAATGAATATTGTCAAGAATACAGATATAAAACTATTAAGAAATCCACATTTCAAATAAGCTACAAACGATAGAACTTTAAATTTAGAGAAGCACTATAGGAAATGCCTTTATTTGGTATGACTCAGATTTCACATATTTAAATAATTTTGTTCTTAAATTTCACATGACAAAGCGACCATTCCAAACCTCACTTATACATGGACTTGTCTCTGTGAAAAAGTCTCAGGCTACAAATACTGATGAGGAGTGTCAAAATAAATAAATTATGCGGTTATATTGACTTTAACACTTTCTCTTCTTTGAACTACTAATTGTAAATAATAATGAGGCCATCAGGAAGGGAGGAAAGAACTCTAAATTAGAAGAATCATGGATCTGATTCAGTAAGAAATGTTAAAACCTCTTTCTTGTTTATAAAAATAATATATTTTAATTAATATCTTTAATTAAACACCTTGATTACAAATATGATTGTAGTGGGGTTTTCAGTCATGTAAATAAAAGCCCCATCCACCAGTGCAACTTTCCATCCCCAATGTCCCCAAATCTCCCTCCTCCCCACCCCACCCCCACCTGTACTCTAGACGGGCATTCTACCTCCCTCAATTTATTCAGTTTGCTGTGATAGTTCTCAATGTAGTTATTTCACTTAATGCACTCATCACTCTGTTGTGAGCTTCATGTCATGAGCTGAACCTTACAGCACTCATCTCTTTTGTCTATGATAATTATTGCAAAACTGTCTTTTATTTTTCTTAAAGCCCATACCTGAGTCAGACTATTCTGCACCTATCTCTCTTCCTCTGGCTTATTTCACTCAGCGTAATAGATTCCATATACATCCATGTATAGGAAAATTTCATGAATTCATCTCTCCTGACCGCTGAATAATATTCAGTTGGTATATATACCACAGTTTCTTCAGACTTTTCTCTGTTGAAGGGCATCGTGGTTGTTTCCAGAGTCTGGCTAATGTAAATAGAGCTGCAATGAATATAGGTGTGAGGAAGGGACTTTTCTTATTTTATTTTTGTGTACCTAGGATATATCAATAGGAGTGGTACAGCTGGATCGTAAGGGAGCTTAATTTCCAGTTTTTGAAGGAATCTCCATATCACTTTCCATAAAGGATGGACTAGATGGCATTTCTACCAGCAATGAATAAGAGTACCTTTCTCTCCACATCCTCTCCAGCACTACTTGTTCTCATTCTTTGTGATGTGCGCCAATCTCTGTGGTCTGAGAGGGTACCTCATAGTTGTATTGATTTGCATCTCCCTGAGGATGAGCTCGTGGAATACCTTTTCATGTGCTTTCTGGCCTTTGTATTTCTTCTTTGACAAAGTGTCTGTTCATTTCTCTCGGCATATTTTTTTGAAATTAGGTTTTTTTCTTGTACAGCTGTCAGTGACTTGTATATTTTGGATATTAGCCCCTTATCTGATGGGTTTTCAGTGAATAGTTTCTCCCACATGGTGGGTGGCTCGTGTCTTGGGCACTATTTCCTTAGAGATGCAGAAGCTTCTCAGCTTAATATATTCCCATCTATTTACCCTCTGCTTCCACTTCTTTGAAGAGTGCTGTTTCCTCCTTAAAGATGCCTTTAGTCTCAATGTCATGGAATGTTTTACCTATGTGCTGTTCTATATAAATTATGGTTTCAGGTCTGATATCAAGTTCTTTAATCCATCTTGATTTTACCTTCATACATGATGTTAGCGGGGGGTTGAGTTCACTTGTTTGCAAGTGGCTAATCAGTTGTGCAAACACACCTGTTGAAGAGGCTTTCTTTGGTCCATTTAGAATTTCTTGCTCCTTTATAAAAATGAGGTGCCTGTATGTCTGGAGAACATTCTCTAAATACTCAAGCCTATTCTACTGATCTGAGGATCTGTCTTTTATTCCAATATCATGCTGTTTTGATAACTATTCTTTTGTACTACTGTTTAAAGTTGGGAAAGTAATGCCTCCTATATTCCTTTTTCTAAGGATTGCTTTAGCTATTCACGGGTGTTTATTGTTCCAAATGAATTTCAGAAGTGTTTGATCCACTTCTTTGAAGACTGTCATGGGTATCTTTAGAGGTATCGTATTAAATCTATACAATGCTTTGGGGAGTGTTGCTATTTTAATTATGTTAACCTGCCAATCCATGAGCAGGGTATGTGTTTCCATTTCCATTTCTTGGACGGGTTTTTATAGTTTTTTTTTGTATAGATTCTTCACGTCTTTGGTCAAGTTGACTCCAAGATATTTGAGTTTGTGTGGAATGGGGTTGTTTTCTTAAAGTCCATTTCTTCCCTATCATTATTGGTGTATACAAAGGCCATTGATTTTTGAGTGCCGTTTTTGTAGCCAGCCACATTGCTATATCAATCTATTGCTTCTAGAAGATTTTTGGTAGAGTCTTATGATTCTCTAAGTATAGTAACATGTCATCTGCAAACAGTGAGAGCTTGACATCTTCCTTTCTTATCGAGATTCCCTTGTAATCTTTTTCTTCCCTAATCGCTATAGCAACTACTCCCAATATTATGTTGATTAGGAGTGGAGAAAGAGGCGAGCCTTGTCTTGTACCAGAATTTAGAGGGAAGGCTTTTAGTTTTTTTTCATTGAGGATAATATTTGCCATTGTCTTGTGGTAGATGACCTTGACGATATTGAGAAAGTTTATTTCTTTCATTCTCATCTTGCGGAGAGTTTTTTTTTTTTATCAAGAATGGATGTTGGAGCTTATCAAATGTTTTCTCTGAATCTATTATTATGATCATGTGATTTTTTATTTTCTTGTTGTAGATGTTGTGTATTATGTTGATAGATTTACACATGTTAAACCATCCTTGCTTTCCTGTGATGAAATGTACTTGATCATATTGAATGATCTTGATGAGGCATTAGATCCTATTTGCCAGGATTTTGTTGAGGATCTTTACATCTGTGTTTATCAGGAATATTGGACGACTGTAATTTTCTTTTTTGGAAGAATTTGTCTGGTTTTGGTATCAAGGTGATGTTGGCTTCATAAAAGCTATTGGAAGTGTTCTTGTTTCTTTTATTTCATGAAAAATTCTGGCCAGTATTAGTAGTAGTTCCTCTTGAAAGGTTTGAAAGAATTCATTAGTGAATCCCTCTGGACCTGTTTTTGTACAGGCATTTGATTGCTGTTTTAATTTCCTCAGTAGTGATGGGCATGTTAAGATACACTACATCCTCCTTTTTCAACCATGGATGATGATAAGAGTCCAAGAATTAATTCATTTCTTCCAGGATCTCATGTTTAGTGGCATAGAGTTTCTCAAAGTAGTCTCTGATTACCCTTTGGATCTCTGCAATAACTGTAATGATCTCCCCTTTTTGTTTCTTTGTGAGTTTTTGCCAATGGTCTATCAATCTTGTTTATATTTTTTAAAGAAAATTTTTGCTTCATTGATTTTTGGATTGTTTTATAGATTTCCACTTCATAGATTTCTATTCTAAGCTTTGTTATTTCCATCTGTCTCCCTATTTTTGGTTCGTTTTGTTGATCATTTTCAAAGTTTATAAGCTGCATCATTAGGCTATTCAGGAGTGCCCCCTTCTTCCTTCCTGATGTTTGCTTGCACAGCTATAAATTTTCCTCTCAATATCGCTTTTGCTGTGTCCCATAGATTCTGATAGTTTGTGTATTCATTGCCATTTTTTTTTTCAGAAAAGTTTTGATTTCCTCTTTGATTTCATTTTGCACCCACTGGTTGTTCAGGAGCAAGCTTTTATATTTCCAGTTGTTAAAGTTTTTCTTCTGTGTTCCTTTGTAGTTCTTATCTAATTTCAGAGCCTTGTGGTCAGTGAAAGTACCCTGCAAAATTTCTGTTCTCATGATTTTATGGAGATATGATTTATGTGCCAGCATGAATATGTGCCAGGCCTCTTTCTTCTATTTATCTTCTCAGGGCTATTATATTTTTGTTGTTTTTCAGTTTGGTTGACCTATCAATTGTTGACAGGGCCATGTTGAGGTCTCCCACTATTGTTGTGTTAATATTGATGTCCTTTTTCAAATTTGTCAGTAATTGTATTAGGTATTTTGCTGGTTTTTCATTGGGTGTGTATATGTTTAGTAGTGTGATTTCTTCCTGTTGTGTATATCCCTTTATTAGTACAAAGTGTCTATCTTGTCCCTTACAACTTTCTGAATCTAAAGTTTGTGTCATCTGATATTAATATGGCCACCCCAGCTTTTTTAAGGGAGTTGTTTTCTTGGGTGGTTTTCTTCCAGCCTTTGATTTTGAGTCTATGTTTGTTCTGACTATTAAGATGTGTTTCGTGTAGGCAGTAGTAGGTTGGATTCATGTTTTTTTTTATATCTATTTTGCCATTCTGTGTCTCTTTACTGGTGCATTTAGTTCATTGACATTGAGGGAGATTATTGTCATGGGATTTAATGTCACCTTGGTGTATTAGTTTGGTGTGTCCTATTGGTCTGTTTTGTCTTAAAGTAGACCTTTTAGTTTTTCCTTTAAGGCTGGTTTTGCATCTGTAAACTTTATTAGGTGTTTCTTATCTGTGAAACTATGTATTCTTTTTCAAAACTGATCATGAGTTGGGCTTCTAGGTGAAGCATCCATTTCATTCAGTATTGTCACACTATCCCACCACTGTCTTCAAGCCTTGAGAGTTTCTTGTGACATGTCTGCTGTAAATCTTAAGAATGGTTCTTTGAATGTAATTTCCCTGTTGGATCTTGCTGCTATCAGTACTCTAT